>NC_092111.1:8706491-9048130 GCF_045679555.1 Salvelinus alpinus
GAAACCACCTCGGACGATTGCGCCGGCAGACCAGTCGTGATGGATCGGCGGGGCTCCGTGTCGGCAGTAAAAGGTCCAGGCCAATTGGCAAAAGAGGTATTGTAGCCCAATAATTAGCTGGTGGCCCTCTTCAGCTAGCCGGGAGATGGGCCTAGCTCGAGGCAAGCTTAAGGCTAACTGGTGCTTGCTTCGGGACAGAGACGATAGCCAGGAGTAGCCACACGGATTGCAGCTAGCTAGCTGCAATGATCTGGTGTAAAGGTTCAGAGCCTGCGGTAGGAATCTGGAGATGTGGTAGAGAAAAAGCAGTCCGATATGCTCTGGGTTGATATCGCGCTGTGCAGACTATCAGGTATTGACCAAGCTGTGGCCGGCTGGTGTCCGAGTTAACGGTGAAGACCGCTAGCAGTGGCTAACTGACTACTAGCTAGTAGCTAGTTAGCTGGCTAGCTTCTGATGGGGGTTCCGGTTAAAAAGTATAAAAATAGCAGATCCGTACCACATTGGGTGAGGCGGGTTGCAGGAGAGTATATTCAGTCCGTAGATGGAAAGTGAGATTAAAATATATACGAAATATATACGGAACAAAACGAGGAAAGCGATACTTACACAGGACAGGACGGGACAAGACAAAACACACGTCCGACTGCTACGCCATCTCGGATGTGATGTGATGACTTTGAATCAACATGGAAAACTGACTGGCTTTGTAAAAAGTAAGTGAAATTCGTATTTTTCCGCCCAACTTTTAACCTAAATCCAATGAGATGGTGACATGTTTTGTTGATTTCAAGTTGAATTCACGTTAACTCAACCAAATGTAAATCAAAACTAGACGTTGAACTGACGTTTATGCCCAGTGGGTCATGACTATCACGCCATAATGTGAACTGCCTGCACTAGGCAGTGGGCCTTCAACAAGTAGCCATACTCCTCACCATAGAAGGAACTGGTACAACATAAATCTCCTCGTCTGCCCTGCAGGGTGCTCCAAAAAAAGCCCACAATAATGCACGCTGTCAGCAGAATCTGTCATCATCTCCATTACAAATGGACAGCAATATGGAGGCCATTTTATGTATTTGGACCATTCCACTCCACAAGAGGACACCGTGACTGAGATCCAGGGTAGATTGGAACAAAATGGCTGCTTGTTATGATACATTTGCATTATGTTGTGCGAGTAACTGAACATTATTTAAGGACCATAATATGATGACCTGGCATGCATAGGCCTATATACAAACACATGCCCTCGAATGCAGATACAAACACACACAGAGCAACAAACACACACACACACACACACACAGATCTTCCCAGGGTGTCACCACAAACCTATTTAAAATTGACCGGCCACAGTTTATTACCCATCATCATCCCTTATCTATCTACCCCAACCCACGTTTTCTGCCAATTTCTCGCTTGTGGCCCTACAAAGTCAAACAGTTCACACACAGCATTCACTTAAAAAGTCACACACATGTTCAGTCAACATTATCACAAACACAGGGTGAATTCCTTGAACAGACCACACATGTACACATAGTGCTGTCAGGTCTCTTTCTCCTCCCGTCAATGCGCATACATGAACAATAAACACTCCATGTCCACATATCCCTCTAACTCCATGTACAAAAAGTCTATCAATAAAATAGTTATTCTTTAAAACTAATTGCAATACGTCTTTGTTCACTACGACCCTACGTGGGTTAGTTCTGCAGACTATGGTCGGCTAGTCAATTTATTTGCTTGAATACATTTGCTCTCTGACACTCGCAACTTCTTGGAAACGACGAGGTCAGCGCCTAGAATCTAGGACAGGAAGGATATATATCTACAGTATGTAGAACCATAGCCTCATGCCATTGCCCAAAAAAACACATTATGGTATTGTAAATCAACCCAGACAACTGGAAAACTTCTCAAGTGGTTATGTCATACTCACCTATAGGATTTCAGCCATTTTCTTTGATCTATTTGGTCATCCTTTACATGAAGGTATAGTTAATAAAGGCTTTATGAAGCGCTTGTAAGCTGCTTATAAAACAAGTTAAGTATTAATGTATAGATGGTTTATGACAACTTGATAAACTATTATAACAAAATTGTGTTGACCTTTTGCCGAAGCAGCAGCTACTCTTCCTGGGGTCCACAAAAAATATAACACATGAGAAGTAACTAAACATTTATACATTGATAGACAAGGACAGTCACACACATTTAAAATACAAGGATATATAAACAATACCAAAAAGTTTAATTAAAATAACAGTACAAATAATACAACAACAAAAATATAATGTGTGTGTTAGAGTGTGTCTGTGTGTGTGTGTGTGCCTGTGTATTAGAGTGTGTCTGTGTGTTAGAGTGTGCCTCTGTGTGTGTGTGTGTGTGTGTGTGTGTGTGTGTGTGTGTGTGTGTGTGTGTGTGTGTGTGTGTGTGTGTGTGTGTGTGTGTGTGTGTGTGTGTGTGTGTGTGTGTGTGTGTGTGTGTCTCTGTGTGTGTGTGTGTGTGTGTGTCTGTGTGTGTGTGTGTGTGTGTGTGTGTGTGTGTGTGTGTGTGTGTGTGTGTGTGTGTGTGTGTGTGTGTGTGTGTGTGTGTGTGTGTGTGTGTGTGTGTGTGTGTGTTGGAGTGTGTCTGTGTGTTAGAGTGTGTCTGTGTGTTAGAGTCTGTCTGTCTGTGTGTTAGAGTCTGTCTGTCTGTCTGTCTGTCTGTCTGTCTGTCTGTCTGTCTGTCTGTCTGTCTGTCTGTCTGTCTGTCTGTCTGTCTGTCTGTCTGTCTGTCTGTCTGTCTGTCTGTCTGTCTGTCTGTCTGTCTGTCTGTGTGTGTGTGTGTGTTAGAGTGTGTGTGTGTTAGAGTGTGTGTGTGTTAGAGTGTGTGTGTGTTAGAGTGTGTCTGTGTGTGTGTCCACTCACAGTCTCTTCCATTCCATCAAATATTGTTTAATATTTTAGCTGTTTGCTTGAGTAATTGGAGATGGTAGGGAGTTCCATGTAATCATGGCTCTGTATAATACTGTGCGTTGCCGGGAATTCGTTTTGGACTTGGGGACTGTGAAGAGACTCCTGGTGGCGTGTCTTGTGGGGTATGTATCAGTGTCTGAGCTGAATGTTATTTGATTATGCAGACAACCTGGAGTTTTCATTACAGTCATTTCATAAAAACTAGAAGAGAAGCAGTTCATTTCTCGCCAAACCCTCAACCAGGAAAGACTGCATGTTGATGTTAGTTCTGTATGTGCAGTTAAGGGTAAGATGTGCTGCTCTGTTTTGAGCAAGCTGCAGCTTTTCTAGGTTATTCTTTGTTGCACTTGACCATATTACTGGTAGGATAATATCACCGTGTAGGATAATATCACTGTGTAGGATACTATGTGTGTTATGCACTGGGATTGGTTGAACTTCTTTTTATTATTCCAAATGATTGGAGCAAAATTGTTGTACAATATTTACCACTTTCTCAAATTAGAAAACAGTACAGAAATTCAACATCTATGGGTTTGAGTGATCTTGACTCAGAGCAGTACAGTACATCCCAAAGACCACCAGCTGGTCCTTACAAACAACTGATTTCATGAACAACCTTCCCAAGTCCTCCCATGTCACCCTGCTCCTCAGCACACTCCACTGGCTTCCAGTCGAAGAACACACCCACTTCAACAGGTATTCCCAAACTTTTTTTCTTCAACTTTTCAAACAGTCCATTTATATTTTCCAACGGGGCTATACATTTGGGTGAGGTATTTTTCTCGCCTGAGTAGCCTCGTTTCACTGCCAAAAATACAATTAAACCACTTTGTCAAATACAGGTAGCCTAGTCAAATAATTAACATCCAATCACATTAACTGTTACCCTCTCGCGGGAATTCCACTAACGGTCCGCATGTAGCCGAACGTAGCTGCTGCTCATGTTGGTATCTGTACTGATGGCGCAAAAGCCATGACAGGGAGACCTAGTGGAGTGGTAACACGCGTGCAAGCAGTTGCTCCCGACACCACTTGGGTACACTGCAGCATCCACCGAGAGGCTCTTGCTGCCAAGGGAATGCCTGACAGCTTGAAAGACGTTTTGGACACTACAGTGAAAGTGGTTAACTTTGTTACAGCAAGGCCCCTGAACTCTCGTGTATTTTCTGCACTATGCAATGATATGGGAAGCGACCATGTAACGCGTTTACAACATACAGAAGTGCGCTGGTTATCAAGGGGCAAAGTATTGACACGTTTTTTTTTATTGAGAGCTTAAAGTTTTCTTTACTGACCATAATGTTCACTTGTCTGAACGCTTGCATGATGACGAGTTTCTCATACGACTGGCCTATCTAGGTGATGTTTTTTCTCACCTGAATGTTCTGAATCTAGGATTACAGGGACTCTCCGCAACTATATTCAATGTGCGGGACAAAATTGAGGCAATGATTAAGAAGTTGGAGCTCTTCTCTCTCTGCATTAACAAGGACATCACACCGGTCTTTCCATCATTGTATGATCTTTTTGTGTGCAAATGAACTCAAGCTTACGGACAATGTCAAATGTGATATAGCGAAGCACCTGAGTGAGTGAGTTGGGTGCGCAATTGCGCAGGTACTTTCCCGAAACGGATGACACAAACAACTGGATTCTTTATCCCTTTCATGCCCTGCCTCCAGTCCATTAACCGATATCTGAACAAGCGAAATTGCAACAAGCGGTTCTGTGAAAATTGAATTAAATCAGAAGCCACTGCCAGATTTCTGGATTGGGCTGCGCTCAGATTATCCTGCCTTGGCAAATCACGCTGTTGCCCTTTGCAACCACGTACCTATGTGAGAGTGGATTCTCGGCCCTCACTAGCATAAAAAATAAACACAGGCACAGACTGTGCGTGGAAAATGATTTAAGACAGACTCTCTCCAATACAACCCAACATTGCAGAGTTATGTGCATCCTTTCAAGCACACCCATCTCATTAACCTGTGGTTATTCACAATTTATGAACAAATAAGGTTTTATACATAAGATGGTTAAATGAAGAGCAAAATCATTGATTATTTTTATATTATTATTTGTGCCATGGTCCTATAAGAGCTCTTTGTCACTTCCCACGAGCCGGATTGTGACAAAAACGCACACTCATTCTTATGTTTAATAAATGTATCGTATAGTGTGCGCGTGGCAGGCTTACAATGATGGAAAAAAACAACATTTGAGAGTGCGCTGCCCTTGGTGCTAGAGGGGGTACGCAGCTGGAGGTTGAATGTTTAAAGCGGTACGGGACTATACAAAGTTTGGGAACCACTGACCTACAAGACCATGATACTTGCCTACGGAGCAGCAAGAACTGCCCCTCCCTACCTTCAGGCTATGCTCAAACCCTACACCCCAGCCTGAGCACTCCGTTCGGCCACCTCTAGTGTCTTGGTCGTCCCACCCCTACGGGGGGTCAGCTCCCACTCAGGCCAGTCAAAGCTCTTCAATGGTGGAGCGAGCTTCTCCCTGTGGCTAGGACAGCAGAGACCATGTCCGTCTTCTGAATACAACTGAAACCATACCTCTTCAAAGAGCATCTTAAATAAGACATCTCAGTCTTTTTTCTGCAGTTGTCTTTTCCTACTAGCACTGCCTTTGCTGATTGCTTCTGTATTGAGGAAAAATGTACTTACTACAGCTGTGATATGTGGTTTTATCCCCTAGCTATCTTTAAGATGAATGCACTTACTGTAAGTTGCTTTGGATAAAAGCGTCTGCTAAATGACAACAAAAGGTCAATGTAAATGCAAGTGTTAAGTTCTGGGCCACAACACCTGATCCCCTTGTAAAACACCGAGGTTGAAGCCCCCAATGCCCGATAGTCCTAAAATCACCACAGTGCAGCCCAGATGGGTAAACGTATGTGTAAAAGGAATGCTATGTAGGTCACCCTACATGGGTTGTCCTTTGTGTGAATCCAAGAGTAAAAACCCCGGCTTTAGGAGCAAAACAAGGGTCCGAAAATGGCGTCAGAAAAGGGGCACTAGCCAGAAACAAATATATAAAATAGTCATCATCTGGATCTGGCAGGCTAACAACACCAGGTTATAACCCACTTGGCCAAAACTCGTTAAACTCGTTAATAATGTCTCGTTAACGGCTGGGCAGTTTAATTAGGGTATTACACATGAGAAGGAGAGGGGCTGGGTTGGATTGGGGGTGAGAAGGATCGCTGCACAGCTCCAACACACTATTCCAACCGCGGCTCACTTCTGACATTTCACCTGATATGAGTCATTAATGGTGTGTGCTTGTAAAAGTATGCTGAATTATGTGTGTGTCAGAGTGAGAGGGGGGAGGGGCGAGAAAGATCGAGAGAAATGCATTTTTAGGTATATTGAAAATGTATTTTCTCGTGGCCACAACATCAGATCCCATGCTAACTAAATTAAAACCGATCGGTCTCGTTTTTTGACTCAGAGTTTCATTAATAGACATGTATTAAATGTTGACATACAATTTTACAAGACACATAAGGCGTCAGCCTCTCATGGGCAAGTTAATATTAGCATCCAGTAACTACAAGCCTGTTAATGGGCCTAGCACAAGACTAGTGCAGCCTGGCGCTCTGTGGCCTGATACCTGAACCACCAACTGCCTTGGTCCAGACCTGTGTTTGTGAGCCAACTTCAAAAATGATGGATGGAGGAGACGAGAGAATTGGAATCAGAACTAGAATCTCATGTGCTTGTGTAGCACATTGGGATGTGTGAAACGTAGTCCTCAGCCTGAAGTGGCCCCACTTGCACTAGGGAATAGCTAGCTTTTCGCGTGGCGCAGACTGGTAAGACGCTTCAAGAGGGTGGTCACGTGTGATAGCAAGGCAGAGGTCCTGAGTTCGCGCCAAGTATGGGCCGAATAGGGAGGAAGTGGTACTCGCTAAGCAAGTAACGTGATGTCCTTTACACTTGTATAAAAATGTAAAAACTCTCAAATATAATTTGAAATAAAGGATAACAAAATAAAGCTAATTTTCAAAAATGCTATGCAGTCACGTCCTCCTGAAAGTTACTTTTATAATAATGTTTCAAAGGTGTTTCAAGGATATTTTCAGAATGAATGGGGCTCTGAAAACACCTAAATCAAATACCTAAAGCGAACCGCACATTTATCCCAAAACTGTTTTGCAGAATAGACTACAACCTAGGTAAGTGGAATTGTGTTTTAAGAGAGCAACATCCTCTGTCACAACTAACCACTGTCACCAACCACTAATATTACAACTTTCTAATGTAGGTCAGTGTAAGTCCCCAGTTAGCATGCTTCAAATTTGATGTCCAAATAATCGCTGAAGGGGATTGTTTAGTTCAAATTAAGTTACTTTTGGATGATTTGTGCATGAACTGTAAAGCATGCTAACTGGGGAACATTGACTTACATGGCTTTTGGTTAGAAAATGCTAATATCAGCCATTGGTGGCTTTTGGTTAGAAAATGCTAATATCAGCCATTGGTGGCAGTGGCTAGTTGAACAAAACCAAAGTATGGATTGCAGTCTTTTCTTGTGCATACAGACAGTGGACTAAGTAAACAAATATGCTACATTTCCAATTTGGCTGAATTATCCATTGAAATGTAAAAAATGTACAGATATTTGACACTGAGCGTGGTCCAGACCCTCTTGGTATTTTCAGAGTGTGTCATCTTCAAAGCATTGACAGACTAATAGCATAGCAAGCCCCATTCCTCAGAACTATGAGTACATGTGTATGAGCCACGTGTTGCCAATTGATCAGTGGAACGAAATCCAGGGACGGGAGGGGGAATTTTTATTCTACCTTTATTTAACTAAAGGCAAGTCAGTTAAGAACAAATTCTTCTTTTCAAATGGAGAGAGATAGACGAGGCTCAGTGGAAGACCGTACCTGTTCTCCTTTTTCCATCTTTCTCATTACTCTTGTTGTCCATCCATATCCGTCTATCGTTTTCTCTGTCAGCAATGCTAACAGCGGCCAGCCATGCAGAGATGACGCCCACCCCTCTGCCTGGGTCATATCAAGGCGGCAGGTAGCCTAGCGGTTAAGAGCATTGGGCCAGTAACCGAAAGGTCACTGGTTTGACATACTTTTCCCTGTCAAGGGATATAGGAACGTAAATGTACAACTTTAAATATTAATGTCCTCATTTTTGTAGTTTATTTTGGGAAGCCATGTTTCCTAACACCTTTGACACACAGTACACACCTTGAAGGTAAAGCTTTGTCTTAATTTTAATGAACAGACGAAACAACAAAATCTAACTTTCAAACATCATATTTTGAGATTTAAAAAATGTCAAACTATAAACATAATCCCGGAGTCATCTAGGTGAAAAATCTGTCGTTGTGCCCTTGAGCAAGGCACTTAACCCTAATGGCTCCTTAAAGTTTCTCTGGATAAGAGCATCTGCTAAATGACTAAAATTTAATGTAAAACATGTGCATCACCAGCAACCAGTCACGGAGTCACGCTGACCCCCTTTCTCTCTACCACTTCTCTCTCTCACACTCGCTCTCTTCATTTTTATTCCTGCCTCTGCCTGGCTCATGTCAGTCTTATCAATCTGTCTGTCCACGGTGTTCTTTGCGTTATGTCCCCTGTGCCCATTTCCACCTGACCCTGTTGTGTCAACTTGGTATTTGTGACGAATGTGTCGGGTCTGTTAACTTATCATCCTCGTGCTTCAGATAATGTCAGGTAGCTTTACGTGGGAATCGGCGTCTGCCTGTGCTTGCCTTCAAGTCCCTGGTACAGTATGTAGGTGTGAGTAGATGTACTGAGGCTGGAGTGGCAGGTTAAAAAGCAGAGCATGTACAAAGCAGTTCAAAGTGGCTCCGTGGTGGTCAGTGTTGGGCTGTCCCCCTAGTGGTAGAAGTTGAGAGTTACACTAACTATTTACATTTCATGTAAATATTCAACTTCCAAATATTAATGTCCTAATTTTTGGAATGTCTTTTGTATTTTTGGAAGGCACGTTTTTCAAACAACTTGGACATACATAAAAGGCAAAACACTGTCTACACTCTCATGAACAGATGAAATAACAAAATACAAACGTCATATTTTGAGATAGAAAAAGTGACTTATGTAATTACTTTAGTTTTTTGACCCTCTTAATCCAAGTCTAACCTTTTCTACCATGCATCATCCATAAGAAGGCACAAAGACACACGACTCCCGTTGAAGGTTTTTATTGCCACTTTCAGATGTCATGAAGGATGACGACCAAGGCAATAAATCCTAAGTACGCGTCTGGTGAAATTACAGTAACTATGGAATGACAGAGCCATCTGAAACCATGTTCTGGGGAAGGTAAACAAACACTTTTGACATTAGGCGACTTATTCAATCCCAACAGCATTCATCAATATACAACAGCACATCCTCGACAACAATAGCTGCAGTTGTTAGACATTTATATTACACTGCGTTAGACAATCATCATTTCACAGCCTGGTTGCCAGATTGGAGGAGTAGGCGGACACAGATCTGGCATCCCAGGCTACTTCTTTAAAACTCATACAAATTAAACATTGAAAAGCACTTTTGCGAATATCATTAGTTTTACACCTACAGTTGAAGGCGGAGGTTTACATACACTTAGGTTGGAGTCATTAAAACTTGTTTTCAACCACTCCACAAATGTCTTATTAACAAACTATAGTTTTGGCAAGTCGGTTAGGACATCTACTTTGTGCATGACACAAGTCATTTTTCCAACAATTGTTTACAGACAGATTATTTCACTTAGAATTCACTGTATCACAATTCCAGTGGGTCAGAAGTTTACATACACTAAGTTGACTGTGCCTTTAAACAGCTTGGAAAATTCCAGAAAATTGGAGGTGTACCTGTGGATGTATTTCAAGGCCTACCTTCAAACTCAGTGCCTCTTTGCTTGACATCATGGGAAAATCAAAAGAAATCAGCCAAGACCTCAGAAAACGAACTGTAGACCTCCACAAGTCTGGTTCATCCTTGGGAGCAATTTCCAAACGCCACGTTCATCTGTACAAACAATAGTACGCAAGTATAAACACCATGGGACCACACAGCCGTCATACCGCTCAGGAAGGAGACGCATTCTGTCTCCTAGAGATGAACGTACTTTGGTGCAAAAAGTGCAAATCAATCCCAGAACAACAGCAAAGGACCATGTGAAGATGCTGGAGGAAACAGGTACAAAAGTATCTATATCCACAGTAAAACGAGTCCTATATCAACATAACCTGAAAGGCCGCTCAGCAAGGAAGAAGCCACTGCTCCAAAACCGCCATCAAAAAGCCAGACTACGGTTTGCACCTGCACATGGGGACAAAGATCGTACTTTTTTGGAGAAATGTCCTCTGCTCTGATGAAACAAAAATAGAACTGTTTGGCCATAATGACCATTGTTATGTTTGGAGGAAAAAGGGGGAGGATTGCAAGCCAAAGAACACCATCCCAACCGTGAAGCATGGTGATGGCAGCATCATGTTGTGGGGGTGCTTTGCTGCAGGAGGGACTGGTGCACTTCACAAAATAGATAGCATCATGATGAAAGAAAATTATATGGATATATTGAAGCAACATCAAGACATCAGTCAGGAAGTTAAAGCTTGGTCGCAAATGGGTCTTCCAAATGGACAATGACCCCAAGCATACTTCCAAAGTTGTGGCAAAATGGCTTAAGGACAACAAAGTCAAGGTTTTGGAGTGGCCATCACAAAGCCATGACCTCAATCCTATAGAAAATATGTGGCCATAACTGAAAAAGCGTGTGTGAGCAAGGAGGCCTCCAAACCTGACTCAGTTACAGCAGCTCTGTCAAGAGGAATGGGCCAAAATTCACAAAACCTATTGCGGGAAGCTTGTGGAAGGCTACACCGAAATTTTGGACTTGGCCAACATTTCGGTGTAGCCTTCCACAAGCTTCCCACAACTTTGGAAGTATGCTTGGGGTCATTGTCCATTTGGAAGACCCATTTGCGACCAAGCTTTAACTTCCTGACTGATGTCTTGATGTTGCTTCAATATATCCACATAATTTTCTTTCATCATGATGCCATCTATTTTGTGAAGTGCACCAATTTTTTAAACAATTTAAAGGCAATGCTACCAAATACTAATTGAGTGTATGTAAACTTCTGACCCACTGGGAATGTGATGAAATAAATAAATCATTCTCTACTATTATTCTGACATTTCACATTCTTCAAATAAAGTGGTGATCCTAACTGACCTAAAACAGGGAATTTTTACTTGGAGTAAATGTCAGGAATTGTGAAAAACTGAGTTTAAATGTATTTGGCTAAGGTGTATGTAAACTTCCGACTTCAACTGTATGTTCTGTCATTACAAGTAGGGATTTTCACCCATTTTCATCCAATGTACACTACATCACAACTACCTACTTACAAATGGACTGTAGAGGGCTGTGTCAAGTCCTCTGCAGCAAAGTTAACAAGAATACATGCTCTTCGCTCTTTAAAACAGGCCAAGCGTGAGGCAGTCAGTACAATGGAAACAGATAAGTTCATCAATATGAGCCCTATTGCGGTTCTCCCCCTTCTCCCAAAAATAGCCTATAGTTTGCATGCAATCATAAGGAATATGATAGATTCACTCCATCCAATGCTTTTAAATCATTGAGGGGGAGTGAACGATTGCACACTGAGGAGAACGGGGCGAAACAAAATTGGGCGAGTGTCTGAGCAATTCCTTTACACAATTATTTACTACGAATGCTGTTCCCTATTATGATCAGGGGAAAGCCCTATGGAAAATATTGTCATTCCCTATGGGTTCCCCTCTCTAAAATCCAGCATGTAGGGATGTTTAGGTAAACATTAACAAGAGGGCGCTGTTGCCGGGTAAAAAGCAGCACTGTAAAATTGCTGCTACGGAAGATCCTATCATCATAGCCCTTAGGATATATTGAAGACCTACCATGAAGCTCATATGACCAAACATTGAATATTTGCAATAGATTTGCATTATCATCCCTAATATCACTTTTTCATTATTATTTTTTACTTTGAGAGGAGATTGTAATGTGCATGGTGCTCTTTGTCTCCTGGAAAGTTTACTTTGATTGTGTTTGTAGCGACGGAGGGAGGCATTGCGTTCAGCCATGGAGACAAATGAAAAAGGCGATGATGTGGACTCAAAACTGGCCCCAATTCGGCGTGTGCTCTTGACGCAATGTTGGAGGGAGCGAACTGAAGACAAAAAGAGACTATTTTTACAGGCTGACTGACTCATAGCAATGCTGGTATAACAGTATATCAAGCATATATCAGTATGTCATAGCATAACAAGAAAAAAAGCTACAATGAGCTCCGTCACAGACAGTTCTAACAAGTTACCATGCAGGAGAGGAGAAGTCTCCCCAAAGATCACTGCTGGGGTTGGATGATTGGACCACAGTGTTGGAGTTACTACTGTCCAGATCTAGCAAACAGCCTAGAGAGAGAGAGAGAGAAACTTCTGAAATGTTTGTGTGTTTATGTTAACTGTTCATTTGTGATTGCCAAAGCAAGTGAAATAAACAATGATAACATGTTTTCCATGCCAATAAAGCCCCTTTGAATTGAGAGAGAGACACACGACAGAGAGAGAGAGAGAGAGAGAGAGAGAGAGAGAGAGAGAGAGAGAGAGAGAGAGAGAGAGAGAGAGAGAGAGAGAGAGAGAAAATGAACAATCAAAGCTACACTACATGGCCAAAAGCTATACTACAGGGACACTACATGCTCGTCAGACATCTCATTTCAAAATCATGGCCATTAATATGGAGTTGGTCTGCTATAACAGCCTCCACTCTTCTGGGAAGGCTTCCCACTAGATGTTGGAACATTGCTGTGGGGACTTGCTTCCATTGAGCAACGACAGTATTAGGGTGGTCAAGTACTGATGTTGGGCGATTAGGCCTGGCTCGCAGTCGGTGTTCCAATTCATCCCAAAAGGTGTTCAATGGAGTTGAGGTCAGGGCTCTGTGCAGGCCAGTCAAGTTCTTCCACGCCAAATTCGACAAGCCATTTCTGTATGGATCTCACTTTGTGCACGGGGGCATTGTCATGCTGAAACAGAAAAGGGCCTTCCCCAATCAGTTGCCACAAAGTAGGAAGCACAGAATCGTCTAGAATGCCATTGTATGCTGTAGCGTTAAGATTTCCCTTCACTGGAACGAATGGGCCTAGCCCGGACCATGAAAAGCAGCCCCAGACCATTATTCCTCCTCCACTATGCATTTGGGCAGGTAGCTTTCTCCTGGCATCCGCTAAAACCCAGATTTGTCCGTCGGACTGCCAGATGGTGAAGCGAGATTCATCACTCCAGAGAACGCCTTTCCACTGCTTCAATTCTGGCCAGTTTAAAACCACTCCAGCTGACGCTTGGCATTGTGCATGGTGATCTTATGCTTGTGTGAGGCAGCTCGGCCATGGAAACCCATTTCATGAAGCTCCCGATGAACAGTTCTTGTGCTGACGTTGCTTCCAGGAGGCAGTTTGGAACTCGGTAGTGAGTGTTACAACCGAGGACAGACGATTATTTATGTGCTACGCGGTTCAACACTCGGCAGTCCCGTTCTGTGAGCTTGTGTGGTTTACCACCTCGCGGATGAGCCGGTGTTGCTCCTACACGTATCCACTTCACAATAACAGCACTTAAAGTTGACCGGGGCAGCTCTAGCAGGGCAGAAATTTGACGAACTGACTTGTTGGTAAGGTGGCATCCTTTGACGGTGCTACGTTGAAAGTCATACTACGGGTCAATCTACTGCCAATGTTTGTCTATGGAGATTGTACGGCTGTGTGATCGATTTTATACACCTGTCAGCAACGGGAGTGGCTGAAATAACCGAATCCACTAATGTGGCCATGTAGTTTACCAATCAAAGCTTTATTTAGCTATAGAGAAGTTTATCAAGGCTTTATTGAGAGTTTTAACTGCTGTACCCGTATCTGAGCCTCCTGTTTGATGCACTGTGTTGTGATTGGAGAAGGCAGAGGAAGGAGGAGGGGCCATCTTTCCTTTTGGTGGTGGCGGTAGGAGACCGAGCCCACCTGCCCCCTGTGGGCGTGGCTTATCCCTCTTTTTGCCTTGCTTGAAGAGAGAAAGGATGAGAATATTGATGTCGTGGAAAAGCCAAATAGCCAATCCCAAACAGACCACAGCGGCAAGGGCAATACAATTTCTACAAGAATGATCTAGGTCAATTGTGCTAGGTCTTTACCCCAATATTAAGGGTGATGGTTTGTCCGTCTTTAAATCCCAAGTCCAGCTTTGGTCCTAAAGCTGCCCCCTGAGGGTTTTTGCTGATCTCATTCTCTTGTTTCACCCACCTGTAACACACACAATATTGACTGCACTGACACAGGAAAAAAGCAATGTAACATCAGCTGTTTTCAAAACTGCAGCATCTGGAACAAGCAAACTCAATGACACGTTGTTTTGGCTGGCAACTTATGCTGCAGACAGACCACAGTACGTGTGTTTGTTATTAGTGGGAGATGATGACGCACCAATGTTTGAGTGCCTTGACAGTCACACTGTCCTTGGAGTGACCCCTTCCATCACTTACTTAAAGTGGTCCTGCAAAGACACGTTGAAGTCAAAAGAGTCCCCTCTGTCCCCGAATCCAACACCAATGAACGCACTGCGGCCTGAGAGAGTAGGTTGACATAGCTGTATGAGTTCATTGACATCGAGCTGACATACAGTTCCAGTCAAAAGTTTGGACACACCTAATCATTCAAGGGTTTTCTTTATTTTTACTATTTTCTACAATGAAGAATAATAGTGAAGACATCAAAACTATGAAATAACACATATGGAATCATGTAGTAACCAAAAAAAGTGTTTAAACAAATCAAAATATATTTTATATTTGAGATTCTTCAAAGTAGCCACCCTTTGCCTTGATGACAGCTTTGCATACTCTTGGCATTCTCTCAACCAGCTTCATGAGGTAGTCACCTGGAATGCATTTCAATTAACTCTTGGCATTCTTTCATGCTTTTCAATTAACAGGTGTGCCTTGTTAAAAGTTCAATTGTGGAATTTCTTTCCACCTTAATGCGTTTGAGAAGATAGCCCAATTTGGTATACAGAAGATAGCCCTAGTTGGTAAAAGACCACATCCATACAGCTCAAATAGAAATGACAGTCCATCATTACTTTAAGACATGGTCAGTCAATCTGGAACATTTCAAGAACTTTGACAGTTTCTTCAAGTGCAGTTGCAAAAACCATCAAGCGCTATGATGAAACTGGCTCTCATGAGGACCGCCACAGAAAAGGAAGACCCAGAGTAACCTCTGCTGCAGAGGATAAGTTTATTAGAGTTACCAGCCTCAGAAACGGCAGCCCATTAAATGCTTCACAGAGTTCATGTAACAGACACATCTCAACATCAACTGTTCAGAGGAGACTGCGTGAATCAGCCCTTCATGGTCGAATTGCTGTAAAGAACCGACTACTAAAAGACACCATTAAGAAGAAGAGACTTCCTTGGGCCAAGAAAAATGAGGAATGGACATTAGACTGGTGGAAATCTGTCCTTCGGTCAGATGAGTCCAATTTTGAGAATTTTGGTTCCAACTGCTGTGTCTTTGTGAGACGCAGAGTAGGTGAACGGATGATCTCTGCATGTGTTGTTCCCACCGTGAAGCATGGAGGAGGAGGTGTGATGGTGCTTTGCTGGTGACACTGTCAGGGATTTATTTAGAATTCAAGGCACACTTATCCAGCATGGCTACCACAGCAGGAAAAGCAGCCAACAATATGTGGTAACTCCTTCAAGAATAAAGGAAAAGCATTCCAGGTGAAGGTGGTTGAGAGAAAGCCAAGAGTGTGCAAAGCTGTCATCAAGGCAAAGGGTGGCTACTTTGAAGAATCTCAAATGTAAAATATATTTTGAATTGTTTAACACTTTTTTGGTTACTACATGATTCCATATGTGTTATGTCATAGTTTTTGAAGTCTTCACTATTATTCTACATTGTGGAAATAGTAAAAATAAAGAAAAACCCTTGAATAAGTTGGTGTGTCCAAACTTTTCACTGGTACTGTAAGTGTAGAGTGAATTTACATTTGAGGAGAGCTGACAAACTCTATGAGCGCACTGTGATCAGAGAAAAGATGTTGCCATAGACTGATGAAAGTACTAAAACCTGCTAAAGGAGGCTGACATAACACTATATGACTTGTGTAAAAGGCTGACATAGCTATGAACGCACAGTGAGGGGTTTTTCACCCATATACACACACCATTGTCATCCTGTATTCGCAGGACAAAGTAGCGACTGGAGTCGCTTACGGTTTCAACTGCGATGCCGGGATACTCTGTGACAGGGGCCTGAGCGAACAGCTCCCCTGCAGGATCGGAAGAGAAACACATAATCATAAACCACACAGATATGCTGTATGAAGTTAATTTTATTAGCTACATTGAAAGGGCCCTGATGAGCAATGTTGGGACAAAGAGGCACCTGTGCCTGCCACACACACACACACACACACACACACACACACACACACACACACACACACACACACACACACACACACACACACACACACACACACACACACACACACACACACACACAGTTTCATGACTCTCACACCTGAGACTTTGTCTTCCAGTTTGATGTAGGCCACTTTCCCCTTCGCCGTGATCCGCATGCGCCCTGACCAATCGGGCACATCCAGCTTCCAGTCTGCTGCCCTACAGGAAATACCCAGGTCAGAGGTAGCCAATAACAAGGCAAAACAGGGAGTAGGTCAGAAGGTCAGTAAACAGTGCCTATTCCAACTGTTCTCAGACCAGCTTTTGTAACAAATAGTACTGTACAATATGGAGAGAATTCTGAATTGACCCAATTGTCTTGTTCTTATAATTCCTGAAGGCTGAAGCAAGACTGTGATGAAGATCACAACCCCTAATTAATAGCATATCAGATAATGTATGGTTTTAGAGAATTTTAATTAAAACCATTTAGCCTACAGGTAACTGGGCCACACACATATAGGCCAGACTGAAAACAGTAGTCTGCTGAAACGACTCTACTTTCTCCCTGGCAGCTGGCACTGTTTGTTTCAGATGCCTTTAATATACATTGGTTTCATTATTTGAGCTATTCTGTAATCAATTTTACTATCATAATACAATTGGTGTAGAATGACGGGGAGCCTTGTATTATAGGCACAATATAGGGCTATTTATCACCTAATATACATCCATATAACATTTGCTGTCAATACATTTTCTGGTTAAACTATGCTGATAAACAGCACACGCAAATACACATATCATGCCATTCACTGTCGAGTCATCCGCACTGATAGTGCCAGCTTTGCGAGAGTAACATCAATATTACCAATGGAGCAGAATAATTAGTGAGTCGTAGGCCTACGAAAACAAATATTAGACACACGTCGACTGCTGTTAACATCCACTTAGCGCACAGACAGATGGGCGCACACACACGATGCAGCACTATGACCACAGATAGAACCACCGGCACCGCGGTTTTTGTCCAACACCCCAAATATGGGTCAACCCTTTATATTTACCTGTATCCACGATTTGTAGCCCTCGGTGGTATTCGATAAACGTTGACGTCGGGTTTAACGCAAAGGATCGACTCGTATTCGCCCTCGGTCGCCATCTTGATGTAAATGAAATTGATGTGTGGCTTACTTATAGTTCCTTTCGGTTTTTGCGAGTGGCCTATATACTCACAAGACGGCGATGACGTGATGGGGATTCCAGAGCGGAGTTTGTGCTCCATCAATGGATGCATTGACCCTGCGCACATCCCACAATGTTTTAAGGCAGCATCCCTCTTCCAATAATATGTATAATAGGCTAGATGTGTAAGCTCCCATAGATGGCATTGGTAAATATGGCAAACAGCTGTTTATGTATACTTTTGAGACCCAGAAAATGCTCAATAAACACATACTTTATGAGAAACAGGCAAGACTGCTCCCAAGAATATTCAGTTCATTTGTGGAAAAACAAAGAAGCAAACATAGTATTTGTTTCAGTCTCAATAGAGACAATGTTACATCATTGCCACGTTGTTTAATTGTATTGACAACAATGTAACGTTTTCGTGATTATTAAGTAGGGGGAGTGGTCTTTTCGACAGGTCAGGTGCGGATTGCAGACGGAAGCGGAAATTGTAGTTCTTTGCAGATCCCACAAAGCATCCCGAAGGTTCGTATTCCTTTCAAATACACGCAAAATCGTATGAAAAATGGATACCCAATGGAAGCATGTTATCTTAAAAGTGCCCGTTGTCCTTAGAAGTTTACCAAAGCTATATTTTCAAAGCTGTCGTTGTCATTGGACGGCTGTCATTGATAGCTAACTGGTTAGATTGCTTGCTAAGCTAAAGCTTGGATGAAAACAACATTCGACAGCCATGAAGATGCACTGACGTTGGCTAGCTACGGTAGCTGTCCATGGTTCTGAATCGTGTTGCAGACAGTAGCTTGGTTGATCTATTGCAATTACCGTTCTTCAATAAGAATATTGCCAAGTAGCATGCTAAATCGACAGTAGCCTACTCGGGTGCATAGCTAATCTGTAGCACTGTAGATCCTGGATTTGTCGGCATTACATTGGTATTGCATGAAGCTAGCTAGCCACTAAGCTAGTTTAGCCTTTTTGCTAACATGAATGGCGTTGATTTGGTTACAATCATGACGATGTCTAGTTACTAGGCTGCTTTTGGCATTCTTCTGTTGGGTATTTTTCTGTTTGGTATTTACATTTAAAAACACAAAGCTAACCATTGCATAACTGGGTGATACAATTTGTTGCCCAGTGGCATGCCAATGTGAAGTTGCTTCTTCAATAGCCTATAGCTTTGTCATTGCTTTGCTCCCTTTTTAGCATCATTTTATCCAGATCAGTGTGTGCAGGGACCCAATGTCGTCGTGGAGAGAGACTAACAGAATGAGCATCCAGTGAGAGCAGATCGAAAGCGAGACTCACTTCTTTGACATCACCCACAATCAGTTTTATTTCAATAGGTAAGCAGAGGTATAAGCAGCATGATTTGGGCTAAGTGCCAAGCAGCTTCTCCTGTGTTACAGACACGTACATGTCTGGTGTTACGCGAGGCAAGACAGAAGTGTCATGGTTAATATATGAGTGAAAGGTGTGTGTGTGTGTGTGTGTGTGTGTGTGTGTGTGTGTGTGTGTGTGTGTGTGTGTGTGTGTGTGTGTGTGTGTGTGTGTGTGTGTGTGTGTGTGTGTGTGTGTGTGTGTGTGTGTGTGTGGTGTGTGTGTGTGTACATGCTCTTACTAGTCTTTATACTGACTTGGTCCTTGTGGTTTGAGACACCCCATCAGGCACCATGACGTCCTCTATGCTACGCCGACAACTGAAGAACCTCGTTCAGAACTTCTCTGAGGCTGAGGTCAAGGTAAAGTACATGATTTACTTTCCCCCGTCACCCATCTTGTCTTTCCCACTTTCCTTTCTCCTTCGCTCTCTCTTTTCTTGCTCTCTGTCTTATGTTCTCTGACTTCCTCTTGATTTGTCTCATCTTCCTTTCACTCTCTACTACTCTACATACTTCCCTTCATCTTCACTCTATCCCTCTCTTTCTCTCCTCTAAATGCTGTACCAAGGGTGGGTCATTTTACCTTGCAAGGGCTGGTGTGGGTTCAGGCTTTTGTGCCAGCCAATTAGTAGCACACATGTTTCAACTGATCGCAGTCCTGGATCAGGCTTTAATTTAGTAGAATCGAGCTAGTACTGCTTGCCTGGGGCAAAAGCCTGCATCCACACTGGCCCTTGTAGGGTAAGAATGGCCACCCCTGCTGTTCAGTTGACACTGTCAGCATTCTAAAGTACCTTTGCAGCATCGTTCTGAAATATGACACACCCTCTGTAGCAGAGCATGGGTAAGTCCTCCATCTGCTACCCCTGTCTGTAACACCAGTGACTCTATCACCAGTATTTTCCTACAATTCTATAGTACAAGTTTGGTGCCAGAAGGCCTGGATGGTATTTGGTATTTCATTAGGATCCCTATTAGCTGTTGCAAAAGCAACAGCTACTCTTCCTGGGGTCCACACAAAAGATGAAACATATTACAGAATGACATAATACAGAACCTCATTAGACAAGAACAGCTCAAGGACAGAACTACATATATATATTTTTTAAAAGGCACACGTAGCCTACATATCAATGCATACACACAAACTATCTAGGTCAAATAGGGGAGCCTTTGTTCTCCGTCTGGAAAATAATCTGTGTTAACACTGCTGTATGTCTGTCAGGTGAGGGAGGCCACCTCCAATGACCCCTGGGGCCCCTCCAGCTCGCAGATGGCCGACATCTCGGACCTCACCTACAATGTGGTGGCCTGCAATGAGATCATGACCATGCTGTGGAAACGCCTCAAAGACGACAAGAACTGGAGGCACATTTACAAGGTGAGGCCAAAAGTGCTATAAATTACACATATTTATAGTTCGAAAGATTTAGATAGATTGTGTATACAAGAATCTAATCTACAGATGTACATGTACTCATCATAACGTCAAAGTTGTTCGTACTGCATGGCTCACTGGCTGTATGCATTCTTTATTCTGAAACTTTATTCTGAATAAGTGATGAGCTACCCTGCTGAACAGCGCAGTTCATCAACCAGTGCTGGATAGAACCACGCCTCTCTCTTTTTCCGTCACATCAAATGATTTATTTATCTTGTCTTTGGTGGGGTGGATTGCTATGACGCATTGGGTTTGAGTTACTGGTACCAATCACTTCAGTGTGGGTACCTTTCAGAGATGACAATGTCGATATCAAGCCTTTGTATATGAATGGTGCGTTTTTATATTTCTGTTCGGTCCATGCTTCCTGTAATATTATGTTCTCTTATTCAAGTAGGTTGGTGGTTTTTGTTGTTGAGAGCTTTGTAAAACTTTAGCCGATTTAAATATTTTTTTTAAAATAATTAAAAACGACATTATTCCTCTTACTGTGAAAAGATTCTTTATATTATTTGACACTTTCTTGTTTCTTTCGCCACAAATCAGATACAAATACATTTCATCTACAGTATTTATATTGGCATCGGACATACACGGTACCAGTCAAAAGTTTGGACATACCTACCCATTCAAGGGTTTTTCTTTATTTTGACTATTTTCTACATTGTAGAATAATAGTGAAGACCATAAACTATGAAATAACACATAAGGAATCGTGTAGTAACCAAGAAAGTGTTAAACAAATCCAAATATATTTTAGATTCTTCAAAGTAGCCAGCCTTTGCCTTGATGACAGCTTTGCACACTCTTGGCATTCTCTCAACCAGCTTTATGAGGAATGCTTTTCCAACAATCTTGAAGCAGTTCCCACATATGCTGAGCACTTGATAGATGCTTTTGCTTCACTCTGTGGTCCAACTCATCCCAAACCATCTCAATTTGGTTGAGGTCGGATGACTTTGGAGGCCAGGTCATCTGATGCATCACTCTCCTTAGTAAAATAGCCTTTACACAGCCTGGTGATGTGTTTTGGGTCATTGTCCTGTTGAAAAACAAATGATAATCCCACTAAGCGCAAACCAGATGGGATGGTGTATTGCTGCAGAATGATGTGGTAGCCATGCTGGTTAAGTGTGCCTTAATTTCTAAATAAATCACTGACAGTGTCACCAGCAAAGCACCATCACACCTCGTCCTCCATGCTTCACGGTGGGAACCACAGATGTGTAGATCATCCGTTCACCTACTTTACTGACTTTTTTGTCCCCATGGGGAAATGTTGTTGCAGTGTCATGTACACGTTTAAAGTGGCAATACAACTTTCGTATCGGTTACATACCAATAAAAAGAGACTAGCCTGCTGGCATTACCGGGTCGATAGGAACATTAGCCCGAGTTATTTAGAAGGGATATCACACCTGGCACAAATGATTGTCTAGTTGTGTTTTTCCTGCCGAGGGGTGCCCTATACCTGCGCCCAGAGGGGAGTAGTTTAAAGTCCGGGTACAGGGGGTCGCTTGGGTCAAAAATTATTTTGTGAGCCTTGCGGAGGGCCCTGACCTTAAAGATCTCATCCTTGTCTGTTTGACTCCAAGTACCCTGCTTGCTGTGGTGATAATCCTTCTCAGCATATTTCTCTGGCTGAGAGTGGCATTGCCAAACCAACAAGCAATACACAAAGTAAAATACTCTCAATGAAAGATTTGTAAAACAGAGTCAGTATAGTACAATTAACATTAAAAGATCCCAGCTTTTTGAGAAAGTACAGTCTCTGTTGACTCTTTTTGTAGATCAGGTCTGTACATTTACTCCACTGAAGCTTATTGTCCAAGAGGACACCCAGGTATTTGTATTCCTCTACAATCTCCATGTTCTGACCTCTGATAGATGTTGCAGAGGTAGGTGTTGTACGCTTCCTGAAGTCTATGCACATCTCTTTGGTCTTGTTGGTATTGAGGACCATGTGTGATTGGTCACACCACTCTACAAAGTCCTTTAGGACCGGGCCATGGTGTTCCTCATCGTCATGCAACAGCCTGATCAAGGCAGTGTCATCAGCGAACTTAACAAGGTGTCTGTCAGGATGGGAACTAGTACAACTATTAGTGTACAAGATGTACAGGAGTGGGGACAAAACACATCCCTGAGGAGAGCCTGTGTTGGTGGTTCTTATGTCCCACACGTGGGGATCCACCTTGACCCGCTGTGACCGTTGGCTCAGGAAGTCCAGCAGCCACAAAACCAGCCCCCCATCTAAGGAGAAGTCCAGAATGTGTCTCTGTGCCAGAATGTAAGGCTGGATTGTGTTGAAGGCAGAAGAAAAGCCAACAAACAAAACCCTGACATGGGATTTGGCACCCTCTAGACGTCTGCAGACAATGTTGAGGAGAGTAAGAATGGCATCATCAACTCCTCTGCTGGGCTGATAGGCAAACGGAATTCGGTCGAGGAGCTTCTGGGTGATGCTGAGAATATGACTTTTAACAATTTTCTTAACGCATTTCATTACTAAGGATGTCAAGGCGACAAGACGGTAGTCATTCAGCACAGAGGGATTAGATGCTTTAGGAATTGTTATATTTATTGAGTTTTTCCGCAATACTGGTACGTGTTGCTGGTCAAGCCACTCTGCTTCTCACTAAGACACAACGGTTGGAACCAAAATTCTTACATTTGGACTCATCAGACAATACAAATTTCCACCAGTCTAATGTCCATTGCTCGTGTTTCTTGGCCCATGCAAGTCTCTTCTTCTTATTGGTGTCCTTTAGTAGTGGTTTCTTTGCAGCAAATAGACCTTGAAGGGCTGATTCACGCAGTCTCCTCTGAACATTTGATGTTGAGATGTGTCTGTTACTTGAACTCTGTGAAGCATTTATTTGGGCTGCAATTTCTGAAGCTTTTAACACTAATGAACTTATTCTCTGCAGCAGAGGTAACTTTGGGTCTTCCTTTCCTGTGGCGGTCCTCATGAGAGCCAGTTCCATCATAGCGCTTGATGATTTTTGCGACTGCACTTTCGAAGTTCTTGAAATTTCCCAGATTGACTGACCTTCATGTCTTAAAGTAATGATGGACTAGTGTTTCTCTTTGCTTATTTGAGCCGTTCTTGCAATAATATGGACTTGGTCTTTTACCAAATAAGGTTATCTTCTGTATGTCACCCCTACCTTGTCACAACACAACTGATTGGCTCAAACGCATTAAGAAGGAAAGAAATTCCACAAATTCCACTTTTTGGTTACTACATGATTTCATATGTGTTATTTCATAGTTTTGATGTCTTCACTATTATTCTACATTGTAAAAAATATATTTTTTAAAAGCCTCCAATGAGTGGGTGTGTCCAAACCTTTGACTGGTACTGTTTTGTAATCTTTCTCAACTTTTACAATCCGCTTGTAATTTCATAAAAACGCTCCCATCTTCGCCATATTTTTCTGGCACATCTTGGATTTCACTATGGTGCCATCTTACATTTTTATGAATGATGTATCTGTTTTCCTGCTGACGATTGCTCCATGCAGGGATCATGTTTCTGAGAGTGTTTTTGAGGAGTAGGCGATGATCATCTTGATTCCCTATTTAGTTTTTTACTCCCATCCCCCAACTGCAGTCGTTGACCCTGTTGGAGAACCTGTTAAAGACGGGCTCAGACCGCGTTCTGAATACGATGAAGGACAACGTCTACATTGTGAAAGCGCTAACAGAGTTCCGTTTCCAGGACAAGGATGGGAAAGATCAGGTACTAAAGCTTGCTAAATGCATGTTTGTCCCACCAACTCCTCTGATATGCAAGTTCCATCTCCAAGGTATTACTTTTGAAGCCTCCCCACTTGAGGAATTAACTGTGAGCGAATTTACGTATTCATAATTACCATTAGCATAACTTTTATCTCCAGATTATCTCTTCATTGCTCTAACCGAATTAATATTATTAAAATGCATCCGAATCTCTCATGGCTTCACGTTTAAAAACAAATTACTATCTAGTCTTTTGATTTTCTTTAGGAATGCTATATTTAAAAAAAAAAAAAAAACACAGTATTTCTCAATCCAATTAGTACATACTAGCAACACGCATAACCACCAAACCAGACAGGCAAATTCAGGGCAGCTAAAACAAATCAAGCCAAGGACAAATCGCCTTAAATCTACAGTTTTATATAGCGCTATAGCTAAATGGAACTTTTTACCAATCCATATTTCTCAGGCAAAAACTAAATCCACCTTCAAGAAGAAAATAAAAGAACATCTAATGTGATAGACCATATGACTGGACAGGAAATAGAAAGTATCAACTGAATGTTAAATGTGTTTCCTGTCAGGTATTTTAATTATCTGTATTGTCTACTTGTTGAATGTTTGTGAAGTCTTGATTGTGGTTGTTTGTAATGTCTTGTTAATTGGTGTTGGACCCCAGGAAGATTAGCTAGCGTTAGCTAATGGGGATCCTAATAAAAATGTCAAAATTAGCATAACTTTTATGATTAGTACATTCAGAAAATCTCCAGTGAAAGTGCTTTGTAGAACAGGAATAGGTTTAAACTGGCCTGGGAAACCAGTTCAATAAGTGAGTGAGGCTTGGAAGTATCTGGCTCTACTAACATCTAAGCTAACACAGTGCTTTGCCATTCATACACTGACCACTTCTTTTCTGATATTGAGCTTTCCCATACTAATTTGGTACAGTTACACTTAGGGAGCCCCATGCTCCAGAAAGAGAGCTGCCTAGCGGTACGTGCTAATGTCTGCTCATGCTATCCTTCACAGGGGGTGAACGTGAGGGAGAAGGCCAAGGTAGTACTGGTTCTTATGGAGGACGACGAGAAACTAAAGGAAGAGCGAGAGTCTGCGCTCAAGACCAGAGACAAGATCTCAAAGAGCGCCACTGGTGAGCATTAGAGAGCACACACTCTACATTTGAGAGACTTCATTTGACCCATTTCTCGTCAAACATTCCCGGAAAATCTCACAGAAAACAATAAGCAATTTCTTCAATTGAAACCTGAATTGACCCCCAACCCTGCTTGACATAATAATGTATCTTATCATGCTATATCTTATCGTGCTCTTCCCACAGCCTCCTCGGACGACCCCAAGGACCCCAAGGACCCCAACTACAAGCCAGTGTATGTCCCAGGAGCCACCGGGCTCCCCTCCCTGGCCAACATCCCTTCTGTGGCTGACCTCGCCGCCAGCTTTGAGGCCAAGAAGCAAGAAAAACTGAGACTAGAGGCCCAGAAAAAAGAGGAGGAACGAAGGGTTAGTTTTACACTTCAATAGTCTGATTTCTCCCTTTATTTGAACTCAAAGACGCCTTCAGTAAATGATTGTACACTTAGGGACAATTTTGGATCATCTACCAAATAAATGTGTGTTTGACATCATGATTGTCCAATCACTTATGTAATTGCAGTCAAAGATGACCAAGGAAGAGCTTGAATGGGAGGATGCCGCCAAAGCAGGGAAAGTTGCTGACGCCTTTGGCGGGGCAGATGAACCATCAGAGGAGGATGCATGGGGTGCAGCAGCCAAAACACCCGCTCCTGATCCTTGGGGGGTTGCGTCCAAAGCTCCATCCGAGGATGCATGGGGCGGATCATCCAAAGCTCCATCCGAGGATGCATGGGGTGCACCATCTAATGCTACAACAGAAGAAGCAGATCCTTTTGCGGCGCCAGCCAGTGCCCCAACAGATGGTTCAGATCCTTTTGTGGCTACAATAGATGGTTCTGATCCATTTTCTGCACCATCCAATGCATCATCTAAAGTTGAAGCTGATCCGTTTGGGGCACCAAAAGATGATCCCTTTTCACCATCCAATACACCAAAAGATGGTTCCGATCCCTTTTCAGCACCATCCAATACACCAAAAGGTGGTTCCAATCTGTTTGGGGCACCAAAAGATGATCCCTTTTCAGCACCATCCAATACACCAAAAGGTGGTTCTGATCCATTTGGGGCATCAAAAGATGATCCCTTTTCAGCACCATCCAATACACCAATAGGTGGTTCCGATCCATTTGGGGCACCAAAAGATGATCCCTTTTCAGGACCATCCAATATGTCTAAAGATGGAGCCGATCCGTTTGGGGCACCAAAAGAGGATCCATTTTCGGCACCATCCAATATGCCAAAAGACAATTCCGATCCTTTTGGGGCCCCATTGAATACCCCAACGAAAGGTGCTGATCCTTTTAGGGCACCATCCAGTCCACCAACCGAGGCTTCAGATGCGTGGGGTGCTCCATCCAATCCACCGTCCGAAAAGAAGGCTGATCCCTGGGGAGACGAGGGGACCACAGCTGCCTCTCCCCCCGCAGATCCATTTGGCGATGGCTCGAAGGCTGATGATGACGCATGGGGACCACCAGGTAAGGAGTAATGGTTATTTTTTAATTTTTTTAATTTTAATTTCACCTTTATTTAACCAGGTAAGCTAGTTGAGAACAAGTTCTCATTTACAACTGCGACCTGGCCAAGATAAAGCAAAGCAGTGCGACAGAAACAACAACACAGAGTTACATGGAATAAACAAGCGTACAGTCAACAATAGAAAAAAAGAAAGTCTATCTACAGTGTGTGCAAATGGCATGAGGAGGTATGGCAATAAATAGGCCATAGTAGCAAAGTAATTACAATTTAGCAGATTAACACTGGAGTGATAGATTAGCAGATGATGATGAGCAGATGATGGTGTGTAAGTAGTGATACTGGTGTGCAAAAGAGCAGCAAAGTAAATAAAAACAATATGGGGATGAGGTAGGTAGATTGGGTGGGCTATTTACAGATGGACTATGTACAGCTGCAGCGATCGGTTAGCTGCTCAGATAGCTGATGTTTAAAGTTAGTGAGGGAAATGTAAGTCTCCAGCTTCAGCGATTTTTGCAATTCGTTCCAGTCACTGGCAGCAGAGAACTGGAAGGAAAGGCGGCCAAAGGAGGTGTTGGCTTTGGGGATGACCAGTGAGATATACCTGCTGGAGCGCGTGCTACGGGTGGGTGTTGTTATCGTGACCAGTGAGCTGAGATAAGGCGGAGCTTTACCTAGCATAGACTTGTAGATGACCTGGAGCCAGTGGGTCTGGCGACGAATATGTAGCGAGGGCCAGCCGACTAGCGCATACAGGTCGCAGTGGTGGGTGGTATAAGGCGCTTTGGTAACAAAACGGATGGCACAGTGATAGACTGCATCCAATTTGCTGAGTAGAGTATTGGAAGCTATTTTGTAGACGACATCGCCGAAGTCGAGGATCGGTAGGATAGTCAGTTTTACTAGTGTAAGTTTGGCGGCGTGAGTGAAGGAGGCTTTGTTGCAAAATAGAAAGCCGATTCTAGATTTGATTTTGGATTAGAGATGTTTGATATGAGTCTGGAAGGAGAGTTTACAGTCTAGCCAGACACCTAGGTATTTGTAGTTGTCCATGTATTCTAAATCAGAACGGTCCAGAGTAGTGATGCTAGTCGGGCGGGCGGGTGCGGGCAGTGAACGGTTGAAAAGCATGCATTTAGTTTTGCTAGCGTTTAACCTCTCTAGGGTATGTGGGACGGTAGCGTCTCACCTCGTCAACAGCCAGTGAAACTGCAGGGCGCCAAATTCAAAACAACAGAAATCCCATAATTAAAATTCCTCAAACATGCATGTATTTTACACCATTTTAAAGATATACTTGTTGTAAATCCAGCCACAGTGTCCGATTTCAAATAGGCTTTACGACGAAAGCAAACCAAACGATTATGTTAGGTGAGTGCCTATTCACAGAAAAACACAGCCATTTTTCCAGGCAAAGAGAGGAGTCACAAAAAGCAGAAATATAGATAAAATGAATCACTAACCTTTGATCTTCATCAGATGACACTCATAGGACTTCATGTTACACAATACATGTATGTTTTGTTCGGTAAAGTTCATATTTATATCCAAAAATCTCAGTTTACATTGGCGCGTTATGTTCAGTAGTTCCAAAACATCCGGTGATTTTGCAGAGAGCCACATCAATTTACAGAAATAGTCATCATAAATGTTGATGAAAATACAAGTGTTACACATTGAATTTTTGATCCACTTATCCTTAATGCAACCGCTGTGTCAGATTTCAAAAAACTTTACGGAAAAAGCAAACCATGCAATAATCTGAGTACGGCGCTAAAACGACAAATCAACCCAAAGAGATATCCGCCATGTTCGAGTCAACATAAGTCAGAAATAGCATTATAAATATTCACTTACCTTTGATGATCTTTATCAGAATGCACTCCCAGGAATCCCAGTTCCACAATAAATGTTTGTTTTGTTCGATAATGTCCATCATTTATGTCCAAATTCCTCCTTGTTGTTCGCGCGTTCAGTACACAATCTAAACTCACGACGCTCGTGCAAGTCCAGCGGAAAGTACGGACGAAAAGTCCAAAAAGTTCCGTTACAGTCTGTAGAAACATGTCAAACGATGTACAGAATCAATCTTTAGGATGTTTTTAACATAAATCTTCAATAATGTTCCAACCGGAGAATTCCTTTGTCTTCAGAAATGCGATGGAACGCAGCTAACTCTCACATGAATGCGCATGGTCAGCGCATGGTCAGCTCGTGGCACTCTGGGAGAGACCTTACTCAATCTCCTCTCATTCGCCCCCACTTCACAGTAGAAGCATCAAACAAGGTTATATAGACTGTTGACATCTAGTGGAAGCCTTAGGAGGTGCAACATGACTCCATTTCCACTGTATCTTGCACCTCTGGCCTGCTCGCCTCCCTACCTTTGAGGAAGTACAGTTCCCGCTCAGCCCAGTCAAAACTGTTCGCTGCTCTGGCACCCCAATGGTGGAACAAACTCCCTCACGACGCCAGGTCAGCGGAGTCAATCACCACCTTCCGGAGACACCTGAAACCCCACCTCTTTAAGGAATACCTAGGATAGGATAAAGTAATCCTTCTAACCCCCCCCCCCCTTAAAAGAGTTAGATGCACTATTGTAAAGTGGTTGTTCCACTGGATATCATAAGGTGAATGCACCAATTTGTAAGTCGCTCTGGATAAGAGCGTCTGCTAAATGACTTAAATGTAAATGTAATCTTGGATAAGCAAAGAGTTGAAAACCTACAAACCTCAGATTTCCCACTTCCTGGTTGAATTTTTTCTCGGGTTATTGTCTGCAATATGAGTTCTGTTATACTCAGAGACATCATTCAAACAGTTTTAGAAACTTCAGAGTGTTTTCTATACAAATCTACTAATACTATGTATATCCTAGGATCTGGGCCTGAGTAGCAGGCAGTTTACTCTGGGCACGCTTTTCATCCGGACGTGAAAATACTGCCCCCTAACCCAAAGAAGTTAAGCGCAGTTGGAGGCCACGGAAGGAGTGTTGTATGGCATTAAAGCTCGTTTGGAGATTAGTTAAAACAGTGTCCAAAGAAGGGCCAGATGTATACAGAATGGTGTCATCTGCGTAGAGGTGGATCAGGGAATCACCCGCAGCAAGAGCGACATCGTTGATATATACAGAGAAAAGAGTCGGTCCGAGAATTGAACCCTGTGGTACCCCCATAGAGACTGCCAGAGGTCCGGACAACAGGCCCTCCGATTTTACACACTGAACTCTGTCTGAGAAGTAGTTGGTGAACTACTGGTAATGGTTATAACCTTGTGACATCATCACACGTGCTCTTAATACAGATTTTGGCTCAATCCTAAAGTTAAACACATGATAGGAAATGAATATACAGTCATTTTTAAGATAGAGAGCACAATTACCATATTTACATATTTGGGTTGGAGTTCCCCATTTAGATCGGTTTAAACCCCTTCTCCTTTCCTCCAGCATCGACTCCGCCCACCGCCAGTGACCCTTGGGGTGCAACTGCTGCTCCCACAGACACAGCATCGACAAGTGACCCCTGGGGAGATGGAGGGGCTTCCACCACTACAGACACTATGAACTCTGACCCATGGGGAACTCCAAGTAATGGCACAGGTAATGTACTGTAGTAATGTATGCTTCCTAAAGGCCTCCAAGCTCCAAGCTCTGAGGAAGGCGTCTGTCACGCCGCAATGTAAGCCTTTCTTTTTGTCCTGGCAATAAGCCTCAAACATCCTTGCATGCAGATATCTGAGTGCTCCTTTTTCTTTCTCTGGGATAGTCGGCAATTGATGTGTCCTGGGGTAAGATGTTTTTTTTGGATTCCTAAGTACCTTAGTTAAACGCTGTATTCCTTTTTCAGTCAAGCATGTTTGGTTACGCTCACAGATTCCATCAATGTTTTTCTTTGTGTGTTAGCACTCCATCTGTCTTTCCTCTGTCTGTCTCCAACACTATACTTAACACATCCTTGTCTGGTGAAACCCATCCTTGCTCATATTTATACTTCCCACCCATAGGCAATGATTCCTCTAGGGTTTGGCGAAATCTTCAAGATCTCTTATTGTATATCACAATAATATTTGCTCTCTCTCTACAGACAATGGAGCCGCCGCAGACGAAAGCAACAAATCGCCAGCTTCGTTCCTTGGCGCAGGAGCTTCACTCGTGAACATGGACTCACTCCTCTCGTCCGAACCCAAACAACCCCCCCTCAACGTCTTTGCCAAGCAACAAAGTAAGGACGGGTAAACGAAAGAGCGACCAGGGGAGAGAGAGAGGGAATATATATTTATCCGTTCATTTAAAGCAGTGCTTGTGATTCAGTGTTTTGACTAGATCTTCCTCCCCCTATAGTGGATAACTGTTGTGTGGGTCAGCATCGGTAGTTGTAGTCACTTACAGTACCAGTCAAAAGTTTGGACACACCTACTCATTCAAGGGTTTTTCTGTATTTTTACTATTTTCTACATTTCCGAATAATAGTTAAGACAGCAAAACTATGAAATTACACGTATAGAATCATGTAGTAACCAAGAAAGTGTTAAACAAATCAAAATATATTTGAGATTCTTCAAAGTAGCCACCGTTTGCCTTGATGACAGCTTTGCACACTCTTGGCATTCTCTCAGCCAGCTTCACCTGGAATGCTTTTCCAACAGTCTTGAAGGAGTTCCCACATGCTGAGCACTTGTTGGCTGCTTTTCCTTCACTCTGCTGTCCAACTCATCCCAAACAATCTCAATTGGGTTGAGGTTGGGTGATTGTTGAAGCCAGGTCATCTGATGCAGCACTCCATCACTCTCTTTCTTGGTCAAATAGTCCTTACACAGCCTGGAGGTGTGTTGGTTCATTGTCCTGTTGAAAAACAAATGATCGTCCCCCTAAGCGCAACCAGATGGGATGGCGTATCACTGCAGAATGCTGTGGTAGCCATGCTGGTTAAGTGTGCCTTGAATTCTAAACAAATCACTGACAGTGTCACCAGCAAAGAACCCCCACACCTTCACACCTCCTCCATGCTTCACGGTGGGAACCTCACATGCAGAGATCATCTGTTCACCTACTCTGCGTCTTACAAAGACACGGCGGTTGGAACCAAAATTCTCAAATTTGGACTCATCAGACCAAAGGACGAGCCATTGCTTGTGTTTCTTGGCTCAAGCAAGTCTCTTCTTCTTATTGGTGTCCTTTTTAGTAGTGGTTTCTTTGCAGCAATTTGACCATGAAGGGCTGATTCACGCAGTCTCCTCTGAACAGTTGATGTTGAGATGTGTCTGTTACTTGAACTCTGAAGCATTTATTTGGGCTGCAATTTCTGAGGCTGGTAACTCTAATGAACTTATCCTCTGCAGCAGAGGTAACTCTGGGTCTTCCTTTCCTGTGGCGGTCCTCATGAGAGCCAGTTTCATCATAGCGCTTGATGGTTTTTTGCGACTGCACTTGAAGAAACGTTCAAAGTTCTTGACACAACACAACTGATTGGCTCAAACGCATTAAGAAGAAAATAAATGCCACAAAATAACTTTGATCAAGGCACACCTGTTAATTGAAATGCATTCCAGGTGACTACCTCATGAAGCTGGTTGAGAGAATGCCAAGAGTATGCAAAGCTGTCATCAAGGCAAAGCGTGGCTACTTTGAAGAATCTCAAGTCTCAAATATATTTTGATTTGTTTAACACTTTTTTGTTTACTACATGTTTCCATATGTGTTATTTCATAGTTTTGATGTCTTCACTATTATTCTACAATGTAGAAAATAGTAAAATAAAGAAAAATCCTGGAATGAGTAGGTGTGTCCAAACTTGACTGGTATAGTATATATTTTAGATATGTAACCCTTTCACTCCTCCCTCTGTTCTACACTCTCTTGGAATGTTTTGTACTGTGTATCCCTCCTCCTCCCTCTCTTGCCCCATTTCTTTTGCTTTTCCTAATTTCCCAGGCGTTTTACAAGGCCCAGGCCCTATGGGCAGAGTCACGTCCATTGCTGGTGTGTCTCGTACTACAATCCCCCCAAACTCCAGCCTTTTTGGTTCCACCGCTATGTCCCACGGTGTTACCCACCTCAGCTTTCGGTCCCCCAACCCCATGTTGGGGACTCCTTTATCCCAGCTATCATCCCATTCCCTGGGCATGCCTCGTCCTGGCCTGGCTATGCCTGCAATGGGACCTCAGATGGCACCCCCCTGTTTTGGAGCTGTGATGGTGCAACCCAATTGTCTGGGGGTGATTCCTCAGGCAGGTCACTCTGCAGTGGCCCACTTGGGAGCTTCCACTCCTCCAATGGGACGGGGGGTCCCTTTGCAGCCACACATGGTTTTGGACACCGGGATGGGAGAGCCTCTTCAACAGAACAACAATCCTTTCCTTTTTTGAAAAGCTACAACCTGTCCAGCTCACCTTCCTCAACCCCAATATCTACAATGGTTAATATAATGTACATGTCCAATTTAGGTGTATGCAACGATATGTAAGAAATTAAGCCAGGCAAAATATAAGTATTTTGAAATGATTTTTAATGGAAAAACATTCCATTTTGATTGATTCGATTTTCATTTCGTTTTTTTCAAGAGTGGGAAACTTAGCGGGGACCGTAGGAGTTAGATCCATTTAGGTCTTGTGTGATTTTGCTCTTGTGTTGTTCGTTTTCAGTTACACTGACCAGGTTATTATCAATGCTCTCGTTCTTTATGCTTGACTCATGAGGCTCTGAGAAAGATGGACGGAGGGTTAACAAGACCTGATAGCAATATGTGTACAATCATTACAAAAGCCTACAGTGGGACACGTACCCATAAAGAACAGGATGCTAGTAGAGACGCTTTCAGGAGGTGTGTGTGTGAGCGAGCATGTTTTGTGTGAAGATGAGGTGAGGTCCTTCAGCAAAAGTAACCATAACAACAGTAACTTTTAAAGTCATTTTTAAAGTTCTATTGTATTTTTTTTAAATTAATTTATTATCCTATTTATTGTATTTATTTATTTATTAAACGATTTGTTTGTTTCTTGAACACTTGGCCTCCAACAGATACTTTCGAAAAACAAACTAGAGTCATATTTAAATTAATTAATCTCACATTACTGACAGCAAGCATCAAAGTTGTCATTGTCCCGTGGGTTTCTTGAGTTGAACAGTGACTTTGGTTGGAAACGGTCATATCCAATTGGATAGAACCCTAATCATCCACATTATCATCCAATAACCAATAGTGGCTTTATTTCCCTTTTATCATTTTGTACACATTTATATGTCTACTTATTTACTTATGTTCGGGAACAAACACATTGTATACAAATGAACGCTGAATTTGTCATATCCTTTTTTTCTGTCCTGCGAAACGATCTGCCAGTTGAAAGTCTTTAATTTGTATTGAAAGACAACATTCCATGCATACAGTACTGTTAATGTATATATATTCAGTGAGTTTTCATCGTAAGGCCTATTGGATGCTTGTCATTCTGTATTTTTTCATTCCTTCTTTGGCCTCAAACGAAACAGTCCAAGTACAACAAGACGGTGCACCAAACGTGAAGCGAAATGAAAGTGGGACTGGAAGTCAACAAATTAATTTATCTGAATCGTAGTGCAAGTGTATTAGTATAGCTACGATAAATGTTATCATAGCTACTATTATAATTAGATTTTGTATGATAAATCTTTATTTTATTGTGTATGTCAAGGCTGTGATGTAAACTGTGACAGTACACGTTTGAGAAATAAAATGATTCAATTCCTGAGAGCTCAGGTCTGACTACAGTATCTGCAAATTCTCTCTTTGTTGGCATTTCTTATGTTTTAAGGTGTCTCCATCAATGCCTGTTATCTCTTTGAATGGCCTATGTGCAATCAACATTTGTCTCAATCTGCATCATAGTGATGGTTGCTATTACAAATGGCCACAAGAGGGCTGGCGACACATCTGTCACTCCAGTACAGTGAGTCTGTGTTAGATACTGTATATATATTTTTAGTTTGCACATACATGCATGTGCACCACTAGACTAAAACCCAATTTCAATCATTTTTAATTTGCCCACCTCACTCTTCCAGCCCCTCTCCGAAATCGGGATGATTCAAACTAATTTGTGTTCATCATTTGCGGAACAGCTGTTTGATGGGGAGTGAGCTAAGCGGAGTGGAGATTGCTGGGTTGAAGGGAAATTGGGTGGATCAGAGCTGATGAGTGTACTAGATAACTTGAACTGACGGGATGAAAGCGAGGGGCTGAGTGGTAAGTGCATACTGTAAATTCTCTAATTCCACTCCTCATTCAGAATATGGGCATGACCCAAAGGAACGCTTGACTCATCATCCGGGTCACGATGGGGATTCCCCAGAGGGGAACAGATTGTGTGAAATCTTGTGTAATCAGGGGTCAGAGCAGTACAGCACATCAGTCGAGTACAACAAATGACACAGTGGGTTCACGTCTAAGGCCATAACCTTAATCATTATGTAGGGAACTACAAAGTATGATCATGGATTTGCCTAAAGTGGAGTGGAAGAACGGGTCGGAGAGAGAGGGAGAGAGAATGTGAGGGATGGATGGATAGATATAGGGAGCAAAGAGAGAGAAAGTAACAGATGGGCGCATGAGGATTAAGTAAAAATCTGGGTGTATTTGTGTTCGAAACTCACCCAAGAAAGACGAGAGTGAGGGAGAAAAGGTGAAGGAAGTGAATATGGTAGAGAGGACGAAGGAGTGTAGAGGGTCGATGTCTTTGAAGGCCTTATATGGTAAGTTCTTTTCTTTCATTCCAATGTGATTTTTGAGCTTCGTTCATTCACAAACATCTGTTCGGTAACTTTCATGCATGCATTGTACAACCGTAATGGGTGAACAAGGACTCAATGGAAAGCCCGCCGATATGCAGCACATAGAGAAAAGACAATGGGTACGGCAATTGGAAATCATATCTAGGCACAGGTATTACAAGAAATGAAACCTATCTACCTATGATAGCCTACAAGTAGCCCACAGGAAGTGTGGAAAGTAGCTTTTATCTTAGGGAGCTAGTTTTCTACAGCTTCATATGTACTGTAGCACCATCTGAATTACATGGGAAGGAAAAGTGATACTGCGTGTGTGATTGTGCCGGCTGTGTCATATTTAATCATATTGCTGGACAATGGGGATAGGAGATTTTCTTTGGTTTACCCGTTAAATTGATGCAGTCCCTGGACTGCCCCAAATCTTTTACAGTTTCGAGTGAAGCAATAAAATAGTGTCAGAGTATCTGGTGTTTATATGTATGAGACTCTTCGAAAGGACAGATTGATTGACAGTTTGAAAAAAGAAATGGTTGAAAAGCTTACAGATTTAAATCATTGGAAAATTGAAGGGCTTGTAATTTGATATTTCGGGAGTAAATTGACCAAGTTTGAAGGATATTCCAAATGTTGGAATATTTTGGTATCATGATGGGATAAATGAAATGCCTTACTTTTCTGGATGAACTTCAAAATGCCTAATATGGTTGTCACTGGGGAGCAGTCTGACTAACTCCTGGTCTTACTGTCACGAGGAATCATCTCCGTCATTATTTTGTGCTGCAATAAACCAATCAGGCAAAAACACAGCTATGCACTCTTAGAAAAATGGTTCTTCGGCTGCCCTCATAGGAGAACCCTTTTTGGTTACATTTTTGTAAACTAGTATACGCTCTTATAGAGAGCGACTTACAGTAGTGAGTGCATACATTTTCATATTTTTTTGGTACTGGTCCCCTGTGGGAATCAAACCCACGACCCTGGCATTGCAAGCGCCATGCTTTACCAACTGAGTCACCCAGGGAGAACCTTTTTTGGTTCTCTGTGGAAAGGGTCCTACATGAAACCGAAAAGGGTTCTTCAAAGGGCTCTCCTATGGGGACAACTGAAGAACCATTTTAGCTTCTAGATAGTGTTTAGTGGTAATGTATGCAGATGGACTGATGCAGATGTTGCCAGATGAAATAAAAATATACAAACATCACATCTGTGATTCTGCTATCTTTGTCAGATTGCTATTCTACATAAAGACCATATCAACACAGATGGATTGATCTTTCAATGACTATTGTCAGGTTGGTGGGTGTAGCTGGTGTATAAAGTCAGGCGCAGGAGAGCAGCGATGAGTGAAACAACGCACTTTACTCGACAGCACAAAGTAGACAATTTACAAAGGGCAAAAAGAACGGTTGCCACAAAGCATGGGTGATAAACAGCACCCGGTACAATCCAGCCAGAACATTCCGACCTGAACAAATAACAATCACACACAAAGACATGGGGGAAACAGAGGGTTAAATACATGAGCAGTAATTGGGAAATGAAAACCAGGTGTGTGGGAAAACTAGACAAAACAAATGGAAAATGACAAATGGATCGGCGATGGCTAGAAGACCGGTGACGTCGACCGCCGAACACCACCCGAACAAGGAGAGGCATCAACTTTGGCCGAAGTCGTGACAACTATTCTCTAAGGTGACCAATAATGGTTCATGGAAATGAAACAGACATCAGACCAGTACATTAAACCATCCGTATAGTATGAGATGATGATGATGATTGTGATGATGCCGAAGATTGTGATTATGAAGATTGTGATAATGATAACGACTGTGACGATGACATGATATGAGGATGACCACGATGATGATGATAGGATGATGATTGTGTGGGTGATTGTGATTGTGATGATGCAAAAGATTGTGACGATGAAGATGGTGATAAAGATTGCTGTGACGATGATATGATGATGATGACGATGATGATCGTCAACGATGTTGATCATGGTCTGTTGACAAAGTCCACATAGTCCAATGTATCTATGTAATCTCAAACTTTGCTGACTATATGGATTACATCATTGTCTAAAACTATTGCCATGTAATATGAAATGTTTCTACTTAAAAGAGATTAGTGAACAGTGATTTATGACAGATTTTGCTGTAATTTGTTGCCCCTTAATTACTCCTCCCAATACTAATCCAAATTATTTGTCTTGCTCTATAGATGGTTGGACAGACGTTACGATCGTGAGGTCAAGTGGGATTACCCAGATTCACCTAGTACAGGGAGATTAACACAGATGAATGAGGATTACAGGCTAATAGAGAGGTAGGCTGAGAGATTGGACTAATCCTTACATTGAATCACTGTCTTCCTAAGAAAGCCGAGATGTGCGGGAAGAACAGAATATGTCCTGAGAAAAAGGAGACAGGAGAGAAGGATTAGAGGATGTATAAAACGTGGTGAAATTGAAGCGTTCCTCTTCCAAGACACAACTGTATAACAGCGAACACATGTCAATTCCATGTCATGAAGCTGGAAACATGGGATGTCGCATTCAGACGAAAAATTCAATAATTTAAGAAAAATGTATTAATTCAATTTTTTCTTCTCAAATCTAAAGATGAAAAGCTCTCTGCCTGATTGCCTCAGTTCATTGACTGCGTTGATTTGCTAATTAATCATCACAAGTCGTTATCGAGGGACCACAGCTGGATCAGCGTGTAAAGGGTGGAGGAATATCGAGAGGACTCGTTGGAGTAGAGCATGGCAGAGGCTAGAGGCTAGCTAGCCCTCATCCGCATCCAATCCATCTGTCTCGCTCGACCGCGAGTAAATCCTCTAAATTCCATTGTCCCCTGACTCCGTGTTTTATCTATTACATCTTCTTCTTCTTCTTCATTCCCTCCCTTTATCCTGCCTCTGCCTAATCTCCTCTCCTCCTCTCATCCCTCCATCCCATCATTTGCTCACAGTTTCCTAATCCCACTCCCCAAAACCCTCCCTCTGTCAATCCCCCTCCCCACTCCCATTTCTCCACTCTATATCTCTCCATTCCATTCCCCTCATTCTGCCGTGTCATTGAGTTCCCCCACAGTTCCCTCCTCATCATTGTCAATGCCCTCGCTCTAGCTGGTCTCTCCTCGGTCCTCTGTCATCCCTGCGTCCATCCTCTAGCCAGCACCCTCACCCTGTTTCACCATCCTTCGTCTCAAGCTCCTCTTGAGACACCCCGTCTCTCGCTTCTCTTTCCTGCCTGTCTCCCACCTCTCTGTCTCTCTATTGGTGGGGCATTATTTCTTCTCGCATTGGCCCTCGCCCCACTCCCATAATCCACCATGCTGGAGAACATGTCACGGTGCAACCGCTCCCTGCTCTCTTTGTCCCTGACTTCGCTGGCCCTGGCACTGTCCATTCTGGCCTTTTGCACCTCGTACTGGTGCGAGGGGACCCACAAGGTTGTCAAGCCCCTCTGCCTCTCCCCGGTCAAGTTGAAGAACTGCGGGCAGAACAACAGCCAGCCCTACACCACAGGTAGGGAACTAATTCCCCTATTCACCTGTGCAAGAACGAATGTGGATCCCAGCACCTAATGATTTGTTTCCCTCACACTATACTTGTGGACTCACCCCTGTTGAACCAACCCTTGAACATGAATCCTGAAACGGACAATTATCACTTTTTAGATTTGTCAGGGGAACCCTTAGCAAAAAGTCTACCTACCCCTTTTTCGCAATCGCTCTCTGAGCAATCTACTGTATATCAACAGACAGCAACCAGAGGTCTGTTGACATAGTCCACATAGTCCAATGTATCTATGTAATCTCAAACTTTGTTGACTATCTGGATTACATCGTTGTCTAAGCCTATTGCCATGTAATGTGCAATTTCTCTACAAAAGGGAGATTACGTCAAGAGCAGTGATTTCTGACAGATTTTGCTGTAGATTGTTGCCCCTCCATTCCATTGCCACTAGGGAGCACTTTCGACCTCTGTCCCTGAGGAATATTAAATGATGGTCTTGATCTGCCTTTGAGGAACATGGCTGGAAGATGTGTGTTTCTGGAGTTTATTGTAGAAAAACATGAATACGGTGTGTACTAGACACATACAGTACCAGTCAAAAGTTTGTACACACCTACTCATTCAAGGTTTTTTCTTCATTTTTAGTATTCACAACTATGAAATAACACATATGGAATCATGTAGTAACTGACAAAGTGTTAATTAAACAAATCTAAATATATGTTATATTTGAGATTCTTGGCATTCTCTCAAGATGCAGCTTCACCTGGGAATGCTTTCCCAACTGGTACTGTATATCTCTCCTAAAACTGTCCAACCATTCCTGTACCAACTACCCTCTTACCCTCTCTTCTCCTCAGAGAGTCCCACTATGGACCCTAAGAAGCCGGCAAACAACGTCACCTTGTCGCCCCAGGAAAAGGAAGAGCAGGCGAGGCTTCAGAAAAAGGCCCTCACCAACGCAGTGCACTACATCTGGGAGACGGGCGAGGACAAGTACATGCTGCGCTACTTCCACACAGGTTTCTGGTTGTCCTGTGAGGCACACAATGAGGGTGAGCATTTGGCTAAACACTGGGTCTTTATCCAGACCATTGTTTGAATATGCTTTACACTTATAGAAAGAGGGGTTAAATAGCCTTCATCCCAAGAACCTAATGATGCCTGGTCCTCGTACTGTAAGATCCAATCTCCTCAATGAATGTACTTGCTACGACTGTGATACAATATGTGATATGTGGTTGTCTCACCTAGCTCTAAGGAATGCATGCACTAATTGTAAGTCTCTCTGGGTAAGAGCGTCTTCTAAATGACTCAAATGTCAAATGTAAATGAATCCCTAGCCTTAGCCAGTAATTGTTTGACACAGAGAACTTCGTTGGAACAGTGAATAAAACAGGAGATAGCTCTTGTTTTAGGCTGTTGATCTACAGAACCTTCATCGAGTCCAGTCTTAGGGTCGGACCTAGGACTGAGCCTTGTGGAACCCTAATAATGACTGGACACTAGTGATTAGAATGCACTATAACGTCGATATGTCTATCAGCAATTGCCATTGTGCCTTTGAATATGGCTGTTTTGGTGTTCTACTATCAATCTCTGCAAGACTGGTTGCTTTAACACCATACTCATCCACTGATCTGGGATTGTCCCTAATCAGCCGAGGCTATGTAGAGGTAAATAATCACAAGCGGGTGCTTTGTTAATGATTGAATCGTCTTTAATGTCAGTGATGTAAAGTCAAGAGTCAGTGAAGGCTAACTTAAAGGAATATCTTCCCATATCACCTCAGGAATAATTTGCTAGATCACTGTAGAGAGAGGAGAGTTAGAGCTTTGGTCTTGACCCTAGATAGAAAACATCTGGTGGATGTCTCTCTCTCTCTTCTCAATGTGGCTTATTTTACCTCAGAAAGTGTTCCCTTCCGATTGCCCATGCCAATTGGAGCAATGTCTTAAGATCTCAGAACAGCCACTCAAGGGATCTCTTGTTAAATCAGTACGTCCATTGACAAGGCCCTACAAGATACATGTGAATATACTGACTTAAGTTGGATTTGTAACTAATCACATTCTATTTGTCTTATAGAGGAGAAGTGCCGAAGCTTCATTGAATTGACTCCAGGGGAGACACAAGGTTTGTGCTCATTGAAAGTACAGTTGAAGTCGGAAGTTTACATGCACTTAGTCATTAAAACTCGTTTTCAACCACCCCACAAATTTCTTGTTAACAAACTATAGTTTTGGCAAGTCAGTTAGGACATCTACTTTGTGCATGACACAAGTAATTTTTCCAACAATTGTTTACAGACAGACTATTTAAGTTATAATTCACTGTATCACAATTCCAGTGGGTCAGAAGTTTGACTGTGCCTTTAAACAGCTTGGACAAATCCAGAAAAGGATGTCATGGCTTTAGAAGCTTCTGATAGGCTAATTGACATAATTTGAGTCAATTGAAGGTGTACCTGTGGATGTATTTCAAGGACTACCTTCAAACTCAGTGCCTCTTTGCTTGACATCTTAGGAAAATGAAAAAGAAATCAACCAAGACCTCAGAAAAAAAAATTGTAGACCTCCACAAGTCTGGTTCATTTTTGGGAGCAATTTCCAAACGCCTGAAGGTACCACGTTCATCTGTACAAATAATAGTATGCAAGTATAAACACCATGGGACCACGCAGCCGTCATACCGTTCAGGAAGGAGACGCGTTCTGTCTCCTAGAGATGAACGTACTTTGGTGCGAAAAGTGCAAATCAATCCCAGAACAACAGCAAGGGACCCCGTGAAGATGCTGGAGGAAACAGGTACAAAAGTATCTATATCCACAGTAAAATGTGTCCTATATTGACATGACCTGAAAGGCCGCTCAGCAAGGAAGAAGCCACTGCTCCAAAACCGGCAGAAGAAAAGCCAGACTACGGTTTGCACCTGCACATGTGGACAAAGATCGTACTTTTTGGAGAAATGTCCTCTGGTCTGATGAAACAAAAATAGAACTGTTTGGCCATAATGACCATCAATATGTTTGGAGGAAAAAGGGGGAGGTTTGCAAACTGAAGAACACCATCCCAACCATGAAGCACAGGGGTGGCAGCATCATGTTCTGGGGGTGCTTTGCTGCAGGAGGGACTGGTGCACTTCACAAAATAGATGGCTTCATGAGGCAGGAAATTTGTGGATATATTGAAGCAACATCTCAAGACATCAGTCAGGAAGTTAAAGCTTGGGTCTTCCAAATGGACAATGACCCCAAGCATACTTACAAAAGATGTGGCAAAATGGCTTAAGGACAACACAGTCAAGGTATTGGAGTGGCCATCACAAAGCCCTGACCTCAATCCTATTGAAAATTTGTGGGCAGAACTGAAAAAGTGTGTGAGCAAGGAGGCCTACAAACCTGAATCAGTTACACCAGCTCTGTCAGGAGGAATGGACCAAAATTCACCCAACTTATTGTGGGAAGCTTGTGGAAGGCTACCTGAAACGTTTGACCCAAGTTAAACAATTTAAAGGCAATGCTACCAAATACTAATTGAGTGTATGTAAACTTCTGACCCACTGGGACCCACATTCTCTCTACTATTATTCTGACATTTCACATTCTTAAAATAAAGTGGTGATCCTAACTGACCTAGGACAGGGAGTTTTTACTAGGATTAACTGTCAGAAATTGTGAAAAGCTGAGTTTAAATGTATTTGGCTAAGGTGTATGTAAACTTCCAACTTCAACTGTACATACAATACTAATTGAGTGTATGTAAACTTCGGACCCACTGGAATTGTGTTGCAGTGAATTTTAAGTGAAATAATCTGTCTGTAAACAATTGTTATGAAAATTACTTGTGTCATGCACAAATTACATGTCCTAACCGACTTGCCAAAACTATAGTTTGTTAAGAAGAAATGAGTGGAGTTGTTGAAAACGAGTTTTAATGACTCCAACCTAAGTGTATGTAAACTTCCGACTTCAACTGTATACTGTAGGTGCTGCTAATACGCCAACATTAAATTGTAAATAAGGACTGTATGCCAACTTTTTATCTCTCTACCTCTGTCCAATCTTAATTTTCCCTCTTTCTCTCTCTTTCGCTCTCTCTCTCTCTCTCTCTCTGACAGGGGTGCTGTGGCTGTCAGTAGTATCAGAGTTCGCGTACATAGGCCTGTTGGCCATGGGCTTTCTCCTCATGTGGGTGGAGGTGCTGTGTCTCTGTGCCCATAAGGAGATGTACGCTCTCAAGATCAACGCCTTTGCCGCTATATGCACTGTCCTTTCAGGTGAGACGGCCACCACTGGCAGAACTTTCTCTTATCACCAAAATTATACATGCCAAGGCTTTTGAGAACTGTGTAAAAATATTCAAAAGGTAAAGAAAGCATTGATTATTCGATGTTAGTCAAATAATATAGGAGATTGTCAGCAAATATCTTTTCTCTCTCAGGTCTGATGGGAATGGTGGCTCATATGATGTACACCACAGTGTTCCAGTTGACTGTGAGCATTGGGCCAAAAGACTGGAGACCACAAACCTGGGACTACGGCTGGTCATTTGCGTAAGTATCTCCTTAGGCATAGTTCGCCCAAATTACAAAATTGCTTATTTGTTCCCTTACCCTGAAAGCAGTCTTTGGACATGGAGAGACTGCCATCCATGGTTTGGTTTGTTTGTCTAGGCACTGTCTCCATTTTCTAACCACTAACCAATGGAAAACAGTGGGTCCAGAATGATTGGATCAGAATGATTGGATGATTGGATCAAGATGAGCAAAAAAGCCTGTATAAAAAAAATAATACAAATACTGAGCTATATTGTATGCTATTTCTTTTTTAAATCATTTATATTATTTTACACTAACACTATTTCTCAGAGAAAGAGATGTTGTTTAACAACTAGGAAAAATCTCAAAAACATAGGGGTCAAAATGATTGGATCCCTTGTTTTCAATACTCCAGCATCCTCCACCTTGCGAGGATAATGACACAGACTAAGATGTTTTATGAGATTGGAGAACACATCGGGAGGGACCATTCCTCCATACACAATCTTTCCAGATCCTTGATATCCTTTGTCTGCGCTTATGGACTGCCCTCTTCAATTCAAACCACAGGTTTTCAATGAGGTTTAAATCAGGAGACTGAGATGGCCTTTGTGAAATTATGATTTTGTGGTCAATTAACCTTTTCTTTGTGGATTTTGATGTGTGCTGGTGTGCCTGGCCAAAGACCTTTATTTTTGTGTCATTTGACCATAGCACCGGTTCCAATCCAAGTGCCAATGGCATTTAGCAAACTCCAGTAGGTGGTCAGATGACATTAAAATAGAGTTCTTTGGCCATGCACACCAATGGTTGGTTTGGCCTTTGAAAAACAATGCATGCAGAAAATACCTCATCCCCACTGCAAAATATGGTGATGGATCTTTGATATTATGTGGCTATTTTTCTTCCACTGATCCTGGGGCCCTTGTTAAGGTAAACGGCATCATGAACTTTACCAAGTACCAGGACATTTTAGGGGAAAAACTGGTTGCCTCTGCCAGGAGGCTGAATCTTGGCCGCCAGTGAATCTTCCAGCAAGACAATTACCCCAAGCACACATCGATATCCACAAAGAAATGGCTAATTGACCACAAAATCAACATTTTGCAATGGCCATCTCAGTTTCTGTACTTGAACCGCATTGAAAACCTGTAGTTTGAATTGAAGAGGGAAGTCCAATTGTACTGTACAGACAAAGGATATCAAGGATATCAAGGATCTGGAAAGATCCTGTATGGAGGAATGGTCTTCTCCAATCTCATAAAACATTATAGAAAAAGGGGAGGGTGCGGGAGTATTGAAAGCAATATATTTGTTTCATTACTTGTTAAACAAAACATTTTTCTCTGCTCAATTGTATTAGTATGAAATAATTATATTTGTACAAAATAATGGATCCCTTTATCAAGGGATCCATTAATTCCGGACCTACTGTACAGTATGTACCTGATATTAGCATCTTTTAAACTTCCTCGGCCATATTTCAATCAATTTCAATCAATCAATTTTATTTTATATAGCCCTTCGTACATCAGCTAATATCTCGAAGTGCTGTACAGACACCCAGCCTAAAACCCCAAACAGCTAGTAATGCAGGTGTAGAAGCACGGTGGCTAGGAAAAACTCCCTAGAAAGGCCAAAACCTAGGAAGAAACCTAGAGAGGAACCAGGCTATGAGGGGTGGCCAGTCCTCTTCTGGCTGTGCCGGGTGGAGATTATAACAGAACTATGCCAAGATGTTCAAAAATGTTCATAAGTGACAAGCATGGTCAAATAATAATCATGAATAATTTTCAGTTGGCTTTTCATAGCCGATCATCAAGAGTTGAAAAACAACAGGTCTGGGACAGGTGGCGGTTCCATAACCGCAGGCAGAACAGCTGAAACTGGAATAGCAGCAAGGCCAGGCGGACTGGGGACAGCAAGGAGTCACCACGGGCGGCAGTCCCGACGCATGGTCCTAGGGCCCAGGTCCTCCGAGAGAAAGAAAGAGAGAAGGAGAAAATTAGAGAGAGCCAAGATTTTCAAAATTTCCATAAATGACAAGCATGGTCAAATAATAATCAGGAATAAATCTCAGTTGGCTTTTCATAGCCGATCATTAAGAGTTGAAAACAGCAGGTCTGGGACAGGTAGGGGTTCCATGACCGCAGGCAGAACAGTTGAAACTGGAATAGCAGCAAGGCCAGGCGGACTGGGGACAGCAAGGAGTCACCACGGCCGGTAGTCCCGACGTATGGTCCTAGGGCTCAGGTCCTCCGAGAGAAAGAAAGAGAGAAGGAGAAAATTAGAGAGAGCCAAGATTTTCAAAATGTTCATAAATGACAAGCATGGTCAAATAATAATCAGGAATAAATCTCAGTTGGCTTTTCATAGCCGATCATTAAGAGTTGAAAACAGCAGGTCTGGGACAGGTAGGGGTTCCGTAACCACAGGTAGAACAGTTGAAACTGGAATAGCAGCAAGGCCAGGCGGACTGGGGACAGCAAGGTGTCATCATGCCCGGTAGTCCTGACGTATGGTCCTAGGGCTCAGGTTCTCAGAGAGAAAGAGAGAACGAGAGAATTAGAGAGAGCATACTTAAATTCACACAGGACACTGGATAAGACAGGAGAAGTACTCCAGGTAACCAACTGACCCTAGCCCCCCGACACAAACTACTGCAGCATAAATACTGGAGGCTGAGACAGGAGCGGTCAGGAGACACTGTGGCCCCATCCGAAGAAACCCCCGGACAGGGCCAAATAGGAAGGATATAACCCCACCCACTTTGCCAAAGCACAGCCCCCGCACCACTAGAGGGAAATCCTCAACCACCAACTTACAATCCTGAGACAAGGCCGAGTATAGCCCACAAAGGTCTCCACCACAGCACAAACCAAGGGGGGGCGCCAACCCAGACAGGAAGATCACGTCAGTAACTCAACCCACTCAAGTGACGCACCCCTCCTAGGGACGGCATGAAAGAGCACCAGCAAGCCAGTGACTCAGCCCCTGTAACAGGGTTAGAGGCAGAGAATCCCAGTGGAGAGAGGGGAACCGGCCTGGCAGAGACAGCAAGGGCGGTTCGTTGCTCCAGAGCCTTTCCGTTCACCTTCACACTCCTGGGCCAGGCTACACTCAATCATATGACCTACTGAAGAGATAAGTCTTCAGTAAAGACTTAAAGGTTGAGACCGAGTCTGCGTCTCTCACATGGGTAGGCAGACTGTTCCATAAAAATGGAGATCTATAGGAGAAAGCCCTGCCTCCCGCTGTTTGCTTAGAAATTCTAGGGACAATTAGGAGGCCTGCGTCTTGTGACCGTAGCGTACGTATTGGTATGTACGGCAGGACCAACTCGGAAAGATAGGTAGGAGCAAGCCCATGTAACGCTTTATAGGTTAACAGTAAAACCTTGAAATCAGCCCTTGCCTTAACAGGAAGCCAGTGTAGGGAAGCTAGCACTGGAGTAATATGATCAAATTTCTTGGTTCTAGTCAGGATTCTAGCAGCCGTATTTAGCACTAACTGAAGTTTATTTAGTGCTTTATCCGGGTAGCCGGAAAGTAGAGCATTGCAGTAGTCTAACCTAGAAGTAACAAATGCATGGATTAATTTTTCTGCATCATTTTTGGACAGAAAATTTCTGATTTTTGCAATGTTACGTAGATGGAAAAAAGCTGTCCTTGAAACAGTCTTGATATGTTCGTCAAAAGAGAGATCAGGGTCAAGAGTAACGCCGAGGTCCTTCACAGTTTTATTTGAGACGACTTTACAACCATCAAGATGAATTGTCAGATTTAACAGAAGATCTCTTTGTTTCTTGGGACCTAGAACAAGCATCTCTGTTTTGTCCGAGTTTAAAAGTAGAAAGTTTTCAGCCATCCACTTCCTTATGTCTGAAACACAGGCTTCTAGCGAGGGCCATTTTGGGGCTTCACCATGTTTCATTGAAATGTACAGCTGTGTGTCATCCGCATAGCAGTGAAAGTTAACATTATGTTTTCGAATAACATCCCCAAGAGGTAAAACGGAACCTTGAGGAACACCGAAATGTACAGTTGATTTGTCAGAGGACAGACCATTTACAGAGACAAACTGATATCTTTCCGACAGGTAAGATCTAAACCAGGCCAGAACTTGTCCGTGTAGACCAATTTGGGTTTCCAGTCTCTCCAAAAGAATGTGGTGATCGATGGTGTCAAAGGCAGCACTAAGGTCTAGTAGCACGAGGACAGATGCAGAGCCTCGGTCTGACGCCATTAAAAGGTCATTTACCACCTTCACAAGTGCAGTCTCAGTGCTATGATGGGGTCTAAAACCAGACTGAAGCATTTCGTATACATTATTTGTCTTCAGAAAGGCAGTGAGTTGCTGCGCAACAGCTTTTTCTAAAATCTTTGAGAGGAATGGAAGATTCGATATAGGCCGATAGTTTTTTATATTTTCCGGGTCAAGGTTTGGCTTTTTCAAGAGAGGCTTTATCACTGCCACTTTTAGTGAGTTTGGTACACATCCGGTGGATAGAGAGCTGTTTATTATGTTCAACATAGGAGGGCCAAGCACAGGAAGCAGCTCCTTCAGCAGTTTAGTAGGAATAGGATCCAGTATGCAGCTTGAAGGTTTAGAGGCCATGATTATTTTCATCATTGTGTCAAGAGATATAGTACTAAAACACTTAAGTGTCTCTCCCGATCCCAGGCCCTCGCAGAGCTGTGCAGATCCAGGACAGCTAAGCCCTGGAGGAATACGCAGATTCAAAGAGGAGTCCGTAATTTGCTTTCTAATGGTCATGATCTTTTCCTCAAAGAAGTTCATGAATTTATTACTGCTGAAGTGAAAGCCATCCTCTCTTGGGGAATGCTGCTTTTTAGTTAGTTTCGCAACAGTATCAAAAAGAAATTTTGGATTGTTCTTATTTTCCTCGATTAAGTTGGAAAAGTAGGATGAGCGAGCAGCAGTGAGGGCTCTTCGGTACTGCACGGTACTGTCTTTCCAAGCTAGTCGGAAGACTTCCAGTTTGGTGTGGCGCCATTTCCGTTCCAATTTCCTGGAAGCTTGCTTCAAAGCTCGGGTATTTTCTGTATACCAGGGAGCTAGTTTCTTATGACAAATGTTTTTCGTTTTTAGGGGTGCAACTGCATCTAGGGTATTGCGCAAGGTTAAATTGAGTTCCTCAGTTAGGTGGTTAACTGATTTTTGTCCTCTGACGTCCTTGGGTAGGCAGAAGGAGTCTGGAAGGGCATCAAGGAATTTTTGTGTTGTCTGAGAATTTATAGCACGACTTTTGATGCTCCTTGGTTGGGGTCTGAGCAGATTATTTGTTGCGATTGCAAACGTAATAAAATGGTGGTCCGATAGTCCAGGATTATGTGGAAAAACATTAAGATCTACAACATTTATTCCATGGGACAAAACTAGGTCCAGAGTATGACTGTGGCAGTGAGTAGGTCCAGAGACATGTTGGACAAAACCCACTGAGTCGATAATGGCTCCGAAAGACTTTTGGAGTGGGTCTGTGGACTTCTCCATGTGAATATTAAAATCACCAAAAATTAGAATATGATCTGCTATGACTACAAGGTCTGATAGGAATTCAGGAAACTCAGAGAGGAACGCTGTATATGGCCCAGGAGGCCTGTAAACAGTAGCTATAAAAAGTGATTGAGTAGGCTGCATAGATTTCATGACTAGAAGCTCAAAAGACGAAAACGCCATTTTTTTTTTTGTAAATTGAAATTTGCTATCGTAAATGTTAGCAACACCTCCGCCTTTGCGGGATGCACGGGGGATATGGTCACTAGTGTAACCAGGAGGTGAGGCCTCATTTAACACAGTAAATTCATCAGGCTTAAGCCATGTTTCAGTCAGGCCAATCACATCAAGATTATGATCAGTGATTAGTTCATTGACTATGACTGCCTTTGAAGTGAGGGATCTAACATTAAGTAACCCTATTTTGAGATGTGAGGTATCACGATCTCTTTCAATGATAGCAGGAATGGAGGAGGTCTTTATCCTAATAAGATTGCTAAGGCGAACACCGCCATGTTTAGTTTTGCCCAACCTAGGTCGAGGCACAGACACAGTCTCAATGGGTATGGCTGAGCTGACTACACTGACTGTGCTATTGGCAGACTCCACTAAGCTGGCAGGTTGGCTAACAGCCTGCTGCCTGGCCTGCACCCTATTTCATTGTGGGGCTAGAGGAGTTAGAGCCCTGTCTATGTTGGTAGATAAGATGAGAGCACCCCTCCAGCTAGGATGGAGTCCGTCACTCCTCAGCAGGTCAGGCTTGGTCCTGTTTGTGGGTGAGTCCCAGAAAGAGGGCCAATTATCTACAAATTCTATCTTTTGGGAGGGGCAGAAAACATATTTACAGCCTATCTATAACCAATGACCACTACGGCCCTACCATCCTTTCTCTCTTTTACCTCCAGTCTGGCCTGGATCTCCTTCAGCTGCTGCATGGCGGCGGCTGTCTTCACCCTCAACTCCTACACCAAGACGCTGATAGAGATGAAGCACCGCGTCCGCGTTCGTCTGGAGGAGGCCCGGGCGGCCATCCAGGCACCTTCCTATGACGAGGTGTTGCAGGCGGCCGGGGGCATCTACTCAGGCAGCAGCCTGCTCCAGCACTGCCATCAGGGGGCGTTGATCGACCCCATGTGTGAGGGAAGGGGGCCGCTGGTGGGCCCGGGGGTTCCAGACCCCAGAGGGCTGGTGGTGATGGCTGGTGGCTGTGGGACAGAGGGGTGCGAGGACTGCGAGAGGGAGATGGACGAGATTGAGGACGCCCTAGACAGGGAAGAGAGGGAGGAGATGGAGAGAGAGGACTGTGAGAGGTGCTGAGGGAAGGGAAGAGGAGGCGTTAAAAAGGGGTTCTGGCCATCTGAAACTTTTTTCTTTTTTTAAACTGTGAAATGGACTTTTCTCGATTTCAGTCATTGCAGTGATAATTATTTCAGTACCTCCATCCATGCATTAAATCTGAGTAGCTAAAGCTCTGTAAAACCAAGCACAGAGAGTGATATGTATTGTCCGGGTAGAGATCAATATAGACAATCACTAAGAAATGCCTAGCATTGGCCACATTTAACATGTATAATATATCTCACTTTTATTCTATGCATTTATGTTAACCCTGTTATTACTATCCTGATAGTAACTCGCCATCATGTCAGTTTTCATGTCATGTCAGTTCTTCTACATAAACTGGACAGATCCTGGGAATTGTCTGTTGGGACAACTGTCTCAATATCTCTAGTTGATGTCCAAAAATAGATGATTTTATCTTGTAGTTAAATGAAGATTGAGTCACAGATTACATAAAAAAAACAGGGAGCTTTGGAGGTTAATAAGACAGATGCTTTCAAATGCAGAAGATTATGTCAATTATCTCCCCAGTCACAGGTACAAGAGAGAGAGAGAGTCTATGCCTTCACTATGGTGAATCACTAAAACAATGCAGAAATACACTACGGAAAAGAAAGAACAGCACGTCAGAAATCAGCTCAATGTAATTGAAGAATCCATAGACTTTAACCACTTCTGGGGTAATTGGAAAACACTAAAAAAAAAAACACAAACAGTTAACTATCCAAAATTGAGATATATGGGTAAACCACTTCTCCAATTATTTTGGCCCTATAACAAAGAACAAACAGCAAAAACATATACATGATCAAATACAAATCTTAGAATCAACTATTAAAGACTACCAGAACCCACTGGATTCTCCAATTACATTGAATGAACTACAGGACAAAATATTTCAATTTCAATTTCAATTTTATTTTATATAGCCCTTCGTACATCAGCTAATATCTCGAAGTGCTGTACAGACACCCAGCCTAAAACCCCAAACAGCTAGTAATGCAGGTGTAGAAGCACCAAAATACAAACCCTCCAACTCAAAAAGGCCTGTGGAGATGATGGTATCCTAAATGAAATTATCAAATATACAGGCCAAATTACAATTGACTATACTTAAACTCTTTAAACTCTTTGGCATCTTTCCCAATATTTGGAACAAAGGACTGATCACCCCAATCCACAAAAGTGGAGACAAATTTGACCCCAATAACTACCGTGGGATATGCATCAACAGCAACCTTGGGAAGATCCTCTGCATTATCATTAACAGCAGACTCGTGCATTTCCTCAATGAAAACAATGTACAGGAGCAAATGTCAAATTGGCTTTTTACCAAATTACCGTACGACAGACCACGTATTCACCCTGCACACCCTAATTGATAAACAAACTAAAACAAAGGCAAAGTCTTCTCATGCTTTGTTGATTTCAAAAAAGCTTTCGACTCAATTTGGCACGAGGGCCTGCTATACAAATTGATAGAAAGTGGTGTTGGGGGTAAAACAGTTAAAATTGGCAAAAAACACACACATTTATTTCCACAGAGTCGTGGGGTGAGACAGGGATGCAGCTTAGGCCCCACCCTCTTCAACATATATGTCAACGAATTGGTGACGGCACTAGAACAGTCTGCCGCACCTAGCCTCACCCTACTAGAATCTGAAGTCAAATGTCTACTGTTTGCTGATGATCTGGTGCAGCTGTCACCAACCAAGGAGGGCCTACAGCAGCACCTAGATCTTCTGTACAGATTCTGTCAGACCGGGGCCTTGACAGTAGATCTCAGTAGGACAAAAATAATGCTGTTCCAAAAAAGGTCCAGTTGCCAGGACCCCAAATACAAATTCCATCTAGACACCATTGCCCTAGAGCACACAAATAAACTATATATACCTCGGCCTAAACATCAGCGCCACAGGTAACTTCCACAAAGCTGCGAACGAGCTGAGAGACAAGGCAAGAAGGGCCTTCTATGCCATCAAATGGAACATAAAATTTGACATACCAATTAGGATCTGGCTAAAAATACTTGAATCAGTTATAGAACCTATTGCCCTTTATAGTTGTGAGGTTTGGGGTTTGCTCACCAACCAAGAATTCACAAAATGGGACAAACACCAAATTGAGGCTCTGCATGCAGAATTCAGCAAAAATATCCTTTATGTACAACGTAAAACACCAAATAATTCATGCAGAGCAGAATTAGGCCGATACCCGCTAATGATCAAAATCCAGAAAAGAGCCGTTAAATTCTACAGCCACCTAAAAGGAAGTGATTCCCAAACCTTCCATAACAAAGCCATCACCTACAGAGAGATGAACCTGGAGAAGAGTCCCCTAAGCAAGCTGGTCCTAGGGCTCTGTTCACAAACACAAACAGACCCCACAGAGCCCCACGACAGCAACACAATTAGACCCAACCAAATCATGAGAAAACAAAAATATAATTACTTGACACATTGGAAAGAATTAACAAAAGAGAGCATGCTAGAATGTTATTTGGCCCTAAACAGAGAGTACACAGTGGCAGAATACCTGACCACCCTGACTGACCCAAACTTAAGGAATACTTTGACTATGTACAGACTCAGTGAGCATAGCCTTGCTATTGAGAAAGGCCGCCGTAGGCAGACCTGGCTCTCAAGAGAAGACAGGCTATGTGCACACTGCCCACAAAATGAGGTGGAAACTGAGCTGCACTTCCTAACCTCCTGCCAAATGTATGACCATATTAGAGACACATATTTCCCTCAAATTACACAGATCCACAAAGAATTCGAAACAACCCCGATTTTGATAAACTCCCATATCTACTGGTTGAAATACCACAGTGTGCCGTCACAGCAGCAAGATTTGTGACCTGTTGCCACAAGAAAAGAGCAACCAGTGAAGAACAAACACCATTGGAAATACTACCCATATTTATGTTTATTTATTTTCCCTTTTGTACTTTAATTATTTGCACATCGTTACAACACTGTAGACATAATACGACATTTGGACCTTTGTTTATTATCTACTTCACTTGCTTTGGTAATGTTAACATATGTGTCCCATGACAATAAAGCCCTAGAATTGAATTGAATTGAAAGAAAGAGCGGGTGGAACTAGGGAAGGATGGATTGATGGATGTGACAGCCATCTCTTCAAGTCTGTAGGATTATTCAGATGTATATGGTAAATATATAGAGAATGTAAATAAAAACAAAATGGTAGCCTATAAGATCAGCAATATAAGTAGTGTGACAATCTGTGTGGAATGTCTTTGGCAAGAGTTTACATTTTGTATGGATCGATTTTAAATGTAATGTTGACATTTCCAACCAGAAAATATCAATTTCTATGAATAATGTATCAACCATTAAAAAAAAACACAACATTTTCTTGAAGTGGAATGCTTTATTTCACAATACTTTTTAATCAAAACTGATAGACAGATTTGATTTTGTCTTGCTACACAAATGAAGCTTGAAGGTAATGGAATCTAAAGTTTATGACAACTCTTTCATAAAGTCAGTATCTTATCAAAATTAAAGGGTATGTGTATTAAATGAGTGAGACTTCAAATGCTGCTAGAACTGTGCTCAAAAGACAGAGTAAACACTAGTGATCTTCCTGTCCGGGTTGGCGCCACCCCCCCCCCCCCCTTGGGGGGTTTGTGCCGTGGGGGAGATTTTCGTGGGCTATACTCGGCCTTGTCTCAGGATGGTAAGTTGGTGGTTGAAGATATCCCTCTAGTGGTGTGGGGGCTGTGCTTTGGCAAAGTGGGGGGGGGGTTATATCCTGCCTGTTTGGCCCTGTCCGGGGCTATCATCGGACGGGGTCACAGTGTGTCCCGACCCCTCCTGTCTCAGCCTCCAGTATTTATGCTGCAATAGTTTGTGTCGGGGGGCTAGGGTCAGCCTGTTATATCTGGAGTATTTCTCCTGTCTTATCCGGTGTCCTGTGTGAATTTAAGTATGCTCTCTCTAATTGTCTCTTTCTTTCTTTCTCTCTCGGAGGACCAGTCCACCTGGTCGTGCTGCTGCTCCAGTTTTTACTGTTCTGCCTGCGTCTATGGAACCCTGACCTGTTGACCGGATGTGCTACATGTCCCAGACCTGCTCTCTAACTCTCTAGAGACAGCAGGAGCAGTAGAGACACTCTGAATGTTCGGCTATGTAAAGCCAACTGACATTTACTCCTGGGGTGCTGACCTGTTGCACCCTCTACAACCACTGTGATTATTATTATTTGACCCTGCTGGTCATCTATGAACATCTTGGCCATGTTCTGTTATAATCTCCACCCGGCACAGCCAGAAGAGGACAGGCCACCCCTCATAGCCTGGTTCCTCTCTAGGTTTCTTCCTAGCCACCGTGCTTCTGCACCTGCATTGATTGCTGTTTGGGGTTTTAGGCTGAGTTTCTGTACAGCACTTTGTGACATCAGCTGTGGTAAGAAGGACTTTATAAATACATTTGATTGATTGATTGTTCAGCAATAATTTCAGTGCAAGCATTAGCACTTCGATAACGTTTGTGTCTATCATTTTCAGAGGATTGTTACGCTTCTCGTGGGCTGAAGGAAGAGTGGACCAAGGTGTAGCATTTAAAGTGTTCATGATTTAATCCAAAAAACCAAATCGAACAAAAACAACAAACAGGAGAACGAAAGCGAAACAGTTCTGTCTGGTGCAGACACAAAAACAGAAAACAACTACCCACAAAACCAACATGGAAAATGGCAACCTAAATAGGCTCCCCAATCAGAGACAACGAGAAACAGCTGTCTCTGATTGGGAACCAATTCAGGCCACCATAAACCTACAAACCCCTAGACCATACAAAATCCCCATAGATAAACAAAAACCCTAGACAAGACAAAAACTCCTAGACAATACAAAAACTAAACAAACCACCCCTGTCACACCCTGACCTAACCAAAAAATAAAGAAAACAAATATAACTAAAGTCAGGGCGTGACAAGGATAATATTAAGACAAAGAAACTAATTGAAACTCACAATCTTTAACCTTCAATAACAGGGGCAAACTCTGAGTGAAGCAGTTTACAATTTTTACTTTGAAAAGAGGAGATGTCATGAAGACTTGTATGGTAGTTGGCATTGTGTGAGTCTACAGTATTTAGCCCTTGACCTTTACGTTAGATTGTGTCTGTCGGTATCAAGATCAGTGTCTTTATGTCAACACAGACAAGTTACATTTTAAACACAATCTCTAAAAGGTCCTAAAACATTATCCTAAGATTGCACTACCTTTGTTATTATTGCTTTATTGGTACACATATCCAAATATTTAACAAATGATTAGCTAATGAGTAGCACATCTGGTATGAAGTAGTATCAACAGATTACTCATTGCTTGCTTTCATTTTCTAAACCCCTCTTACCAGCTCTCAATACTCTTTAGCCTTTCTCAAAACATTCTGAAGCTAAATATCAAGTCCCAAAAATATATAGAATTTGTGCAATACCAGTATACAGTAAAAACAATACCAGTATACAGTATATAGTAAAAACAATACCAGTATACAGTGTATAGTAAAAACAATACCAGTATACAGTATATAGTAAAAACAATACCAGTATACAGTATATAGTAAAAACAGTACCAGTATATAGTAAAAACAATACCGGTATACAGTGTATAGTAAAAACAATACCAGTATACAGTATATAGTAAAACAGTACCAGTATATAGTAAAAACAATACCAGTATGTAGTAAAAAGTAATGTCCCGTGTAGCTCAGTTGGTAGAGCATGGCGCTTGCAACGCCAGGGTTATCATATGTTTTTACAATCAAGTGCAGCTAAAGTATTTGGAGGAAAACATATACTATTTGAACCGAAGTCCGATAAACATTGAAGTTAGACTGGGATTAAAACGAAATACTGTCTGCATTAAGATGGGTAAGTTGAGTACCTAGGATAGGATAAAGTAATCCTTCTGACCCCCCCCCCCCCCCCCCCTTAAAAGATTTAGATGCACTATTGTAAAGTGGTTGTTCCACTGGATGTCATAAGGTGAATGCACCAATTTGTAAGTCGCTCTGGATAAGAGCGTCTGCTAAATGACTTAAATGTAAATGTAAATGTTGAGGATAGGGGCGGGGAATGTAGGAACCTGATCCCAGATCTGTTTGTGCTGTCTTGTCAACTCCTATGGTCAACACTTACGGTCATGTCCTATGACCATAGGACTTTATTAGCAGAGGGTTACTTGTTGGCAGGGTCATATTGAATGAGGCGAAGCGCATCCTCATTGTCCATCACACCCTTGATGAACTCTCCTTCTGCAACTCGCTCTGAGGTGGGGAGAGAGAGCAAGAGGAAGGAACAGACAGGAATCATCAGGTTTATATTACAGTTAAAATGTCAATTCACGTTAATAAACAAGACTTTCTTTTCCTCACCATTGTCTTCCTTCTCAAAGAATGTCCAGAGTTTGTTGGCCCTCTTCTCCGGTGTGTTCTCGTCGTTGGGCAGCTCAGCCTGTTTATCCTTGGGAATTAGCTTGAAAATAGCCTGTTGGGTAACGAAAAAATGGTATACCTTCAATCACTGAACACAAACAGCGTTTATTAGAGACAGGCTTCTATTTGAGCCAGGTGTTTATTTCCTTAATACTCAATAAAATGTAATAAAATATTTGAAGCAGGTGTTTATTTGCTGAAATGTGTTTGATGCCCGGCTATTAAAAGGGACAGACGGCTATTTGAGATTCGGCGTTTAATTTAAGTTTTATGGGATGTCACTTTCATCGGTTATTCTGTAACATGGGAGATTTACTGACAAATATGTAAAGCAAATCCTGCCGACTACGCCAAAATGTCAAGTTCATTAATGTTGTCCAACACAAATAACTATTATTATGGAACCATTTTTATCCACATTCACTTTAGGAATTAATACAAGCGGCGTGTTGTTGTGAAGTGTTTGTGAAAGGATGTCATGGATATTCTCTCAACCTATATAAACTATAAAACACCAGATCACTGCAGTGAGAATATATCCTTACAACACCCCAATCCTGTTCTTTTTAATCTTCTCATAAAACCACTTTCCAGGGCTGATTATTTTAAAAGAGCGATTACTGTAGAACATTGATGTTTGTACAATGAAATGATCAAATGATAATCTTTAAAGGTAATGTAAGGCTAAAGAAAACGTATCGCTCCGAAGCATTGTCAAAAACACATACTGTATTCTTTCCTGAACAATGTAAATGTATGAAATAATCAGGTACCATTCACATGGAAATAAAAATTATTTTGCCTTCAGGAAAGTATTCAGACCTGTTGACTTTTCCACATGTTATGTTATGTTACAGCCTAGTTCTGAAATTGATTAAATAAAACCATTTCCTCAGTAATCTACACACAACATCCCATAATAAAAAACAGAAATACCTTATTTACATATGTATTCAGACCCTTTGCTATAAGACTTGAAATTGAGCTCAGATGCATCCTGTTTCCATTGATCATCTTTGTGATGTTTCTACAACTTGATTGGAGTCCACAAATTCAAATTCAATTGATTGGATATGATTTGGAAAGGCACAAACCTGTCTATATAAGGTCCCACAGTTGACAGTGCATGTCAGAGCAGAAACCAAGCCATGAGGTCGAACGAATTGTCTGTAGAGTTCCGAGACAGGATTGTGTTGAGGCACAAATGTCTGCAGCATTGAAGGTCCCCAAGAACACAGTAGCCTCCATCATTCTTAAATGGAAGTTTGGAACCACTAACACTCTTCCTAGAGCAGGCCGTCCGGTCACACTGAGCAATCGGGGGAGAAGGGCGTTGGTCAGGGAGGTGACCAAGAACACGATGGTCACTCTGACAGAGCTCCAGAGTTCCTCTGTGGAGATGGGAGAACCTTCCAGAAGGACAACCACCTCTGCAGTACTCCAGAAACCAGGCCTTTATGGTAGAGTGGCCAGACAGAAGCCACTCCACAGTAAAAGGCACATGAAAGCCCGCTTGGAGTTTGCCAAAAGGCACCTAAAGACTCTCAGACTATGAGAAACAAGATTCTCTGGTCTGATTGAACCAAGATTGAACTCTTTGGCCTGAATGCCAAGCGTCTCGAGGAAACCTGCCACTATCCCTACGGTGAAGTATTGTGGTGGCAGCATCATGCTGTGGGGATGTTTTTCAGCAGCAGGGACTAGGAAATAGTCAGGATCGAAGCAAAGATGTACGGAGCAAAGTACAGAGAGATCCTCAATGAAAACCTGCTCCAGAGCGTTCAGGACCTCAGACTGTGGTGAAGGTTCACCTTCAAACAGGACAACAACCCTAAGCACACGGCCAAGACAATGCAGGCGTGGCTTTGGGACAAGTCTCTGAACGCCCTTGATTATATTGGTTTTGAGGGATTTCAAATGTTAGCATCCACCATTTATAAATATTCTTCCCATCTGAACCCTAGTTTTGATTAAATCGCATTGTGTTCCCATGGCTTGTAAGGAATCAACATAACATTGGAGAGAAAAAAGTGGTACAAAAAACACTAAATCACATTTTAGTGTTTCAACTGTAAACATGGAGATTAAATAAAGATTAGAGCCTAAGGACTGGTGTGAACTGGCAAATCAGCAGCAGCTTGTTCTCATTTACAGTTCACATCGACTCAGTTTGTTTAGAAGGATTTTTTATATTTATATATAAACTGAACAAAAATATAAACGCAAAATGTAAAATGTTGGTCTCATGTTTCATGAGCTGAAATAAAATGTTCCATACATACGCACAAAAAGCTAATATCTCTCAAATTCTCTCAAATTCTGTGCACAAATTTGTTTACATCCTTGTTGGTGAGCATTTCTCCATTGCCAAGATAATCCATCCACCTGACAGGTGTGGAATATCAAGTAGCTGATTAAACAGCATGATCATTGCACAGGTGCACCTTGTGCTGTGGACAATAAAAGGCCACTCTAAAATGTGCATTTTTGTCACACAACGCCATATTTTTTGATAGGGCATGCAATTGGCATGCTGACTGCAGGAAAGTCCACCAGAGCAGTTGCCAGAGATTTGAATGTTCATTTCTCTACCATAAGCCGCCTCCAATGACGTTTTAAAGAATTTGGTAGTAGGTCCAACCAGCCTCACAACCGGAGACCACGTGTATGGGGCAAGCGGTTTGCTGATGTCAACGTTGTGAACAGAGGGCCCCATGGTGGTGGTGTGGTTATGGTGTGGACAAGCATACGCCACATTATTATGGTTGTGCGTAATAAGGAGCGCACGCGCCTCAGTGTGCATCGAAATCGGCCTATGCTTTGTGACCTGCGCTCCACGCTTTGGAGTTAGAATGTTGAATAAGATTACATTATTGTTCGTTCCATGTATGCATGGTGTTGAAACAAACACAATTGCATTTTATCGATGTCAATTTGAATGCACTAAAATACCGTGACGAGATCCTGAGGCCCATTGTGAGGCCCATTTTTTTTTAAAGGTATCTGTGACCAACAGATAAATATCTGTATTCAAAGTCATGTGAAATCCATAGATTAGGGACTAATGAATTTATTTCAATTGACTGATTTCCTCATATGAACTGTTACTCAGTAAAATCAATGAAATTGTTGCATGTTGCGTTCATTTTTTTGTTGAGTATATATATATAAACCACTACTAACCCAAGCAAAATAAGGTATATGGTGTTTGCCATTGGTCACATTTACATGGCAAAGCACTGACTGTTCAGATATTGGTTGGCAATATTGTATGCTTCATCATGATCGCTATAGGGTGGGGCACTCACTGTCATTCTTTAGCATATATCTGGCTCGAAGGGCCATATAAGAAATTATAAGTTTAAAAAAACATTTTAATTTGGACTAAAACGTTATTCACGATTTTAGTATTCAACCTCCTTTGCATGTTTGGACAAATCATACATTTACTTTCAGACAGCCATGGAAGATAATCGCACAGTGAGTGTCACGTACATCTTGACCTGCAGCCCGGTGTTAAATGGCTAGCTAGATAGCGGTGCGCGCTAGTAGCGTTTCAATCGGTGACGTCATTCGCTCCGAGACCTTGAAGCAGTTGTTTCTCTTGCTCAGCAAGGACTGTGGCTTTTGTGGAATGATAGGTAACGATGCTTCGAAGGTGATTGTAGTCGATGTGTGCAGAGGGTCACTGGTTCAAGCCCAGGATGGGACGAGGAGAGGGACGGAAGCAATTATGTTACACCAGGACACACCGAGATGTGTCTTTAAATCTTAAACACTGTTTAATCTCAGTCCCCATTCTCTCCTAACCTACATTTATCCCTCCTTCCCTAATTCCCTCACTCCCTCCTACACCCTTTCAGTTTAAGCTCAGGGCCCGGGAAATATGGTCAGACGTTGTAGTGGAGTGGTATCAGTGCTTGAATTCATCTGCACCACAGGCACATTGACACTATCGCAGAGGCAAAACAATGTATCCCTGCCTCCAGGTCACTGTAGTGCTCCCTGAGACTCCACAGCAGAAGTGAGGCGCCAAAACAATGAATTGTGAGATATTGGGGTTACCACTTTCTTTGTCAAATGGAAAGTGAAGATTTTTTGATTGAACATTCTATTTTTTTGGCTTAGTTTGCTCATGTTGCAAAGTGTTAAATTATCCTATGGTTGAGAGCCATTGATGTAAGCGCCGCCCATTTCTGGGTAAAAGGTTTGTGTGTAGAAGTATGTAGACGTATCAGGGGTCAAGTATTACATCTTAGAAGATCAAACAGAGCTTGAGGCTTATCCCTCCTCCATACTGCCTGAGACCCAAACCACAGCCCCTCCCCCATCTGTCAATCACCAAGTAGTACAACCATGTGACACTTGATGACCAGAACCAACCTCACACAGCTTTAAACCTTAACGCCCTCAATGCCAATACAGAGGCCTAGATTAAGGCTGGTTTGGATTTAGATGACAAGCATCAGTCAACAGGATTAGTTTCTAACATGCATGTCATCTCTATTGATCTATCTATCCACCCACCCATCCACTCTCCGTTTCTCCTCCCACTACTTACGCTGCAGATCTCGGTCACTTCCGACTTGGTGATGTATCCGTTCTTGTCCACGTCGAACAGCGAGAAGGCCCACTCCAGCTTCCTGGTGGTCTTGCCCGTGGACGTCAGGTGCAGCGCAATTATGTACTCCTTGAAGTCCAGAGTGCCGTCGTCGTTGGTGTCGAAGGAGCGGAAGACGTGCTGCGCGTACGTCTGGGCGTTGCTCTCGGGGAAGAAGCGGCTGTAGATGACCTCGAACTCCTTGGGCGTGATACGTCCCGTGGGACACGACTTCTGGAAGCTCTCGTACCACTGGGTGATCTCCGTCTCAGTGAACTTGGTGCTGAGCTTCAGGTCTTCCAGGATCTCCTTGGAGACGGCGCTGCTCTTGGCGTTCCCCATGTTATGTTTCCAGGTGAAAGAAATAGCCCCCTGTTGTGTCTTTTAAAGGGCAAATGTATATCAACACGGACTGTGGTGTGTGTTTTTTTTGGACGTCCCGACAATGTACGATATCCAGAAGCTGGGAGGCTGGGTCCTTCTCTCTGTATGCAGGCTTTTCGCTTGACCCCTTGAAAAGCAACTCTAAATGAAAATAGGATTGAAGTAATTTAATAAGGTTATTCCAGTCTAACAAATCGCAGAGTGGAGTCCAATGTCTTTAATATTTTAATCTTTCGTCAAGTAAACTATCTGGGCACAACGGGCCATCCATAACTAATTGCAGTAGTGTATCCAGCATGTGACGGGATGACAGTTATCGTAGACATGAACCATAATCTGTGCTCTGTGATCTTCGTCTAGTAGGCATAAAATACCCATTCCTAATCATCGGGTCTAGGATACAGGCTACAGTCAGCTAATGAGTTTAAACACGCACGCAACACACTCACACGTGCACACACACACCTGAACAACATCCAGGCTCTCAGTTCTGTTTGTCACAGAGGAGGCTGGTGGCAGGAACTATAGGAGGGCAGGCTCATTGTAATGGCTGAAATGGAATAAATGATCAAACAAAGAAAGTCTCACATTCCATATATATATAACCTCCCAGTAATTTATTGGGTAACAAAACCCCAATGTTTCAGCATTAATTTGCCTTCTTCAGGGTGATGTCATGAATGCTTGGGCCAGGTTATGTAGACAAACAGTGCAATTAATGCAACCAATGACAAGGGGTGTGTCGTAATTGCTAGGTTGATCATATTGAATTGAGCTAAACTGTTAAAAGACAATAGCCCACAGCATATTGAATATATTATGCCATAACAATTATTCAATAAATTACTGGGAGGTTATATATATGGAGTGTGTGACAGTTTTTTTATATAGCTTATTCACTGTTAGTCAGCACCTCTACACCAAATAATTTTCTCTGGGTGTGTGCCAGCTCATGCTTTTTATTGGAATGGAATAAATGAAACGGAGTCAAACGTGGTTTCCATATGCCTGATACCGTTCCATTAATTCCATTCCAGCCATTACAATGAGCCCGTCCTCCTATAGCTCCTCCCACCAGCCTCCACAGATCACTGTGCTAACATACATAGGCAACTAAAAACATCATACTGAAAACCTGTGGTTATTCCTTTGATCTATGACTCAAATATGGACTAGCATACATTCATGATAATACAACTTTAGCATGGCTGTAATGTGTAGTAAAGCAAAGGTGTACATGAGACCATTAGAAGCTTCAGAAGTACTAAAACAGAAATTAAAACTATGGGTGAAATGAGTGCAGTATGTTGAGTAGATACTAAAAACGAGAAAGTCCATATTAACCTAATGCTTTTAGAAAGGAGTTCCATTCAGTCAATTTAGAAAGCAAACTGAAATTCCAATATCAATTCCAATCTTCCACATAAATTTGAAGGGAATTTAACGCATCCCTGCTCCAAAAATGCATTTCCTTGGAGTACAGCTAGAACTATAGACAGAAACAAATAAGGAAAGACATAAATAAAGATGAATTCAAACGCTTACCTGTGTGAGTGACTCAGAGAAGACAAGTCAAGATAAAAGTGATATTCATGGTCAGCGGAGAGCAAAGTGGGATTCCGCTACACCTGCCGGCTGGGCTAAGTCAATTATACAGGATTTTTAAGGCGCTAAGCCACAAACGCACCCAAATGAACTTCTTATCTGCTTCTTTTTGTTTCTCGATCATTCCATGCCTACACGTTAGCACACACAAAATATATTTTATGTAATGTCCGTGTAATGTCGTAATATGTCCTGATTCTTCTATTGCCCTGTCTTAACAAGCAAAGTTCAAACAACTTTAATCAATTCAATTATTTTTTATATTTTGCCCGTGAGCATTTTATCCACATAGGTTGCTGTGTAGTTATTGACTGTAGCTTTACCTTACTAAGACTTGTTGTCCGTTATCAACACTTGAGTTGAATAAGAAAAAAACCACAACGGTCTTACAGGTATGAGCTGTTTTTACAGATATCAGAGGTTAGTGTATAGGTGCCATGCAACCATTTCTCAACACATTGCTAGCAGTTCCTAGATAGCCAACCGTAGGTCCGTTTTTATGGTTTAGGTGCTTTAGTCAGTTAGGATCCCACTTAAGTAGAGGGTTTGGTCAAACATGTTAAGCTATGAACACTACCATAGAAACAAATGAATGTCTGCTCGCTGTTTTGTTGTTCCCAGGTGAGGTGATTTCAATAAAGCTTCGAGCTTTATTCAAATCGCCTTCAAGGTAAATGACCACGTTAGCGTTATTAAATCACCATGATAGCTTTATTAAATCATCATGTTTGGGAGCAGCGTAACAGTGAGCAAAGATTCCTTTTTTGATGTAGATCTTTGACTTTGAGCATGGTCTGGGAGAGACTTGGTGGGTGATGTAGATCTTTGACTTTGAGCATGGTCTGGGAGAGACTTGGTGGGTGATGTAGATCTTTGACTTTGCGCATGGTCTGGGAGAGACTTGGTGGGTGATGTAGATCTTTGACTTTGAGCATGGTCTGGGAGAGACTTGGTGGGTGATGTAGATCTTTGACTTTGAGCATGGTCTGGGAGAGACTTGGTGGGTGATGTAGATCTTTGACTTTGAGCATGGTCTGGGAGAGACTTGGTGGGTGATGTAGATCTTTGACTTTGAGCATGGTCTGGGAGAGACTTGGTGGGTGATGTAGATCTTTGACTTTGAGCATGGTCTGGGAGAGACTTGGTGGGTGATGTAGATCTTTGACTTTGAGCATGGTCTGGGAGAGACTTGGTGGGTGATGTAGATCTTTGACTTTGAGCATGGTCTGGGAGAGACTTGATGGGTGATGTAGATCTTTGACTTTGAGCATGGTTTGGGAGAGGCTTGGTGGGTGGTGTAGATCTTTGACTTTGAGCATGGTCTGGGAGAGACTTGGTGGGTGATGTAGATCTTTGACTTTGAGCATGGTCTGGGAGAGACTTGGTGGGTGATGTAGATCTTTGACTTTGAGCATGGTCTGGGAGAGACTTGGTGGGTGATGTAGATCTTTGACTTTGAGCATGGTCTGGGAGAGACTTGGTGGGTGATGTAGATCTTTGACTTTGCGCATGGTCTGGGAGAGACTTGGTGGGTGATGTAGATCTTTGACTTTGAGCATGGTCTGGGAGAGACTTGGTGGGTGATGTAGATCTTTGACTTTGAGCATGGTCTGGGAGAGACTTGGTGGGTGATGTAGATCTTTGACTTTGAGCATGGTCTGGGAGAGACTTGGTGGGTGATGTAGATCTTTGACTTTGAGCATGGTCTGGGAGAGACTTGGTGGGAAAAAGAAGGCGGAAGAGGTCGATGAAGTGGATTCTGAATCCAATGGCGGTAGAATCAAGGAGAATTAGTATAGAAAAGTAGTGTACAGTGATGAGAATGTGTCAAGGGTGTGTGTGTACTGGTGGCAAAGTCAGGTGCAGGAGAGCAGAGTTTGTGAACAGGCGCACACTTTATTCAGGCTGGAGTGAACAAACAGACGGACGCAAACTGCGTCAAAACCTCCAGCAGAAGTGCAAAGCGCGAAAAAAAACTCACCAAAGCTAATGTACCAAATAAACATACAACATGCACAAACACGGAACATGGAAACATAGCCTGGCGCTTCACAATAACCACATAACAATAAACAATTTCACACAAAGACATGGAGGGGAATAGAGGAATAAATGCATGCAGTGTGATTATGGAATGAACCAGGTGTGCAGGGATCAAGACAAAACAAATGGAACAATGAAAAATGGAGCGGAGATGGCTAGAAAGCCGGTGACGTTGACTGCCGAACGCCGCCCGAACAAGGAGAGGAGCCGACTTCGGGCGGAAGTCGTGACAGAATGTCCCTTCGTATCTAGTAGAAGTACAGTTTCTTAATGAGGAGCAGTTGAGCAGATTACCGATCTTAAAGAAACCATTTGAAATATCCAAACTGGTGGAGAGAGTGCTGGGTAAAGTGAAGGCTGTGAGGATCCCGAGAGACGGGCTTGTTTAGATTTTTTGTGCTTCTGCGGATCAGAAGAAATGGGCGTCTCCCCCGATTTTATAAGTTTGAGGTGTCGTGGCTGTCTCTTCGGAACAGGGCACACCTCAAGGGGGTTATATCTGGCGTCTCGTGGGAAGTCGATTTTGAAGAGATGAAAAATATTCCTGGAGTGATTGATGCACGTCGGATGAATCGTGTGGTGAATGGTGGAAAAGAGTCTCTGTTCTAGTCTCTCCCTACTCAAGTGCAGTTGGGATATATAAACTACAGAGTCAGAACATTTATCCAAAGACCAAAGCACTGATCATTGTAAAGCTTTTGGTAATGTTTCAAGTGTTTGCAGAAGGGAGAAGCAGAGATGTCCAAGTTGTGGAAAAGATCAAATCATGTGTTTTAAAAGTGAGGAAAATGTGACATGTTGCAATTGTGGTGGGAACCATGAAGCCACGTCTTTGGAACGCCCGACAAGGGTGAAAGAGAATGAGGTGGCCAAAGTCGGGGTTGTCCAGAGCATTTAATATGCAGCAGCTGTTAAAAGGGTTGAGGGTTCAAACGGTGCTCCTGAAGAGTCCATGGTGGTGGATAGGCCTTCACTGAAGGCTGCAGGGGTTGCCGTTCAACAGCAGGACCCAGACATTTTAAAGGTTAAGAAGGTGTACTTTGTGGCCTTTATAGCTATGGTGATTAATGGCACTGCCAAGGTGAAGAGGAGGTCCAGGAAGATAGATATTATTGTGGATGCGGCGGAGGGGTTCCTGGGACTGAAAGAGTTCTTAGCGGAGGAGTTACATGGAATATTGTCACAAGCCGTACCACCCTCTGCGGCAATATGCCTTTTCGGGTTGTAGTCCGCCATAAAACCCACAGAAGAATAAGATGTAGATATTTTTGTCAAGCTCCTGTTACTATTTAAGATGTGCTTAAACCCCCTCTTTCCATCATGTACACCACTTTTGAGACAGAAACAGACAAAATAGTAAAGGGTGGTCTCACAAACAAAGAGATTCAGTATGTCAATAACACACAGGTTACCTATTCTTCCCCCGTAATTAGAAAGGGCTAAACATTCAGGTTCTTGGGTCTTACAGACCTAAGACGAGTTAGTGATAATTGTGTCTTTGATCCAGGGGACTTAAGTGCACTTACCTGACCTATGACCCATAAGTCGTAGTCCACCATCTGCTGAGGTGAAACTACCTGAAAGAAAATGTGCATTATATTTTTTGGTAGAATCCTCAGAACTTCCCCAATTTAGTTGGAGTTGGTATAAGCAGTGGCGATTTTAGCATGTAAATGTTGGTGGGACAAACTCCCCCATTTTTTTGTATGCATGCCAGCAAAGCCATTACACAACACAACATTAATTGCACTATAACGACGACAAATGGTGCCCACAAAATGTTAGGGCCTACATAAAGCTGTCCCAACAGCAGAGTCCCAACACCTTACCACTGCTACACCTGGCTATTAGCGGAGCCTTGTCTGGCAGCGAAACAGTTCATTCAGCCTCATTTACCGCCTTAAAAAAAAACATAGCTGATATGGCTGACTTGCTTAAACAAATGTGGTTTCTACTGACAATTGAGATGTACAAACTATGGAATAAGTGGACGACGAGCGGATAAGAGAATATCCGTAATTTCGATTAAGACATTAACGAGCGAGTTAGGACGGATGTAGTCAATATAACTATTTGTTCAGCACTTTTGAAATGTACAGCAACAGAATTCAGAACATGGGCCGTTCTTACAGTATTCTCCCTGTACACCAAGTCAGAACCATAAGATAAATGAAGGGGGCATATAAGCAGACAATGAAAGCGCTTACAATATTCAATGATGAAAATGTATACCAAGAAGGAGAGTGATGGAGTGCTGCTTCAGATGACCTGGCCTCCACAATCACCCGACCTCAACCCAATTGAGATGGTTTGGGATGAGTTGGACTGCAGAGTGAAGGAAAAGCAGCCAACAACTGCTCAGCATATGTGGGAACTCCTTCAAGACTGTTGGAAAAGCATTCCAGGTGAACCTGGTTGAGAGAATGCCAAGCGTTTGCAAAGCTGTCATCAAGGCTACTTTGAAGAATATAAAATATATTTTTATTTGTTTAACACTTTTTTGGTTACTACATGATTCCATATGTGTTATTTCATGGTTTTGATGTCTTCACTATTATTCTACAATGTAGAAAATAGTAAAAATAAAGAAAAACCCTTGAATGAGTAGGTGTGTCTAAACTTTTGACTGGTACTGTATATATATATATATATTTAGCTAAACAGGTGTGGCTCAAAACAGGCGCGGTCGCCACTGGGTATAAGTATAATGACTGTCACTGGTTGACACTGGTTGACAACCATGATAGCCATACATAAAAGGATGGGCCTTGATGGCTGGAGGTTTCGCCACCTCTGTGTACCTCTGTTTATCACTAGGACCAGAGGGGTTTACAACAAAGCAGGATCAATGAGTTAGCCATTGAACTTGCACAAAGGCACAAGGTACCATCGAGGATACTGATTATGTTTCTTGTCTATTTCTTGTCTATGTGCTTGATTGTTGTATGTGTGAAGCAACACCACACCTTTAACCTGATAACCTGGATTCAATTTGATCAACCACATCAAGAGAGACGTCTGGATAGACTGGCGCCAAGACGTGTGTGTTACCATCAGTCCCCGAATTCACCTGTAAATGAAATCAAACTACTTAAATGTTCAGATGGCCAGAACACCCATGGAGAGAGGCACAGATCCCCTTAAAACAGAGTGGCATAGTACCCCTCTTCAGCTATAGTCTAGTCCTCACATTCCACTTTGTCCACACACACTTTATCCATTGTGATCTCCCTGGCCTGACACACACCCTCCCCCCACTTGTTTTGTCCATCCATCTATTTTAAAGAGGGGATTTTCCCCTCAGCTAGAAATATACTTTGCCAAGAGCCCCTGGTTATTGGATTAAGTGTTTTGACGCCCCCCTCAACTCTCTGAGCCAGTAAAGCTGCTGCCCCGAGACCAATCTAACCTTTGCTCTAAATCAAGGTTTAGGCCGAGTGGGTGGCAGGCCTGCCGTGCTAGTGAAGGAATCTTTTGATTGACGGAGAGATAGACAGAGGAGAGGCTATGGAGGCTTAGGAGGTGATGGTTTATGTCAGGACAGAGCGGTGCCAAAGCAACCGAATGGCCATGCCATCCATCCTATTAGTCTGTTTGTCAAAGATACATGCCATGGTAAATATAGTTAGGGTTATAAAAATAGTTGGCAATTGGATCACAACAATGGAACATGGAAAGAAACAGCCAGGGCAGGACAGGCTATATAGGCAACTCCATTCCTGGCCTCAGACTGGGCAGGCTTTTGGTACAGCCCTTTTGTCACAGCTCAGCTCTTAAATACCGGATTAGACTAATCATGATCTTAATTTAAGGCCATGATTAAATTGAAGACCATAATTCATTAATTAACCGTTTCTACAGACAGTGAGTAACGTGGCCGTGGCAGGCATACAGCGATCGAGGCTTTCAGTTACTGTTCGATTGAATGTTAAAAGGGCAAAACAAGTGACCTAAGCGACTTTGTGCGTGGTATGATCATAGGTGCCAGGTTCGCCGGATCTAGTATCTCAGAAGTGGCCAACCTCCTGGGCTTTTCACACACGACAGTGTCTGGTCCGACAAAACCCAGTTCCTTTTGCATCATGCTGATGGCAGAGTCAGGCTTTGGCGTAAGCAGCATGAGTCCATGGACCGACCCATCCTGTCTGCTGTCAAAGGTACAGGCTGGTGGGGAATGTTTTCCGGGCACACGTTAGGTCCCTTGATACCAATTGAGCAACGATTGAACACCACAGGGTATCTGAACATTGTTGCTGAACAAACCCAATAGAGCATCTTTAGGATGAGATGGAATGGGCTGTACGCAGAATGAATGTACCGATGTCCGATCTGCAGCAACTGTGTGTTGCCATCGCGTCAGGATGGACCCACATCCCTTTGGAACGTTTCTGACACCTTGTAGAATCCAAGCCCCGAAGAATGCAGGATGTTCTGGAGGCAAAGGGCGGGTCCGACCCGGTTCCTGTACCTAATAATCTGGCCGGTGAGTGTATATTTTTGCTTGCTGACTCTTAGGGATCAGTTGAATCTACCCATACAATTGTGTAGATTTGTCATTTAGGTGAACTATCCATTTAAGTGTGGATCCAGACAAACCAGAACACTGATCTCACAATCATATATGTACTAGCCCAGATATGTACTTATATTATAGGTAGCCTAGTGGTTAGAGTGTTGGGCCAGTAACCGCAAGGTTGCTAGATCAAATTCCCGAGCTGACAAAGTAAAAATCTGTTGTTCTGCCCCTGAACAAGGCAGTTTAACCAACTGTTCCTAGGCTGTCATTGTAAATAAGAATTTGTTCTTAACTGACTTCCCTAGTTAAATTAAAAAAATATTAGGTCACCCAGCATACATCTATGAGGTACAGCACATGCTGGAGAGTACATGATAATTATCTGCTACACAAACTCATTACCCAGCGTATGAGGAAACAACCTCTTATAGAACACAAGTCAAAGACCCCTCTAAATTTGGCAGGACAAAACTATTTTCTCTTCTTCCAGGAGCGGTGGAGGCTGCTGAGGGGAAAACGGCTCACTATAATGGCTGGAACGGAGTTAACGGAATGGCATCAAACCATGCGTTTGATGTATTTGATACCATTCCACTTATTCTGCTCCAGCCATTACCACCAGCCCGTCCTCCCCAATTAAGGTGCCACCAACCTCCTGTGTCCAGGAGAGTCCATTTTCTCTTCCCTGCGTTCCATTAAGCCTGTTGTTGTTTTTAATATGATACTTCTTGCCAGGTTTACAGGATATCAGTTGTTTGACGGTATCCTCTGAATAACACAGCAATAAACTTCATTTGAGCCCCCTCAATATAAAGCTAATTCGTTTTTGTTTAAGTAATAAAACAAAAGCTCCCATTTTTCTCTTATTGGCAAACCAAATTGTGGTCATACACAGGACATAGAAGCTAGAGTACAATTATGAATATCTACCTCTGCATAGTGGTAGGCATAGTAGTCATCGCACATACTTACGTTGCTGTGTCTCTACGATGGAATATGCATTGTGTGCATGTAGGTTCTTAAGTGTGTTTAAATGTATGCTGTGTGATTTGGTTGAATAAGAGTGTCCGTCCAAACAGGTCTACTGGTACATAATGTACATCACAGGAGGTTGGTGGCACGCATCTTAACTGGGGAGGACGGGCTCATAGCCATGGCTGGAATGGACTAAATAGAATGGTAATCAAACATACGGTTTCTTATGCATTTGATACCATTCCATTACAGCCATTATTATGAACTGTCCTCCCCTCAGTAGCCTCCTGTGACGTACAGTACTCTCCTTGTGGGGACCTGAGAGTAAATCTGTTTGTCTCCATCTACAGTTCACAGTAGGAACTGTCCCAAGATAAGAGGGAATGGTTGGAGAGACTGAAAATACTGCAATTGCGCCTCCCAGAAACGTAAAACACAATGGATCACATTCACACTGCAGGGCTACCATCTAAACGATTTACATTACTAGTAAACCTATAGACATTTCCAAAATTGAAAGAGCCCGAAGAAGCTGTTCACACAAGGAAACATTTATTAGCAAAATAACAAAATTAAAATGATTGACTGTAAGGCCATTTTTCTAAATTAAATCACACCACACAAGAAATGTTAAATCACATCCACTATGCCACATTTAACAGATGAGCAATTGCATTATTCTTTTAAAATGTATTTTACTTTGGACATTAATAGTTTGTAAAATAAAGGAGACATAACATGCTGGGTGAGTGCATTTCAACTGCTTGGCATAAAACAGTGCTAATTACCCATCACACATTAATACTGCTGGACTCAAGTCTCAGAAGAAAATGTAAAATACTGCACGAGCACAAGAACTATTGAAGTCGTTCAATGTGAGGGGAGATTGGGGGTGATTGATCCAATACATGTCTGGCATCCACCCACCAATGTGTAGATGGAACGCCTATTGAGAGAAGAGGTAGAGAGAGGTTACAAATCAATTCACTATTTTAGACGCTGCAGAGTAGATGCATCACAAATAGCATGTCCAGTGGCGTATTTATTTTATTTAAGGGAGTCATGCTGAGAACAAGGTCTCTTTCACAGATGAGCCCTGTAAGTATAATGTAGAATCTGTTTTGGCCTATAACCCATTATTCAAGTCCCTAGTAACTTAACTTACCTGCTTTTATGGCCAGTCACCACAGCCCTAAGGCCCCCTGTGGCGATGGATATGCATCTTGCGGCTGAGGGTGCGGGCCAGTCGGTCCACGGTGGTGCCGATGTGGCCAAGCTCTTTGCTGGAGACGAGGCCGTCGATGTTTCCGCTGTACCACAGCACCCAGCCCCCCAGGGACATGAGCACGAACAGTGCTCCTGTGTACACCAGGAGGTCCCCAAAGTCCCTGCCTTTGATACTCAGAGGGACAAAGACTCCCACCAGCAAGGCGGTGCCACCCAGCAAGTCCATCAGCACTGCAAAGGCCAGGGCCAGTTTACAGTGGGACAGGCCATCACAGAGCCCCATGGTCACACCTGAGAGAACGAGGGAATCAGAAATCTGACCTGGGGTGCTACAAGTTGACACAAAAAAAACTGGGTAAAGAATAAGTGCATCAAATAAATTCTAGGGGATATGAAAGGCTACAAGTAATTTATCATCTACATGAGTTGGATATAAAAGTGGTTGGTATTAGGTTACAAAGATTTAAACAATGTTTGTATGGGATAAACAGGAACCCACTGGTCAAAACGGGTTGAATCAACGTTGTTTCCACGTCATTTCGACCAAAACAATCAATGTAATGAACTTAAATCAACGTGGAAAACTAATTGGATTTCCAAAAGTCATCAAGGTAAGAGAATTTCGTTTCTTTTACACCTAACCTTTAACCTAAATCCATTGACAGGATGATATTTTTGGATGATTTCACGTTAACTCACAACTCAACCAAATGTAGCCTAAATCAACTGAACGTTGAACTGAGATGGCACCAGTGGGAAGGCACTATTTTAGAACATCAGAATAGCCTAACTAATTACATTTTCACTCCAAAGGAACAAAGAAAATAGTTAGGCTAGGGAGGCTACATTGTTTTCAAACCATTGGCTTTCCATAGTCGGTAGCGTACAAGTTGCCCTTTGTCTGGAAAATGTGTCATATTTTTACTTTGACCTGGTGAAACTGATGTCGAATCCGACATAGTTTAATGTCTTTTTTTTTATTATCAAAAAATTGTTATCTACCTGGACAAGTTGTGTAATCTTCCGGAATTCGATCCCACCTTTTCACTTTTTTGTGTTTTTCTCAACGACCACTTTACCCCTCCCACAATTTCACCTGAGCCCCGCCCACAAACGTTAAGCAAAAATTGTATAAGACATGGTTATCATTGGTAGACTAATAAGGCTAGAAGATGCAAATACAGTAGTTGATGTATGTGAAGACACGATGAAGTAGGCATAAAGTTAGTTTCACTGTAATTCGTATACATTTTCATTAGCCATCAGGAAGTCCGAAGCGTTACAAGTCGTACGCATGTGCGCTTGAGGAGAAAAGCTGACAAATTTACTTGATGGGGAGCGGATGGTTATTAACTTACTTATTAACTTGCGTCTTTTTTGTTGTTGTTGCAGAACGAGGTAACAACTAATGCAAACGATTCGATGACCTTTCATGCGAAAACATAAGTTGTTTTTACATGTATCTTCATTTGGCTTCATTTAGCTACATTTCAGCTTTGTGCAACCAATTTAGGAGCATGTGAACTTACTAGAGATACAACTCATATGGCGAAATTGCATTTGAATATTAAAGTTATTGTTTTACAGCTGGTGACATCACCGTGTCGAAGGACTAATGACTGTTTTAACACTTTCCGTACAATGTATAATCCACGATGGTGCTTATTATAATGTTACAATGTTGCCATACGTAGCCTATCACAGATTTGCAAAACAACACTCAGCCCATGAAAGATGACTGATCCTCGGACAAGCACGAGGAATGCAACAGGCACTTTAACTTGTCTTCCTCCTCCGGTCTAATTGTTATTTTACTAAATTACTGCATTTACTATAGAAATGTATAAAAGCAGGTTTAGCCTACTCTCTAGGCACTTAAATTGATCATCCCTTTCTGGTTTATCAAATGACATAATTGTTAATTATGTGTCACTCGTGTCACTGCCATTGACTGTGGTCCCTAAAGGTCTGTATAATGTTGTGGATGGATGTGAAGTCTCCTTTCCCTTTGAGGAGAACATACAGAATACTAGTGAGTTAAGCAGCCCCTTATAAATATGTTCTCTTATCATGAAATGTCAGATCGTTCCGGGCTACTCGAACACAAGCAACATGATCTGCAGTTTATTGACTCATGTCACTAATTGGCTAGACATTCCACAGACCTGGAGGGTGGAGGTAATTAAACTATCATCCCTCATGAATAGGGCTCTGCATAATCACCTCTTGATACCTTCATCAACTCAATTAATAATGTAAATATGGTGTCATAGGTCATAACTTTTCAGTGCATACCACCTGCTTCTGGCCATCACCTACAGGTTTAGAAACTAATGGGGGTTCCTTTCCTCCTATAAGTTCAGACATCAAGGGATAGGAATGTAGACAAGAAGTTATTGACCTTCATGGGGGTTCACTTACCAAAAGCTATAAAGCTTTGGTCACAGCCATTTGGCTCTAGCTTCAGAATGGTTTTCCCCCCTACATCAGCTCTTGAAGTATCTTGTTCATTGTCCAAAGTGGAGATTGTGTTTGAATAATTTTCTAACAGTGGCTAATTGCAGGATTACTGCATTGGGGGCTCTGAGAGGAGTTATTTTTTTGTTTACCGAGAGATTTCTGTTCTCCCAACCAAATTTTTTTTGCAAAGAAGAAGAGATGTGTAAGAAAGGTTTGTAGTCTGTCACAGTTTTAACTAAAAGCTACATTTTGTGATGTAGCCTATTACAGCAGTTACATAGAAAAATTGTGTTTGCTCCATCCTGAGTCATCCACTGTTTGGGCATGCTGTTTATGGTAATTGGATTATGTTTTGATAGCCATGAATCAAATACTATCTTTCATTCAGTCAGATGGCACATCAGAATGATGATTTGAGGTGTTGCTGCATGACTCATGGATAGTAGAAGCACTGACATATTGCAGACACTGCATTCCTCCGTTTGAGAAGAAAATGTGAATAATTTGAGCATATATTGTTGTTTTGGTGGTAGAGAAAGTTAATGGACAGGCACACCGTTCTGAGCCGTGGGTTTAAAGAAACTCCACCTGTACATGTTTCATTTGTTTTCATTGTTGAACCATTTGTTAATACCTGAATATTTTTTTATGTTTATTTTTCTTTTCATTTTCTTGCCACGTTTTGATAGGTCAGTGAAAGCAGTGTAAACCATCTGCTGTACAATAAAACAATATAATTTGTGCAAAATGTAGTTATGGGTTTTTGTAGTTGGTATCTGTCTTCCTAGATATTAAATTGATCAGAAATGTGCCTGTGTTTATTACTAACTGGCTGGCCTCTGAACAATATTCCAGAATTCCTCTGCTCAGCACACACACTAGATTAGCGTTATTCCATGCCGACAGAGGGCATCCTAATTCCTTGTGTCCGGTCTTGATTCAAACAGATGTTTATTTGTAGCCTTGGTAGCTAAACTAACAAGATCAAGTCATTAAATCTAGGTCCAAAATGTCGGATTTTGATGAATTCGAGAGGCTGTTGACTGAAAATAAGAAAGGTGAGTGTTGCTGCACATTCATCCTACAGTAATGGTTAATTTGACCATCTACAGTAGCTCCAATATATTATTTTAGCTAGCTATCATACCGGTAGCTCCCTGTCACTGCATTGCTGCTAACTAGTTTGCACAAGGCCTATAAGGTGTTTACCAAAACAATATTATGACAAGAGACTTGCATGCTTGCTTGCACCTCTGCTGGCAGTGTATAACAAACGGGTACTGTTTGACACGCTATCCATACCTGAATAGCTAGCTACATCTGCAGGATTGACTAGTGACATTTTTTTATTTGGGAGCCACATTTTTTAATTGCGACCTGTCCATTACTTTTTGACTTGTGCTGCTATTAACTGCAGCACGCTGACTATCCGATAACGTATCTAAAGGGTACTGTACCAGGACACATAACTATACATTTATGCAATGTAGAATAAGGGAATAGTGTTACAGATATGCCTACATATCGTGCTTTCTCTGCATGTTGATGGAGTGAATTTTGAATTGCCTTTTAACTCCTCTAACGTTAGCTATAACAGGAGTAGCAGCGTATGACAGTTTTTTCCCCCGGTACTGTGCATACAGTGCATACAGGCCTTTTCTCTCCTGCTGCAACTAAGGGATCCTGTGTCTTTGTCAGTGACTCTGCCCTACTCGCTTATTCTTCCTCCCTCCCCCTTTTAGAGCGGGACAAGGAGAATCGGCACGGACGGCGCACACTGTCCTGCAGTCGCAGCCGAGAAAGGAAGAAGAGGAGCTGGGAAAGGAGGAAGAGTAGGGCAAGCCGCAGCGACAGCAAGGACCACCAACACAGGCGCAGGTGGATACCGCTGTTCAAGTTTTTGAAATTGTGAATAGTTGTCTGCTTTGTGGACCATTGACCTGTTTCAAGTATTTCTTTCCCCACCTTTATGCAATAGTAAACGGAATACCCATGTTTTAACTCTCATTTCAGCACACAGACTCAAAAACAATCCCAAGAGACTGTTGTGAGGTACAGTAATACAGCGGACAGTGACTTGCATGACACCTTCAAAGTATAACTGCTAATTATGAGTCAGCTGTCCATCTGTTGGTTAAGTACTGTACTTGGTGGTTGTTGTGTGTACTAACGTTAGAATTGCTTCTTAATACAAGGTCAAGGTAAGGGGAGACGACTTGGATCTGTAACTGTCTTAGAGGCTTGCTTTGAAATCTGTGCTTATATTTTGGTCGATATCTGATGTCTAATTCATATACAGATGTGACCATGTAGGTGCCAGGAAGATAGAGTTCTGAGAGGAATGTGTTTTAACCATCCATCCCCAATTTGTTTTATTTTTTATATCCCTTTGATTCCCATACTTTTGTGCTATTCATTGTCCTCTATCCACACAGTCTCTGCATTGCCTGGCTATATGTCCATCTCTCCTGTCCTGTCCCCTACTGTTTCTCTCCTGCAGTCGCTCTCCAGCTCTGCACAGAGAGAAGAAGAAAGTGAGGAAGTACTGGGATGTTCCGGCACCAGGCTTCGAACATATCACCCCCCTGCAGTACAAGGCTATGCAGGGTCAGTTTGGCAATACTTGTCAGCTCTCACTATAATAGTGTCACATCACAGTCCGTATTATGTCTGCTCAAAAGCAAAGGCTGTTGATGTGATATTGTATGAAAGTATTCAACTCGGTCCCTCTCTCACTTCATACATATACAGTACAAGTCAAAGGTTTGGACACACCTACTCATTCAAGGGTTTTTCTTTATTTTTACTATTTTCTACATTGTAGAATAATAGCGAAGACATCAAAACTATGAAACAACACATATGGAATCATGTAGTAACCAAAAAAGTGTTAAACAAATCAAAATGTATTTTATATTTTATATTCTTCAAAGTAGCCACCCTTTGCCTAAGAGCTAACCAGATGGGATGGCGTATTCCTGCAGAATGCTGTGGTAGCCATGCTGGTTAAGTGTGCCTTGAATTCTAAATGAATCACCAATAGTGTCACCAGTAAAGCACCATCACACCTCCTCCTCCATGCTTCACGGTGGGAACCACACATGTGGAGATCATCCGTTCACCTACTCTACATCTTACAAAGACACGGCTCGTCACCAAATTTGAACTCATCAGACCAAATAACAGATTTGCACCTGTCTAATGTCCATTGCTTGTGTTTCTTGGCCCAAGCAGGTCTCTTCTTCTTATTGGTGTCCTTTAGTAGTGGTTTCTTTGCAGCAATTTGACCACGAAGGCCTGATTCACACAGTCTCCTCTGAACAGTTGATGTTGACATGTGTCTGTTACTTGAACTCTGTAAAGCATTTATTTGGGCTGCAATTTCTGAGGCTGGTAACTCTGGGTCTTCCTTTCCTGTGGCGGTCCTCATGAGAGCCAGTTTCATCATAGAACTTGATGTTTTTTTGCGACTGCAATTGAAGAAATTTTCAAAGATCTTGACACAACACAACTGATTGGCTCAAACGCATTAAGAAGGAAAGAAATGCCACAAAATAACTTTGTTCAAAGCACACCTGTTAATTGAAATGCATTCCAGGTGACTACCTCATGAAGCTGGTTGAGAGAAAGCCAAGAGTGTGCAAAGCTGTCATCAAGGCAAAGGGTGGCTACTTTGAAGAATCTCAAATATAAAATATATTTTGATGTGTTTAACCCTTTTTTGGTTACTACATGATTCCATATGTGTTATGTCATAGTTTTGATGTCTTCACTATTATTCTACAATGTAGAAAATAGTAAAAATAAAGAAAAACCCTTGAATGAGTAAGTGTGTCCAAACTTTTGACTGGTGCTGTACATAAATATATAGTCATACATAGTCATACAAAACATTAAGAACAGATTCCTAATATTGAGTTGCACCCCCCATGCCCTCAGAACAGCCTCAATTTGCCAGGGCATGGACTCTACAAGGTGTCGAAAGCATTCCACAGGGATGCTGACCCATGTTGACTCCAATGCTTCCCCACAGTCAGGGGAGGAACTTTCACTGGGGACGGGGACATGACCCGCCTCCCCCCCACACACATTCTGAAATAACAGTTTTATAATTACACTGTGATACAAAATGTGGCTCCGGTGTGCTTTAGGACCATGTGGACGCCTCAGAGCGGTCAGGTAGGCTGTTTTCCGGTTTCAGCCAGCTGGATTTAGGATCGCACGGACACCACAGAACGTGCAGACAGGCTATGTGAAGGCAAAGCTTCTGAAAGGCTGGCATATAGGACCAGCAAGGGAGAGATGATCAGAGGCAGCTGCTGTCTGTGCTTTTTCTCAGAGTTGTAAAAGCAAGCAGAACATAAACTGGCTACTCTTTAGTTGACTGATCTAGCTGGCAATGTTACTGCTGTTTGACAGAATTAGTTTATTTTTATTCCAAATGCTGAACTAGTAGTGTAACTGACATGTTACGTTAACCAATGTTTCATCCCCTCTCGACTGAAATGAATGAACTACTAGCAGCTAGTTAATTGTAAAATTGATTAAACGAAACTAGATCATCAAATTTTAAAATGTTCAGGAGAGAATTCCAGGACCACGGAGCTCAGTAACTAAAACAATTTCTACCATGACCTGTTCTAATTTTTGGTACTGTTAGAAGCAAATGAGAATGGGACCGTAATTGATATTTATTTACCGACCTGACTAAAAAAGAAGAGAGAAAATGGAATTTGACCCAATATGGCCTTATAATTCAGTGTATACCAGTGTTTAAGCCTACGCAAGGTCAATGACTGTCACGTCTGTCGTCGGAATAGACCAAGGTGCAGCGTGGTAGGCGTACATTTGGAATTTATTAAATGAACACCAAAAAAACAAGAAAGATAAACGACACGCAAAGTATAGTAGCGCTAAACCAGCAACTAAAAAAAAACAAGATCCCACAACAGAAAGTGGGAAAAAGGGCTGCTATGATTCCCAATCAGAGACAACGATAGACAGCTGCCTCTGATTGGGAACCATACTCGGCCAAAAACAAAGAAATAGACAACATAGAATGCCCACCCCAAATCACACCCTGACCTAACCAAATAGAGAAATAAAACGTCTCTCTAAGGTCAGGGCCTGATAATGACGGCCAGCCAACAGCGCTGTAGAGATCACAATGTGTTAGATGTTTTATCTACACAGAATAATATATCACATTTACATAAGTATTCAGACCCTTTACTCAGTACTTTGTTGGAGCACCTTTGTCAGCGATTACAGCCTTGAGTCTTCTTGGGTATGACGCTACAAGCTTGGCACCCCTGTATTTGGGGAGTTTTTCCCATTCTCTCCAGAGATGTTCGATGGGGTTCAAGTCTGGGCTCTGGCTGGGCCACTCAAGGACATTAAGAGACTTGTCCTGAAACTACGCCTGTGTTGTCTTAGCTGTGTGCTTAGGGTCTATGTCATGTTGGAAGGTGAACCTTCGCCCTAATCTGAGGTCTTGAGTGCTATGGAGCAGGTTTTCATCAAGCATCTCTCTGTACTTTGCTCCGTTCATAGTTTCCTCAACCCTGACTAGCCTCCCAGTCCCTGCCACTGAAAAACATCCCCCAGCATGATGCTGCCTCCACCATGCTTCACCGTAGGGATGGTATTGGACAGGTGATGAGTGGTGCCTGGTTTCCTCCAGACGTGACGCTTGGCATTCAGGTAAAAGAGTTCAATCTTAGTTTCATCAGACCAGACAATCTTGTTTCTCATGGTCTGAGAGTCCTTTAGGTGCCTTTTGGCAAATTCCAAACAGGCTGTCATGTGCCTTTTACCCAGGAGTGGCTTCCATCTGGCCACTCTACCATAAAAGCCTAATTGGTGGAGTGCTGCAGAGATGGTTGTCCTTCTGGAAGGTTCTCCCATCTCCACAGAGGATCTCTGGAGCTTTGTCAGAGTGACCATCGGGTTCCTGGTCACTGCCCTGACCAAGGCCCTTCTCCGCCGATTGCTCAGTTTGGATGGGCGGCCAGCTCTAGGAAGAGTCTTGGTGGTTCCAAACTTCTTCCATTTAAGAATGATGGAGGCCACTGTGTTCTTGGGGACCTTCAATGCTGCAGAAATGCTTTGGTAGCCTTCCCCAGATCTGTGCCTCGACACAATCCTGTCTCGGAGCTCTATGGACACTTCCTTCGACCTCATGGCTTGGTTTTTGCTCTGATATGCACTGTCAACTGTGGGACCTTATATAGACAGTTGTGTGCCTTTCCAAATCATGTCCAATCAATAGAATTTACCACAATTAAGTTGTAGAAACATCTCAAGGATGATCAATGGAAACAGGATGCACCTGAGCTCAAATTCGAGACTCATAGCAAAGGGTCTGAATACTTATGTAAATAAGGTATATACTGTATATATTTTTTTTTTATGAAGCGCGTAAAAATCGTCTGTCCTGGGTTGCATCACTCACTACCGAATTCCAAACTGCCTCTGGAAGCAAAAGGGGACATATTTGCATATGTCATGCTCTTGTGTAGGCTGGCTGAATTCTGTCAAAGAGTATGTTCTTTTATCCCAGCATGTCTACTGATTCTCTCTGTATTTGTTTGCTTATAAATGTTGATACTGGAGACTGTTATCAGGCGAAACTGTAACCTAGCATTTATAGAGGCTAAGACATGCATTGCCATTAATTGGAAGGTTGGTTATCCGCCAATAATGTCACATTGGGCGTTATGCATCACTAGATTTGATTTATGTCAAGATTAAGGGTATACTGTGCAACTTTCATAAGGTCTGGATTCCTTATGGAATACTGTACAACAAAAGGAGTCTATTGAAAACCTATTTCGTCAATCCCTAGCTTCTGGGCTGCTCAGTCCTGGCCCTGGGGGTCTGCCGTAGTGTTGGTTGTCACTCTGGCCTTGGCCTAACACACCTGAAACCAGTAATGGATGTTTCACTAAGATCCTAAAGCTGAGTGGGGTGTGTTGGGTTGAGGCGCTGCAGGGCCATGGACCCCTAGGGGCAGGACGGGGTAACCCAGCTTTATTGTGTGCAAGTAAAAATAGCTCTACAGTACTATTAGGCCTATGATACGAATGATATGAGGGATGTACTGTTTCTGTGTGAATGTGTAGGAGGTGTATGTGTGTTTTTATTAAATGTTTGATTTCCAAACCTTTCCCTTGAGACATAAAATATGGGAAGGAAGTTGTGTTGGGGAGAGAGTTGAGTTATTGATTAGACTGGTGAGGGTTGGGGGTGCAGGCGACTCGGGCTGGCTGGGTGGTCTGGCTGAAATTTGATATAGAGGATATCTTAATAAAAAGTATTTTGTACTTTATTTGTAAGAATTTGTTAGGCTATTGGTTAAAGATGCAACACAATATTGATTATTGAATTATCATTGATCTATATTGAACAAAAATATAAATGCAACATGTAAAGTGTTCGTCCCATGAAATAAAAGATCCCAGAAATGTTCCATACGCACCAAAAGCGTATTTCTCTAAAATGTTGTGCACACATTTGTTTACATCCCTGTTAGTGAGAATTTCAACTTTTCCAAGATAATCCACCTGAAAGGTGTGGCATATCAAGAAGCTGATTAAACAGCATGATCATTACACAGGTGAACCTTGTACTGGGGCCAATAAAAATACACTCTAAAATGTGCAGTTTTGTCACAACTTGTGCCCGTGCCCACAGTTGTGTCAAGTTGGCTGGATGTCCTTTGGATGGTGGACCATTATTGATACACATGGGAAACTGTTGATTTTGTGGGCATTTTTTCTTACTTTTTGATGTTCTAAATAGAGATGGCTAGAAGGGTCATGGGTCATTTTAGATTGTGTAGAAATTCAGGAAATTAGCTTTAGATGCCCCCAAAAATAGGAGGACCCTCAGAACCCCCGGCAAGTTATATCACCCCCCACTTCTAAAACCAAAGTTGTGCCCTTGCCCACAGTTGTGTCAAGTTGGCTGGATGTCCTTTGGATGGTGGACCATTCTTGATACACATGGGAAACTGTTGAGCATGAAAACCCACCAGCGTTGCAGTTCTTGACACAAACCAGTGCGCCTGGCACCTACTACCATACCCCGTTCAAAGGCACTTAAATATTTTGTCTTGGCCATTCACCCTCTAAATGGCACACATACACAATCCATGTCTCAAGGCTTAAAAATCCTTCTTTAACCTGTCTCCTCATACCTCATAGCTTTCACCCTGGAGTCACCTGATCAGTCTACGTCATGGAAAGAGCAGGTGTTCCGTATTTCTTCTCCGTTGGGAGTCATATCTAACTTGAGTCCATGTTCCTTTCTCAGCTGCTGGCCAGATCCCAGCCACAGCCCTACTGCCCACCAAGATAACTCCAGAGGGGCTGGCCTCCACCCACACTTCTGTACCTGTGGTGGGCAGCCAAATGACCAGGCAGGCCAGGAGGCTCTACGTTGGCAACATACCTTTCGGAATCACAGAGGTAGGTAATAGAGAACTGCTACCCATTCCACACTACTGTGTTGTACATAAGGCCTAAAATACAGTTAAAGACTAACGCCACAACCCTATGAGATATGGGTAGTAAAACTCTGCATTTCATCATCGCTACTGTGTCATAGCATCAGCCTGGTCGAGAGCCTTCTACATCTGCCTTCCCCACTGCAAAATGTATAGTAAGTGACTCTTTGGTGTGATCGTCCATGTTGTGTCAATAGGAGGCTGTGATGGATTTCTTCAATGCCCAGATGCTCCTCGGCGGTCTTACCCAGGCCCCTGGCAACCCTGTTCTAGCTGTGCAGATAAACCAGGACAAGAACTTTGCCTTCCTCGAGGTGTGCTCAACTAAAATGTATTTAATATAAAAACAAAATAGCATGAAATAGATCATGGACGGCAGTTATTAGCTAACTTGCATTGCCCTGTAACAGTTGTGAAGTTTTGTTGACTTCTGCATTCTTCTGCAATAGCACGTCATAATGTTGACCTTCTCTCTACCTGTTCCTCTTCCAGTTCCGCTCGGTGGACGAGACGACCCAGGCCATGGCCTTTGACGGCATCATCTTCCAGGGTCAGAGCCTGAAGATCAGACGGCCTCACGACTACCAGCCCCTTCCCGGCATGAGTGAGAGCCCCAGTGTCTATGTACCAGGTGGGTCTTTCCATAGGACATCCGCGGCTTGTTGACCCTGTCGAATCCTCTGATTTCAATTCAAATGTACTTAACCCTATTTCTCACTGTTGCTTGGATTAGGAGTGGTTTCGACCGTGGTGCCAGACTCAGCCCACAAACTCTTCATCGGTGGCTTGCCAAATTATCTCAATGATGATCAGGTCAGACCTTCTTTCTAAGTCTCTGGCATGATCAATAAATGTTATGCTACTGTTTTATTTAAGGTTGAGAAGAATTTGATTCAGTTCCAACAATGTTACTTGATAGAGCAATCTGTTTTCCTGTCTTCACACCCTGCCTTCGTACCCTAGGTAAAAGAGCTATTGGTCTCCTTTGGCCCTCTGAAGGCCTTCAACCTGGTCAAAGACAGCACCACGGGCCTCTCCAAGGGCTACGCCTTCTGTGAATATGTGGACGTCAGTTTGAATGACCAAGTCAGTGTCAGATATTGTACCTGTATTGCTGTGTGCAATCTTGTTGTAGACTTGAGGTTAACATAAGGTCATAGACTCTTGGGCTGCATGTCAATAGTCCAAAGTGACTACCCGGCGTTTCTTCTTTCATCTGCACTGATCTGCTATACCTGGCCAAGTGAAAGCAAATCTGATATAGAATTTTATTATCAATGTCTATCATTTTTTATTATTCTAATCGGTCTGCAACCCAGAGTGTGTAAAGTTCTGGTTGAAATGAAACAGACAGAATTCCCAGCTCACAATTAGTCAAATCAAAATCTATTCACGAGAGCTCTCCCATTCCCATACAAAGATATTCCTTTTATAACATTCTTCTAACCTACGCACGCACATGCACACTAACATTAGGAGAGCTATCTTCTTCTCTAGAATTCTGACCATAGTTTATCACTACCCAGCTGACAGTTCCAGTCCCCCCCAGATAAAGGAAACCTGGAGGGGGTACTCCCTGTCATATCGTACATTCCCAGATTTATAGCCAGCATTTCAAGACCTCCAGAAGCAATTTAACTTACCTGGTACATTCTTTTTCGTTTACTTACAACTCCGTTCTGCTTTGCGTGCATATGTTCCTTTTGGAGGCAAGAATGGTCTGTCCACCCTATTCACAAATGATTGAATCATATTAGTACACAGGGACTGGTCTCTAAATGACATTCTCTGCTACTTAAAATGACTCACAAACCAATCCCTTCCCTAGCATCATGGAAGAAAGACCTTTTCATATGTAGTACTGTGACTAATTGGACTAGAGTTTGGTCCAACATGTCGATTTCATCAAGAGACCCCAACCACCAAATTATACATTACAATTTTGCCCATAGAACTTACTGTACACCATGCAAACTATTTAAGATGAAAGCTAGACAAACCCCAAATTGCTCAATGTGCCCTCCGGGGGCTCCTGGCAAATTGTTTCATATGGTTTGGGAGTGCCCAGTGGTTTAACATTTCCGGAGTTGTGTTTCATCCTGTCTTTCTGACATAATGAGTAGAAATGTACCATGTTCACTATTTTATTGTTAAATGATGACACTAGACCTATCTGTCAAACAGCAATGTATTTGGCTGGCTGGATCAACAGCAGCCCAAAAAATGAGCCTCACGTTGGCAGCCTCCTCATTCTTTAAACAGACAACAGTGGCTGCTGTCATTCATGGCTATTATTGACATGGAAATATCTGTAGGACTGTAGGCATGCATGGGGCGAGTGAAAGAAACACATTTGCTCTTTCATCAACGTTATGGCTCTGTAAAAAGACTGCTATCTAACTTTGCGTTCGGGAAGTCCTGTGGGTGGGGGGTGGGATGGGATGGGAACTGTTTGTCTTGTTCGGTCTTTGGGATGGTCACCAAATGACCATCCCACCCCCCACCCACAGGACTTCCCGAACCCAAAGTTAGATAGCAGTCTTTTTACAGAGCCATAACGTTGATGAAAGAGCAAATGTCTTTCTTTCACTCGCCCCATGCATGCCTACAGTCCTACAGATATTTCCATGTCAATAATAGCCATGAATGACAGCAGCCACTGTCACTTGTTTTTCTGTCCATGTGTACCTGTTTTGTGTACCTTTATTACAAATAATAAAATAATAAAAACATTTGATCACTGTTCTAACTCTGTTTGCTGACTCAGGCCATTGCAGGGTTGAATGGGATGCAGCTGGGGGACAAGAAGCTCCTGGTCCAGAGAGCCAGTGTTGGGGCCAAGAACGCAGCTCTGGTGAGTACCAGAGATGATAGACTACAGAGAGAGGCACACTTTACAAATGGATGGTGTTCAATATAAGACAGAGATGGGGAAAAAATGTGTGATATTTTGGGGTAAGTTAGGACCTAACTATCCCCTCTGTTTCAAATGTTCTCTCCCGTTTTGTGCCTTACTGAACACAAGCCTTCTTCGATCCACCTCTGCTGACCTAAAACATCAAGCTGTTTCATAACTTAATCAGGACAATCCAGAGCTGATTAAGGAATTAACTAAGCGTATGCACCACTGCAAAGTAGACAGTATTATTACAAAAACAAGTTGGCAATTGAATAATAACTGTTTCATTATTTATTTATTTTTATTTATTTTTCTTTCATTTCCTTCTGTGTTTTTACACCATAAACATTCTAAAACGTTTTCTAAAAGTATCTCATGTTCTTTCAACCTTCCCAATAACCAACACCTCTCCCCACCCCTCCCCTCACCAGATAGGTATGAACCAGACCCCGGTGATCCTCCAAGTGCCAGGCCTGATGCCCACCTCCATGGCTTTGCTGGGTGGCCTGCCCACTGAGGTGCTCTGCCTGATGAACATGGTGGCTGTGGAGGAGCTGCTGGATGACGAGGAGTACGAGGAGATCGTGGAGGACGTCCGCGGTGAGTGCAGCAAGTACGGCCAGGTGAAGAGCATCGAGATCCCCCGGCCTTTGGATGGCCTGGAGGTCCCAGGCACTGGGAAGGTGAGGAGGGGGAGGGGAATAGGGGTACCTGGGTATTAGGATGGGATAGGGCATGGGGTGTTTGTTGCAGTGTTTTGAGGAGAGTTTGTGTTGTTGTTTCAAAGTGAATTTGTTCAGTTCAGGTGAAATTATTGAATCTCCTTGGGGAAATTTGTCTTTCGCCTCCCATCAAACAAGCATAGCAATTCATAACTTATCACTCTTGCCTAGGCTTGTGGTAATAGTTTCCAATGCAATAATCCCTTTGTGTGTGTATGTGTAAACATGTATCATAGTTGATTGCTGTAGAATTACATTTAACATGGTTGTCTGGTTCCAAACAGAATGGCCATACACCCACTTTCCTATCCTTTCTTTATTTCCCTGTCTCTCCCTCCCTCAGATCTTTGTGGAGTTCATGACCCTGTTTGACTCCCAGAAGGCCATGCAGGCACTGACAGGCAGGAAGTTTGCCAACAGGATGGTGGTGACCAAGTACTGTGACCCAGACGCCTACCACCGCCGAGACTTCTGGTAGACCTGAGAACCAGAGAGAGGGAGAGAAGCAGAGTTTCATGTTATTTATGTAATGATATGAATATTTATGACCATCACAACACTCAACTTTTTGCACTTTTTTAAAAGAGGAGGCGTAGAAAGTTCATTTAAGGCCACTTATTACTGTAAAATCAGCAGAATTGGTTGAAGTATTACTTTTGTCCTCGTCGCTTATAATTGTATGATTTCATTCAATGAATCAAGTTCAATCATGATTTTAACCATTTTATTTGTCCATGCCTGAGCCTCAGGTACCAGTTGTTTATTGTTACACCAAATGACCAAAAGTATGTGAACACCTGCTCATCGAACATCTCATTCCAAAATCATGGGCATCAATATGGAGTTGTTCCCCCCCTTTGCTGCAATAACAACCTCCACTCTTCTGTGAAGGCTTTCCACTATTTGTTGGAACATTGCTGCGGGGACTTGCCCCAAGAGCATTAGTGAGGTCAAGGCACTGATGTTGGGCGATTAGGCCTGGCTCGCAGTCGGCATTTCAATTAATCTCAAAGGTTCAATGGGGTTGAGGTCAGGGTTCTGTGCAGGCCAGTCAAGTTCTTCCACACAGATCTCGACAAACCATTTCTGTATGGACCTTGCTTTGTGCATAGGGGCATTGTCATGCTGAAACAGAAAAAGGCCTTCCCCAAACTGTTGCCACAAAGTTGGAAGCACAGAATCGTTTTGAATATCATTGTATGCTGTAGCGTTAAGATTTACCTTCACTGGAACTCAGGGGTCTAACCTGAACCATGAAAAACAGCCCCAGATCATTATTCCTCCTCCACCTAACTTTGCAGTTTGCATTATGCATTGGGCAGGTAGAGTTCTCCGGGCATCCACCAAACCCAGATTTGTCCGTCGGACTGCCAGATGGTGAAGCGTGATTCATCACTCCAGAGAACGCCTTTCCACTGCTCCAGAGTCCAATGGTGGCGATCTTTACACCACTCCAGCCGACGCTTGGCATTGTGCATGGTGATCTTAGGCTTGTGTGTGACTGCTCAGCCATGGAAACCCATTTCATGAAGCTCCCGACAAACAGTTCTTGTTCTGACGTTGCTTCCAGAGGCAGTTTGGAACTCGGTAGTGAGTGTTGCAACCGAGGACAGACGATCTTTACGCGCTACACGATTCAGCACTCTGGCGGTACCATTCTGTCAGCTTGTGTGGCCTACCACTTCGGGGGTGAGCAGTTGTTGCTCCTAGACGTTTCCACTTCACAATAACAGCACTTACAGTTGACCGGGGCACCTCTAGCAGGGCAGAAATTTTATTAACTGACTTGTTGGAAAGGTGGCATCACTATGATGGTGCCCCATTGAAAGTCACTGAGCTCTTCAGTAAGGCCATTCTTCTGCCAATGTTTGTCTATGGAGATTGCATGGCGGTGTGCTTGATTTTATAAACTTGTCAGCAACTAGTGTGGCTGAAATAGCCAAATCCACAAATTTGAAGGGGTGTCCACATACTTTTAAATATATATATATACAATTTTCAGAACATCAACGCCACTTATCGTGAAGTCTGACTCATGTCTGAGGGGACACGCAAATACTGTAAGTGTGTGCGTCTACATTTAACTTATCATCACCACCCTCTTTTGATAACAAAATGTCTGAAAATTATGTAATGTTTTGACTTTGTGGCTCTGGCACCAATTCTCAGTGGGCAACCCCCATTCCACAAGAAACAATATAGTATATTAACAGGAAGTACCTGATGAACCAGGCCAGATTCTGTAATAGAAGGCTCTCACCCAATCAGAGGTACTGTGACTGCCTCTGAAATTGATACAGCTGGGTTGTGTTCATTAGGGCACACCGTAGCAAAACGTTTTGCAACAGAAAACAAATGTGTATTTCTTATTGGAAAAGTTCATATAGTTCAGATCTCTCTGTTTTCTTCAGTTTGGTGTCTAATGAACATGACCCTGAACTCTCCCCGCCCACAGCTTCCCTCTCTCTCTCTCCTTAGAAAATCTGCTATACAGCTAAAAGCCTTTTTCAGAGTTATCACTGCCCTGCCTCGACCCTTGGTTGGTTTTGTAAAACATTATTGACATTGACTTACAATCACTAGGTAATGTTATTTATTATTTCACTGTAAAATCATATCTGATGTATTTTTGTATTATGTTTTTATATGTTTCAATTGTAAGTTCCTATTTACCCCAGTTGAGCTATCATGGCTTTGCCTCAAAATGAGATCTCTTTAGGACCCAAAGAGGCATGTGGATCTGCACTTGTGAGACTTTCTGATGGGTGACATGAATTCAGGTTTATGACAGGCGAGACAATATCAAAGTGAAGATAATGTAGATAATTTGTAGGTGTGGGTAGGCCCTATGAAACAATATGAATCAATTACATACCCCTTTCTTCCACTTCCACTCCTCTTCCCTATTTAATCGTTTTCATTGTCTATACTACAAGCACCACACTTGGAGGAACCTGTCTGACATTGTTTTACTTTCTATTCCCATCCCCTCCTCCAAGACCTTCCGCTGCTTCGAATTACATAATGGATATTTCTTTTGACAGGTTTTGCGCTCCAAATGCTGGTAGTCTCCTGAGGATCTTTCGATGATTTGCATTACCGAACCATTTCCACATCTAAGACTGTTTGTTGTTTTCCTAAACAGGTTGAAAGATTATGTAAGAAAATGTATTTGTCTCTGTCCTTATACTGTCATCAGGTTAGCAGGTGGGAATTTTTGCACTCCGTCACTTCCCTCAACATTGTAAGGTTGTATTTTTTTATTTACAGAAGGTCTGAGTGATCACATTAAAACAGATTTAATGTACTCTGATGCCTGTCTGATCTGTTTAATGTCTACAGGATATTGAATCAGAATTTTAGTGTGCGTGTGGCTCGTCCTTGGTATTTTATAGAGCCAACTATTTAGGTTCTGCTCCAAGAAGGAATATTGGAATATTTTTTATGGTGAATGGAAAAGGGGATCAAAAGGTGTGATAGAACAGTGTCCAGAGACTCCATATAAAACCAATGTGTATCAATGAGGCTCCAGAGTGGCGCAGCGGTCTAAGGCACTGCATCTCAGTGCAAGAGGCGTCACTACAGTCCCTGGTTCAAATCCAGGCTGTATCACATCCGGCCGTGATTGGGAGTCACATAGGGCGGCGCACATTTGGCCCAGCATCGTCCGGGTTTGGACGTCATTGTAAATAAGAATTTGTTCTTAACTGACTTGCCTAGTTAAATAAAGGTAAAAAATATATATAAATAAAATCTAGATTCATGTAATCTCCAAGCTAAAGTTACTGCTGAATTGCTGTCAAGTGTTCCCAAATGGGCAAAGGCTTGAATCTGTCTTTAATTTCCCAGTGCCTCCCAGTGGGGTTGGAAAAAAAGAAAATGCCAGCCCAGCGTTCTATTCAGTGAGTTTTGAAAAGTATATATTGTAATAATGCTTTAGACTGATGGCAACATCTTTTATTTTAGTCATGTAGGCCATTTGATTAATGAAAGACAGCATTGAATGATTTCATATTGCACTGTAATTAATAATCTACATGGCAGTCTACACTTGGACTATTACAGCTCACATTATCAATAGATTTTCTGTAGGCTCAGTTTATTATCATGTTTTCTTGTCATTTGCTGGTCAGTGTTACTGGTTAGTGACAGGGATCAAAACATAAGGGGGGCGAGGTTTGAGAACTCATGTTTACCTTTCACCTTTCAAAGTTAACCAATCATAGTGCGACCTGTGCGGAAGTAGTAAATCTGTCCCACTAGACGGACAGACAGTCTAGCCAGTGGAAGGCAAAAATGCGGATGAAGATCCAATCGCTTGCAAGGGAGGCGGGCCTCCAGTCCATCAGGGCAACAGCGGAGGAGGTGTTCCTGGTAGCCATCTTGGATGTGCGGAGTGATTGTTTGGCGAAAATAATTAATACAATTTAGAAAAATAGCGTGAGGACTTGGGAAAATACGATTTAAAAGAGTGGGGTCAACTAATAAAAGAAAAGCTTAATCGGAAAATCCAGGTAAATGAATCGTACACTAAAACAGAACTAGTTATGTGCCATTTTCTTCTCCCTTCCAATTTGTTTTACACTAATAGCTTAGCCGGTGGTTATCCACTAGCTGGCTATCATATCCGCTACAGAGCCAAATTGACATGGGTTCGGCTGATATGTTTTCCAATGAAATTCAAGTTTTGCAATAATGCACGGCAATTTTGTAGCCGACAAGTTCTTGTTACTCATGTGTTGAAGTGGTCTACTTGTTTGCTTATCTCTAACAAATAGAAACAGCTTATAAAGTAATCTGTTGCTTGTAAACATGTGTTTCTTTAATGCTCACGTTTTTAAATAAGCGATCGTTGCCCCCAAGCCAGATGTGGAGACTAGCCTAGCTCAATTGCTAGATCTGTTAAGAAAGTCTAGTGTGGGTAACATTTTGACGAATGTACTTCAAATACTCCCTCAACTCACTGGCTGAAGTGATGGTAAAATTGCCTTTTCGAACTGTGGTTGCGCCGAGCTGCGGGAACGTTTAACATTGTCGCAAAAAAAGTAGCAAGTGATGCTCAGCAAAGTAACCTGCCTCGCCCATTACATTTTTGAACTCACGTGCACTGTCTGAATGTCAAAGTATCCAGACGCCACTCAGTGGCTACAATTCATGTAGCTAGGCTAGCTAAATCGGTTAGCTGCAATCTACTGCCCCTTGTGATATTTACTCTTGTGTTATGGTATTGATTGACAGACACATTCAAAACGAGTCTTGTACTGTACACTAAAAAAACATACACTGAACAAAAATATAAACGCAACATGCAACAATTTCAAGGAAATCCGTCTATTGAAATCAATTCATTAGGCCCTAATCAATGGATTTCACATTACTGGGAATACAGATATGCATCTTTTGGTCACATACCTTAAAATAAAAAGGTAGGGGCATCAATCACAAAACTAGTCAGTATCTGGTGTCACCACCATGTCTCATGCAGAGAGACACATCTCCTTCGGATAGAGTTGATCAGGCTGTTGATAGTGGCCTGTGGAACGTTATCCCACTTCTTGTTGGATATTGGGGGAACTGGAACACGCTGTCATATGTTGATCCAGAACATCCTAAACATGCTCAATGGGTGACATGTCTGGTGATTATGCAGGCCATGGAAGTACTGGGACATTTTCAGCTTCCAGGAATTGTGTACATATCCTTGCTACATGGGGCTGTGCATTATCATGCTGAAACATGAGGTGATGGCGGCAGATGAATGGCACAACAATGGGCCGTAGGATCTCATCACGGTATATCTCTGTGCATTCAAATTGCCATCGATAAAATGCAATTGTGTTTGTTGTCCGTAGCTTATGCCTGCCCATACCATAACCCCACCTCCACCATGGGGCACTCTGTTCAAAACGTTGACATCAGCAAACTGCTCGCCCACACGACACCATACACGCTGTCTGCCAAGTACAGTTGAAACCGGGATTCATCCGTGAAGAGCACACTTCTCCAGCGTGCCAGTGGCCATCGAAGGTGAGCATTTGCCCATTGAAGTCTGTTATGACGCCAAACTGCAGTCAGGTCAAGACCCTGGTGAGGATGACGAGCACGCAGATGAGCTTCCCTGACAGGTTCTGAAAGTTTGTACAGAAATTCTTCAGTTGTGCAAACCCACAGTTTCATCAGTTGTCTGAGTGGCTGGTCTCAGACCGTACCGCAGGTGAAGAAGCCGGATGTGGAGGTCCTGGGCTGGCGTGGTTACACGTGGTCTGCGGTTGTGAGGTCGTTTGGACGTACTGCCAAATTCTCTAAAATGACGTTGGAGGTGGCTTATGGTAGAGAAATGAACATTCAATTATCTGGCAACAGCTCTGGTTTACATTCCTGCAGTCAGCATGCCAATTGTGCACTCCCTCAAAACTTGGGACATCTGTGGCATTGTGTTGTGTGACAAAACTGCACATTTTAGAGTGGCCTTTTATTGTCCCCAGCACAAGGTGCACCTGTGTAATGATCATGCTGTTTAATCAGCTTCTTGATATGCCACAACTCTCAGGTGGATGGATTATCTTGGCAATGAGAAATGCTCACTAACAGGGATGTCAACACATTTGTGCATTCACCTGACATTTGAGAGAAATAATATTTTTGTGCGAATGGAACATTTATGAGGTCTTTTATTTCAGCTCATGAAATATGGGACCAACACTTCACATGTTGCATTTTATATTTTTGTTCAGTATATATTTCTGTGAGGCCCCCCTTGAAAAGTAATGTTCCCTTTCTTGGAATGGTCAGAAATGCCTTGTTAAAGGACCCATGTCTAAACCCAATTGCATGCACCATTCAACCAGGAGATGACTGTGTAAGATGTCAACAAGTCAGACTGTCAACTATGGTCGATCTACTAATCCTTAATAACTAGACACTTTGATACAATGTAATGGTGATGCCCCCAGGGTGTACATCAGAGAGTGTCTCATTCAAAATGCTTTTTAATGTATTTAACTTGAGTTGAAAGTCGAATGCTGTACCATTAGAAATTAATCTGAGTTATCAAAACTTTGTTCTGCATGCTGGCCATTTTGAAGCGGTAGCCTAATGTGAAAACCATGTACCTGCGCCGTGCATGCTCTCACTATACATCTTCATCACATTGAGATGTGAGAAACATTCTCCCCAGGTGGAAAGCTGGGTCGTATTCATTAGGCAGCAAACGGTAGAAAGCGGACTGAAACAGGCAGGGGTCTACCTGAACTTGTCCAATAACAAACGCTCGTTTTAATTTCTAAACGTTTTACTGTGGTGTGCCTGTGCCCTAACGAATACGACCCAGGATTTCACACTGCTAACTTCACTGAACTTCGCTGCCGAGTTAACATGCTATGAAAAAGTAATGTCGTGTAAAAGGGTTGCCAGAGATGACTGTAATCACACCATAACACTTCTTTTTCTCTACAGTGAAAGAAGTAAGGCATGAAGAAAGCATCCTAGTCAACAGTCATGGCTGATAAAAGGAAACTTCAAGGTGAGGTTACCAAATGGTCAATCAGAATGGTACCACCTGCCAATCATCCACCACGCAGTCCATCACTACATTCCCTCCCGGCATGCGTGTTTTCTCTATGAAGCATGTCTAGCCAACAGATGAAATGTCACTTTTAATCTCTTATCCATTCAGGTAGAGATTTACCTCTTCATTCTAAATCTGTCACGCTACAACGCAGTATAGTGCACTCTGCTTACTGTGATCAAATTGTGCGCGGATGTGATCGCAGTAAGGAAAGTGCTGCACTGTATTACTGAAAAGGGTTGTGACGCCAAAAATAAGACGCCAGAAGCAACGTTTAGGAGCAAGGGTGCGCAAGGCCAAAGTCAGACTTACTCTGCGAAGACAACCTTCTTAAATGAAGACTACCGTGGCCAGTGCCTGTGGCACTGCATTTTTAACCAGGTTTGGGGTGACACATGTAGCTTTTACTGCATCCATCATTGATGAGCCTGACAGCTACAGTTGTACAAGCGGTGTTGCTTATGGGGAGAGGGAGAGCTTCGCATTTTGGACTTTACATTATTCATCCTGACGTGATGCGTCGTGAAGGATTTCTTTTTTGAAGCCGCGGCTCTCTTTCCCAAACCTCCCTGTTATTCTATGCCCTTCCCCAGGTGAAATAGATCGATGTTTGAAAAAAGTTACGGAAGGCGTGGAACAGTTTGAAGACATTTGGCAAAAGGTAACAGCCAGATCTCATTTTTAAATTTGGAAAGAATGTTTGTGTGTTGATCTGAATATATGTGCTAACTGGGCACATATATGGAAGTTGAGCACTACCTCCCCAGCGCTTTGCTTGTTGGAATGTTTTGTGCTGACCATACGAAGGTCCACCAAATTATTCAACGTTTAACATCCATTGTATATTCAGGGTCTTAAATACTGCATCACGCCTTGTTTGGTAGGGTTGTAGACATTATTATTCACGGCCGTGGGGACAGAGAAGTAACAGTTTGTTAGTGTGTAAAGCAAAGAAGAACACGTTTTAAAGCCACACTCCTGAGTTGGGTGTTTCGGCCCAGTGGCAGCCCCGCCACTTGATTTGGTGTAAAGTTTAGGGATGATGGGACTGGAGGGAATGTAGACTAATCACTAAAATGGATAGACAGAGGCTAAGCTATGGATGCTAGGCTTGACACTCCATGAGATTGAATTTGCCACGCTAGCTTTAGACATATTGTGAAGCTATAGGCTACATTGTTTACAAAGACTTTATATGAAATATGTTTGGGAAGAGATACTGCTTGTCTTGAGTGTACTCTGTGTGACTGCGCCCCTCCAAACCACAGCTTCACAATGCAGCCAATGCTAACCAGAAGGAGAAGTATGAAGCCGACCTCAAGAAAGAGATTAAAAAACTGCAGGTGAGACACAGACCACTGGGGTTCTCAACTGTTATGTGGATTGAGGACACATGGGTTTTGGGATGTTCCTCAAATGTCAAAACAATGTTTACTAGTGTTATATGGTTTAGCCTGCCCACAGGTGTGTGTGCACGTGCGTGCAGACATGCATGTGTTGATTAAATCTGATGAGGGTCAGCTATCCTTAAAACCAAGCGAAAGCATCTGGGTGTCCACTTTGTGTTTTTGTTTCTGAACGTGTCCATGTGGACCAAACTTATGTGTGTGCGTGTCAACCATACTTGATCTCACAGGGCAAGCCACAGCATGCTTTCAATAAGATAACTTATGTCTCTTCCTCTCCCGCTCTGCCCCCCCCCCCCAGCGTCTTCGAGACCAGATCAAGACGTGGGTGGCCTCCAACGAGATCAAAGACAAAAGGCAGCTAGTGGAGAATCGCAAACTCATTGAGACGGTGAGTGTGTGGAACACATGTTCATTAGCCGCATACTGAGAAACCCCTTGGTATAAACACCTGTGCTTAGCATGGCTTACCAAACCACGGTGCGTTGATGAGGTTATTCAGACAGCTTCAATGACCGCACCTGCTAACACAATGCGATGTGTCATTTTAACCTCTGGGTCTAGGGTCTTGTATCTAAGTGTGTGAGCGCATCTGTGAGGTTTTGGTTGACCTGAAATGCAGTGCTACTAAGCCAAAAAAAATACATGCGATGATGTTGAAAAGGACACTCGGATATCAAGACTCTTGATGTGACTTTTGTATTATGGTGATCAGCCAATACAAATGGAGACAAACAATGGTGACTTTTAATATTACCTTGTGTGTGTATTCAAAGCCATGTTCATTGTGAATACTAGATCTCTGTTAGCAGTAAGGTTTATCAGAGGAAGGCAACTAGATTCAGCCACGAGGGGCGATTTGTCAGAGCGGGTGGTCAGGGGGCCGGAACATAATTATTATAATTTGTACACTACAAATTGACCACAACTAAGCCCCATTGAGACACGGTCGCATCTATTTTTCTTTTCTTCGTGTGAATACTTGGGAACAGAGTAAAAAATAAAATCACTTGCGGGATGGTTTTGGCCCGCTGGCCGCCTGTTGCCGACCCCTGGTATATATTGAGTCTACTGCAGATCTTAAATCATCTGCATTTCACACCTGTAACACTTTGTTTAGCTGAGGGCAATTCCACAGTAACAGAATTACACCATTTCTTTTCACTTTTAAAATGTATGCCAAACAAAAACCATTGATATCCAAGTTTAACAAACCATACACCTCTATGCACAAGGACTACTTTTAACAATTTCCACTGGAAAATCTCAGGTTACATTTTCCAAAAACTCTTAAATACCTGCTCCAAATTAAGATTTAAAAATGTCTGCAAAAAGAATGGGGTGTCAGCTACGGCATTGAACTACAGTAAGTGAAGTGCCTTTACACCCGGTAACAGAATTACATCATGGGTCCCTGTACTACACAGAAATGCATAATAATGGCTATGAATGTCATTCTCCATGTTTTACAAGTTTGGACAGCACAGCACAATAGAGTGGAATTCAGTACAGTACAATATACTGCATGCTACTTTTCTTTACTGTATTTTACTGTACTGTCCAAACTTGTTAAACGTAAGTCTATGATGGGTTCAGATTTGGTCCAGTCCGGTCCGTCTGTAGACGTTAACATCAAGGCCAGGGTGGACTGATCAAATTTCAACTACTTTTTAAACGTCCATGGGACGTCCGGTATTGGTCGATGCTCAGTGGGTGAGGATGCTGGTTAAAGTCAATGGAAAGAGGGGGCTCATAGGAAGGTGTCAGTAAGATCTGGGAGAGGTGAAATTAACCTGGAGAGGGAGGGGTTGTCCAGGCTTAGACTGTTTTAACACTCTTGGTTTGACCACCAGCCAACAGAGACAGAAAACAGTTATGAGCTGAACATAATTCCATTACAGATTTTTGGGGGTTATATCTGTTACCAATTTGGTAACAGAATTATATGTTTTAATCACTTAATTCATAAACAAAAGGGATATCAGTAAAATCACTATAAAAAAATTGGTAGGGCTACCATTAAAAAAGTTACTTCTGTGAACTTTATCTTCACTCATGAAAATATCTTTAAGAAATTTGTTTTTTGTAACATTTCTTAAACTTACAGATGGTAAACAATTTCTCCCAAACAAAAAATATAGTTTCTTGGCTTTCATTTGACACCCCGTTTGATATGCTCTTATGCAGGGTTGGGGTCAATCTAATTAGAATTCTAGGTAGAAATGTTCCTAATTATAGAGAATTGAAATCAGAGTACTTCCTGAATTGACTGCAAATGAAATGGTATTGACTCCAACACTGCTATGAATTTCACATGTTGGCGCTCATGGGTCCTTTGATGGAAATGCCTCTAAGCATAATGTGCTTCTGTTTTTTGCCAGCTTCCCCCAGCCTGGCACTCAACTTCTAGACTCAGACAATTGCTACATCGCTTTAACAAAACTAAACTGATCAGTCTTAGTCAAAATGATGTCATCACCATATCCCAGTTTATGGTCCGGAGATATGATAAACAAAGGAAGTTGCCCCAGAGCACCTATTGAAGCCCCAGCTTGTCTTCCAATACGTATTGTAGTATTGAGGTAGGATCCTACTGTAGGTACTTACTGTAATGGGGCAACACGTGTTCAAGGCAGGCAGTTTGGCCCCCTTTGTCTCTGTCCCAAATGACAACGGTGTACCATTTAGAATGTACCCTTCAGGTTCCAGTTCCACAGAGCCCTACCCTGATCTATATGAAGGCTTCGTCAGTCCACTCTAGAGTTGAGGTGGATTAAATAACCAGTCGGAGACTCCATCCACAACCAGGCCCCCCTAAGGAGGACAGTTAGCCACATGAATAACATTTAGCAAATAGTCACCGCTCTGCTAAGCATTCACAGGCTTCATGCCAGGGTTTTAATTTAGCTTCTTGTTATACTGTTAACAGATTAACACAGGGGGACTATCAATCTTATATACAAAGGTGCTGCTGGCATGCTCTTGTGTGGATGACGCATATTACTACACTTACTGGGGCTGCTGACTTCTAGGGAAATGCATTGAAACAATGTTTCCGTCTTAGGCTGGGTTTTACGCGCCTCCAAGCATTCGCCTTAGCAAAAAGTCATACAAATTCTGCACCGAACTCTCCTTGTGGAAGTCAGAGGTTGTGGAGCCTCTTCTGAGAACACCTAGTGGAGAATATCCAGCATTACTGGTCAAGGAAGCACACAGGTGTCAAAACTTAGTAATCACTGGCCTAATTGGGAGATCTGTACACCTGCTGCGGTCACTCTGAACCGTTCTATTGGAGGATGGCTTTAATTGGTGAGGACTCTGTGTTAATCTCCACCCATAGTGCCCAGCAGGCACACGTTCAGTAGGTCTGAAACGGCATGGTATTATCTGAACTTGCCCCCCCCCCCCCAAAAAAAATGCTTCCTTTGGGTTTCCGTTGAATAGCATTTCAAAAAGTTTTGCTACGGTATGCCCTAACACGACCTTATTTTGCTTGCCAACTAGTCCAATGCTTTGACGTGAGCAGTTGGAAATGTCTGCTTTCACAAGCCAATTTTTTTTTTTTTTTTTTTTTTTCTCTCTGGCATAGCTAGCATGTGGTCAGCTAATGGACTCTCAAAGAGAACTTATCACCTGTAGTGATTTATAAACCATTTCCTGCTATCTCCCCCTTTAGCAAATGGAGCGTTTCAAGATCGTGGAACGAGAGACCAAGACAAAGGCTTACTCGAAAGAGGGGCTGGGCCTGGCACAGAAGGTGGACCCGGCCCAAAGGGAGAAGGAGGAGGTCGGCAATTGGCTAACGGTGAGCACTACTTTTGATTGAAAACCTTTGTTTCACACAACATGAGCTCATTTCTATTGGAAATAATATGGTCTGATGACATTAATGACTTGGGGATTTCATCATGCAAGCTATGCCTATTCATTGCAGTCCACTTGGATTTCAAAGTACATAAGACTTGTTAAATGTCCAAATCTGAATTTGCTTTACTACGTAATTTCTAGGGCCAGGACAGTACCAGTATTGTAATATTTTCTCCATGGCAAAAATGAAAACACCAAGCAGACCAAACTCTATAGTCCTTTAAAACCTGCTGTATGTAAAATAGTGTACTTTAGCTTGGAAAATGTTTGTTTCCAACATTAGGGCTGTTTTCCTAAAGAACTTAAGTCCACTTTGTGTTTTGTTTCCTTGCCACGATACTGGTATCGTCCCAGCCCTAATAGTTTCACCTATGAAATAGGTTTTGAAGTGTTTGTATAGACCCCACTGCATAATGACTGGTTCTGGTGTGATCATGGCAGTTGTGTTGGTTTAAATCATTGAATGTCTCGCCTGTCGTCCATCAGAATACGATAGACACTCTGAACATGCAGGTGGATCAGTTTGAGAGCGAAGTGGAGTCCCTCTCAGTCCAGACTCGAAAGAAGAAGGGAGACAAAGAGGTCAGTAGTCGCACCATATGTTATCTACACTACATGACCAAAAGTATGTGGACACCTGCTCGTCAAACATCTCATTCCAAAATCATGGGATATTTAATATGGAATTGGTCCCCCTTTTGCTGCTATAACAGCCTCCACTCTTCTGGGAAGGCTTTCCACTAGATGTTGAAACATTGCTGCAGGGGCTTGCTTCCATTCAGCCACAACAGCATTAGTGAGGTCAGGAACTGATGTTGGGCGATTAGGCCTGGCTTGCAGTTGGCGTTCCAATTCATTGCAAAGGTGTTCAATGGGGTTGAGGTCAGGGCTCTGTGCAGGCCAGTCAAGTTCCTTCCACACCGATCTCGACAAACCATTTCTGTATGGACCTCACTTTGTGCATGGGGGCATTGTCATTCTGAAACAGGAAAAAGCCTTTCACAAAGTTGGAAGCACAGAATTGACTAGAATGTCATTGTATGCTGTAGCGTTAAGATTCCTCTTCACTGGAACTAAGGGCCTAGCCCGAACCATGAAAACAGCCCAGACCATTGTTCCTCCTCCACCAAACTTTACAGTTGGCACTATGCATTGGGGCAGGTAGCGTTCTCCTGGCAAACCTAGATTTGTCTGTCGGACTGCCAGATGGTGAAGCGTGATTCATCACCCAGAGAGAACACGTTTCTACTGCTCCAATTGCTGCGAGTTTTACACCACTCCAGCCAACGCTTGGAATCGGCAGTCCCGTTCTGTGAGCTTGTGTGGCCTACCACTTAGCGGCTGAGTCGTTGTTGCTCCTAGACGTTTCCACTTCACAATAGCAGCACTTAAAGTTGACCGGGGCAGCTCTAGCAGGGCAGAAGTTTGACGTACTGACTTGTTGGAAAGGTGGCATCCCATGACGGTGCCATGTTGAAAGTCACCGAGCTCTTCAGTAAGGCTATTCTACTGCCAACATTTGTCTAGGGAGATTGCATGGCTTTGTGCTCAATGTTCTACACCTGTCAGCAACAGGTGTGGCTGAAATAGCCCGACTCCACTAATTTGAAGGGGTGTCCACGTACTTTTGTGTGTCTATAGTGCATCTTCTCGTCCATATCTTCCCCTCCATCTCTCTGTTTTCTTCCATACGAAAGTCTTTTCTCGTTAGATGATGTCATTCTAACTCTAAATTCATCTCTCATCCTATATGTCTGTTTTATTTTCTCGGCACGCCGCATTACCCAATGCACCTGACGTAAAGTAGGTACCATCTGTTTTCCACTTCCATGCCTCCACACATGCATATAGCACATTCTGCGCTGAATGCGTACACTGAGTTTTAGGCATAAACTTACACGCGCATCTCTGCTATAGAAACAGGACCGCATCGAAGAGCTGAAGCGCTTCATCGAGAAGCACCGGTACCACATCCGGATGCTGGAGACCATCCTGCGCATGCTGGACAACGACACCTTGCCGGTGGACTCCATCCGCAAGATCAAGGATGACGTGGAGTACTACATGGACTCGTCGCAGGACCCCGACTTCGAGGAGAACGAGTTCCTCTACGACGACCTGGATCTGGAGGAGCTCCGTAAGTGCTGCTTCACCGTGGTGTTCGCCGCGATACTCACGCTACTGATGTGACAAAGGACGGTAATCACGGCAAGGAAACGAAACAGGAAGCGAGCAATTTCCTGAGGAAACAGTCCTGATGTTGGAAACGGCCACCCCAAAGTCACATTTGTAGAAAAATAAAATCTGTAGCACACACTATTTTACCTAAAGCCGTTTCTTAAAGGACCATAGAGTATTTCCATGGCGAAAGCCATGGAAAGATGGATACTGTGTCGAGACATCACTATTCCATGTATGCGTTTATTCCTGAATGTGCATGTGTACTGCATATCTTAGATCTGTGAGTGTATAATTTATGAAGGCTTGGTTATTGCAATACTGTACGTTCTATCATTTCTGATCCTGTTGTCTCTGTATAACTGCCCATTTAACGTTTTTCCTTGTGCAACTTTTTTTTGTTTTTATGTAGCTACCTCTCCGTCTGTCTCCCCCCATCCATCTCTTGTCTCTCTAGCCGGGTCGCTGGTGGCCACGTCCCCGCAGGGCCAATCGCTCCTGGACGACGATCTCTTCCATCAGATCTCCAGCGGCACGCCTACCTCCACCACTTCCTCCTCGCCCATCCCCGCCACGTACACTACGGTGAGGAAACCCCTGGTTCTGTCTCCGTCTCGCATCAGTCTCCGTTGTGTCCCCTACTTGCTCTCCCATTCTTTCGAACCGCCCACTCTCATGCTGTACTGTTAGAGTATAGTAATTAGGTGTTGTGAATGTTGACTTGTTCCTGGGTTGGAGTGGGTGCTCCCTCGCTCTCAGATCAGAGGGGGTTTAGAGGAACAAGGATGAAAGCGAGCAGATGATGAAGTTTGTATTGAGCCTCAATATGAACGGCACTTGATTTAATTTAGGTACAAAACATGTTTTGCGTTGAATTAGAACCGGTGGTCATGGCTCGGTGCTGATTGGGAGATCTTCTTTTTTTTCAGGAGAACTCTGACGATGACAAGAAAAGGGGACGTTCGACAGACAGTGAAATCAGTCAGGTAAGATGCATTGCAAAGTAAACCGTGCTGTCTGAGTCACTTGCTTTTTGTTGGGTCTATGGTCTTCAAAACTTTGCGCCTATCCATCTATATTCCTTCAGCTGTGCTGCACCAGAAGTGATTTTGAAGTATGTATTTTATTCCATTTCAGTCGCCTTTCAAGAACGGCAACCCCTCTTCGTCGTTGTCTTCCTCGTCCTCGTCGTCCTCCTCTTCATCATCTGCCTCTGGCGCCTCTTCGGGAGCCTCCTCTTCCTCGCTGGCCTCTATGGTGAACATCGCCGGAGGCGGTCAATCCATCGGTGGGGGCAACAACAACAGCCTTCTGGGCAACATGGGGGGTCTCCTCTCCAACTCTGGCAGCTACAGCGACGCTACCCAGCAGCAACTGCAGCAGCATCACCACCAAACGCAGCAGGCCAGAAACTCAGTCCTCTCCTCCAACGCCCCCTCCAGCCCGTCGAACAACATCCTCCTCCCCAGCCCCTCCTCGCCCGCCATCTCTAGCACAGCCCTCACACCCAACACCCAGCCGCAGGCTCCGTCAAGGCCCTCTCCGGGCTCCACCTTGGGGCTCGGGTTGGGCTTGGGCCTTGGTAAAGGCGGGATGAGTGGGTCACCGGCCGTCAGCCAGATGTCAGGCCTTGGCCTGTCAGGGATGCCGGCGTCCTTAAACACCATGGCCGGTCTCCTGGCGGGCTCCACTTCGGCCCCCTACGCCACGGCAGCAGCAGGCTCCGGGACCATAGGAAGCCCCCTTGCAGGGAAAATCAGCAGCCTGAGCACTAGCAGCACTAACTCCAGCTCAGTGGGACCGGTGAGCGGACACAGCGACAGATCCACTGGCCTGTTGGGCTCTGTGCCCGGTGCAGTTGGTGTCAGTGGTGGGATACTGGGCCTTGGCTCGGGACAGTCGACAGTCCAGGGCCCTCCACTGGTGTCCCCCAGTCCCATAGGAGGAGGCCTGGCCCCTGGAAGCAGCCTGGGAGCTATAGGAAGCATTGAAGGGATCTCTGGATCAGGAGCGCCAAGTAACAGCGTGAGCATCGGAGGAGGAAGCGCGGCGATCGGAAGGCCGCCCAGTGGACAGAAGCAGAATGGTAGCACTAGTAAGCTTGAATTACCATCCGCTTATATTGTTGTTGATCGGTTATATCCATCCATGGCATTTTTTTGTGAAATGTTTGTTTATAGTAGTTGTTCAACCCAGAAATGGGTTGTACAGATAAGGTAGACCAAACCAAATGAATATCACCTATGTACAGTATTATCAGAGTTCTGTTTTAGTTTGTTAACCTCCCTCTCAATCTCCTCTGTCCCAGGTTACAGTGCTGTAGTAGCAGACAGCACACCAGATTCCGCCCTCAACAGTGCCAGCCAATTACAAAGCAGCCAACCCTTGTCTTTGACCTCCACCACCAATCAGCTGTGAGTAAAACATGTATTATTATTTTTAAATCCGTTGGTATCTTGTATTGTGAATCTCACTGTATGGTCATAATTATTCAAACTCACTTAAAACCAAATCAACCAATGTCTCTCTTACCCACCCAGTAAAGACAGTGGCCCCAGCCTTTTAGGGTCCATGACCCTTTCCACCAGCACTCCCTCGCCATCCTACATTGAGAGTAAACCTTTAGGCAGCAGTATGCTCAACGGGCCGCTCTCCTACACTCAGGCCTCTGAAAGCATGAAGGTAAGAAAAACACAAGGAGCTTCATGTAAAAATGACCCTGGCCGTAGACATTGATCTAGGATCAACCCCAAATACTAACCTGGGCCGTAACGGGGAGGACTTCTTGGGACTCACCCGAAGTCAGATTTCCTGATCTCTCACCCAGTTGGTTTAACCCCTTTCGCACTTTCAGCCCCAGGAGCCTCTGAGCACTGTGAAGTCCATTGCCGAACAAGTGGCACTGGGCTCAGCAATGGATGGAGAGTTGCCCCCTCTGCACCTCACCACAGGTGAGCAACCAACTGGACGTAAAGACTCAATTGGTCCATTGATTCAGTCTTGGAATGTGTTGATATATCTTCCAGTTTACAACAAGAACATCATGTAGTGTGTCAAGTGTTGCTAACTGGGAGACTTTCTAAACACCTTTCAATTATTTCTGGTATTGTTACTGGGCGGCAGGTAGCCTAGTGGTTAGAGTGTTGGGCCAGTAACCGAACGGTCGCTGGTTCAAATACCCGAGCCGACAAGGTGAAAAATCTGTCTGCCCTTGAGCAATGCACTTAACCCTAATTAGTTTTTTTTCTGGGCTTTCAGACCAGACTCTTCATTTTTTTCTAATTCTCTTTTCTCTCTCTGTGGCTTCAGACATTTTCCCCAGCACTACAGCGCCTCCAGGGCCTCCCTCGGCCCCCCAGCAGCCCTCGCTCTCGGAGGTCAGCATCCCCCCATCGCTGGGTGTGTGCCCGCTAGGGCCCGTACCCCTGTCCAAAGACCAGCTGTACCAGCAGGCCATGCAGGAGTCGGCCTGGACGCACATGCCCCACCCCTCCGACTCAGAGCGGATCAGGTACGAACATGAAGGCAATCTGAAGCCACAAAGATTCTCCAGGGTTGAATCTCAAGTCTTCTCGTTTCCCCCTCACATTTTGGAGAGGACATGAGTACTCAAGGAAAATACTTTTGAGATTCACCCCAGGCTTACATTTTGGGGGATATCTGTATCACTTCTCTGCACTGTTGCTTTGGAGACCAAAGGCATGTATTTAATCCCCTATTGTGACTGTTTTGGTCCTCCAGGCAGTACCTGATGAGGAACCCGTGTCCCACCCTGCCTTTCCACCACCAGGTGCCACCCCCCCACTCCGACTCTGTAGAGTTCTACCAGAGACTGTCCACAGAGACACTGTTCTTCATCTTCTACTACCTAGAGGTGTGTGTGTGTCTACATGTGACAAAACAAGCTTTTACTGTGTGACTGAGACGCTGATTATTTTCATGGTTTTACTTTTGATGAGAAAGATGGCGGTGTGTGTAGTTTCAATCTTCAGGCCTTGTCATGGTTTGGACATGGTTGTGTACATAATCGTAGCATATTCCCTTCTGTGTTCTCTCCACAGGGCACTAAGGCCCAGTATCTGGCAGCCAAGGCCTTGAAGAAGCAGTCGTGGCGGTTCCACACCAAGTACATGATGTGGTTCCAGAGGCACGAAGAGCCCAAGACCATCACAGATGAGTTTGAGCAGGTGAGCTCACTCACCTCCACACACTGCAGACTCCTTGGACCGCAACCTGGGTCGTGTTCATTGGGCACCAAACGGAAGAAAACAGATTGAAACAGGAAGGGACTACCTTGACTTGTCCAATAATAAACATTCACTTGCGTTTTCCATTGCATGCTCCGTTGAAATATAACCCATATTTAAAGATGAAGATTTGTCAAATTAAGGATTTTCATTAACATTGCTGTGCTTTTTCCAATGTCTTTTAAAGGGGACGTACATTTACTTTGACTACGAGAAGTGGGGACAACGGAAGAAGGAAGGATTCACGTTTGAGTACAGGTACCTTGAAGACCGAGACCTCCAGTGACATAAGGCAGAGAAGGCGAATAAAAGAAGGGCGGACTACTGTCGACATTCCTGGATTGAACTCGACACACTGGGAAGAGGGACGGATGCAGACGCCAGACTGAGCCAGTCTGAGAACAACATAATGCATTTGGAGCTCCTCCCTCTTTGCCCTGCGACGCCACACTCCTACAGTGATAAACCCCTCCCTCTTTTCCCATCAGGCTGTTTTGATTTAGATTGAAGCTTTTAATCTCTTACCTGAACTGGATCCCTTTTTTTTTCTTTTGCAGATAAGAATCATGATTTCATATAATGTTTGGTTGATAACGCACTCTGTATTCTTTTTTTTTTTCTTATATATTTTTTCCAAAACTCACCTACCACTCATTGACAACCAAAGATGATTGGTCAAATCCATCTTAATTCCCAGCAGTATGGCAGTCCAATTGAAGAAAAAAAATACAAAAAAGTGACACGGCACAGAAAAAAGCCAATCAAATGAGCCCTTGGGGGATGTTGGGTCCGGGGTGGTCCCAAAGCGTTTCGCAGCAGTCAGGTCATCGCTGGGTTGTACACAAGCTAAAGACTAGATGTGGGGAAACGGTAGCATGTCCATGCTACAGTAAGGGCTTTTTGGGGTGACGCCATGTTTTTAGCCCTAATGAATAGTCTCTTCAGGGTCACCAGCCCCACCCTAATACTAAACTAATAGCTGCCTCTTTGGTACACCCAGCATTGACCGCACTGCCATTAAGACTGCTGTAGTACAACATGGTAACCAATTAATTCTTGTCCCACGTTACAACATTACGTTTATATTGCTGTGGTCAACGGCAACAGAAACCACACCAGCACTGAAGCGTCTCGTCTGTAGAGAAAGTTTACAGGTGTTTTTCATCCCAGAGGCGGGCTTTTACAATAAAACTCAAGACTGCCCTAGTAATAACAATTCATTATTTTTGTTCCTGTCACTTTGATGATAATGTACAAATCAATTGTGATTGCACTTCCAAATTCACTTCAATCACCAGGTAGATATTTCCTTTTCTCAGGAAGTTTTTGATGGATCATTATGTGAGGAAATATACCACGTCAGAAGCTCCATCACAAAAAGCACAAAAAAAAACACAAATCACTGACACGTCCGGGTAATTTTGTTTTGTCTGCCCCAATAAGGCTTTCTATTCCCATTTAATGGCCATTTGTTTCATTTCTATAAGGCTTTTTTAAAATAGTATCCTCCAATGTTTGGAGTGCAATCTTAAGTTTGTCATTTTCATTTGCCATCTCAGAGATGGAAAGCGTTTAAATTCTAAGGAGTTGAGACCCAGTTTTTTTTTTTTTTAAGAAAATAACTTGTCGGGGCACCATTCACTGACAAGCCTGCTGTTTTTAATGTTATCTTTACCTATTTGGCGAGCAGAGGGGAAGTCATCTAGAGGTGAAATGTAAATCTCTCCCCCTCTGAAAGGGTGTTGTATAGACTGTCACTTTCATCCTTTCCGTTTGTCGCTGTCTTCTGGACAGCATGATCAATGACACTTGCAAAGTGGATATGAGAAATTAAGTAAATATGAAGCATAACCATGAATAAAGGATTGTAAAATATTAATAAAATAATTACTTTTCAGAAGTATTGTTTTGTTTAATCATATTCACAAACCTTTTGAGCGCCTTAAATTTGGGTAGCAGACAAGTATAATGCGTTATTACTTATAACAGTACAGTTTTACTACAGTAATACAGTTCCTTTTTAGGACCGCACAGTATAAGTGTACTGTACACTGAACACTACATGGGATTTACATTAACCACATGCAAATATTAAAGGGGCAAACAATAACAAAGCGGTTTACACACCACTTTTTGCCCCACAGCTGAGGGGTGGGGCTGGAAAGATTTAGCCCCACTCAAATTCCTAGAGCAATTGATGCAAGGACTGACGAGCCATGAGATCAAACGTATAGTTTTAACCATGTACAATTACATTGTTCACAAACATTGGAGTAAAACAAGCTTGTATTTTGGGTTCTGGTGGAGTAGGACCGAACTAAACTCATGAGTCATAAGTTACATTCATATGCAATGGGTAGATAAGTACAAAAACGGATGGCGAAACTGCAGTTTGCCCCATTTAAAGAGCTTGTTCTTACAAGGTAGTGTGAGTTAAGTGCATGAGCCTAGCATTAGCATGTAGTGTCCCTAAGTCTGGAACAGCAGGTAACTGCTTCTATTGTCACCTCAGTAGAAGACCTATTCCAGGCAGCGACCTAGTACTCTGTAAAATAGAGTACCCTACTCAAGTAAAGAATAAAGTTATGCAAAATGCACCAGCCACTTCAATCAGATGGTAGAACTACCCATGAATATTGCATTGGGTCGTAGAGGTGTAGTCCTTTTTAAGGTGTGACCACATAATGTGTATTGCTATATCATACGGGGGGGGGGGGGGGGTCCATGCACGCTTATAAGTCTTTCAATGCATTATAACTGCACCATAATGCATCATGCCTGCTGGTTTTAAGTCAAATGTTACCACTTTGACCATACAATTTTGTCTGGCCCCTCCCTTTCATTGTGTTTACGTTGCACCGTTGAGTGCCTACGTTTTCCTCTCCCTGTCTCTACATACCTTATGATATATGCAGCACAACACAACACATGGTTGCTAATGTGTTCAACAACAACATGGCTGCCGAGGCTCTCTCGGGAGACTGGCTCTGCATATGCTACTTGATGAAGTGATTTCACCTGGTCATGGACTACCGCCTGGAGATGTTTGGGAGCCAGTGGCCCTGTGTATCTGAAGGTGCTGTGTGTCAAAGTGTGTGTGTGTGTGTTTGTGACGCACACCGACTCCATCCTGGCCAGAGGACACTTTGAGTCATCCTGCACTGTTTACTGAGTAGAGGTCTGGCAGGTCTACTACTGAGAGGCCTGCATAGCGATGGCGACAACGCTTCTCTTTTGCCCCTCAAGACATGGAATGGAGGAAGTGACGCAAATGGTGAGGAAAGGCTCCTTATGCCTTAACTTTCTCCCACGTGCACACACACACACGCACGTCACATCTGGGAGCTTGTCGTTATCGCTGTCGCCATGTGACCCAGATTTGATCCTTGAATGCTAATTTGTTAAAAGGTTCATATTGGGGCTGCAGGTAGCCTAGTGGTTAGAGCGTTGGACCTGTAACCAAAATAGTTGCTCGATCGAATCCCCGAGCTGACAAGGTAAAAAAATCTGTTGTTCTGCCCCTGAACAAGGCAGATAACCCACTGTTCCTAGGCCGTCATTGTAAATAAGAATTATTCTTAACTGACTTGCCTAGTGAAATAAAGATACAAAAAATATACTGTATACATCCATATGCTTTGTAGTTATGCCAAAAAAGGGGACGGGGCCAAAGCCCCGTGAATAATAGGTCAGCCATTACTATTTTCCATTACAGTACCTTTTTGACCAACGTACTCATTATATCAGTATGTTTTGGCGTAGCCACCAACAGGCTTGTAATGCCCTCAAGGACTTGCCGAACATTTCTCTTTCTTTTGATCTAAGACTACAAGACAACACAAAGTAAGAAATGTCCCAAAGTCTACACATTGTCATTGTGAGGTGCAGTCCCTCAACACCGGACACCCTGTCTACTTCATGTGGGTGGACTTACCCATTGACTGTAGATACCGCTGAGAATTCTCAATTTCCTGTTCAGGGGGGAGTATTTCCTGTGGCTGGTTCACAAGGGTTCTCTTTTAGCCTGTCCTCAAAAGGCTATTATGGAGTGAAACGTGAGTCTCTGGACATTTCATTCAGATGCAATTCCAGAGTTTTCAATTGCGAAGCGTCCGGTCAGCACTTACCTTTGTTGTTAAAATGACTATTGCCTCATTTGTTAGCCTCCTGGAGGCAATATTGATCATGTGTTTGGTTAATTCATTGATATATTGACGTTCAGAGTAATCACTGGTGAGAAGTGATGATTTGGACAGTTGCCTAACCTTGGCTCTAAGAGCCACCGTGTACCATGTTATAGAAGACGATCTGTGGGGCCACAGACCCCATACAGTCCTTCAGTGTGCTCCTGTTCTGCTACACTGATCAATATTGCTGCCTCTGTCACATAATAATGCTTCCACCAATGGTGGACTTTATGGTAGACTTTGATGCATATTATTTTCTACTCTGCTCTGTTCTGTTCTATTTTATGTAGCCTACAGGGTACTGTAATTTATCTGTCACTGAGGGAAGGCACGCCTGAGAGAATTTGGGAACAGATTGTGCAACGAATTGAAGTTTATCTTTATATTTGCATATTTCCTTTTTTCGTATGATGACGTCATTTAGTGAATGGGGCAATGACTGGGAAGAAGGAAACAAGCATCTACTAATTTCCATCAAATTCATAATTAGCTGAAATATATGGACATGGTTGTCAAGGCAACTAATGACACTGCATTATCCTAGACTCTTCCCTCTCTGTCTATTTCCCTATGAAACGCTGTAAAGCAGTGTCAATTTTCCCCCATCACTTTGCTAGTGTTTTAGATTTTTGCATTCCACTGTTATTTTCAGTGAGCTTTGTTGTGCACACAGAACAGAAATATTTAGCTTTTTGAAGGCGTGTGCGTGTTCGCTCCTGGTGCATGCGTTTAAACCATTCCATTCCATCCCCGTTTGTAAACCAATGGTTCCGCGAAAGAAATATCTCATTGGGAATAAAGCGTGTCACCGATTGGTAGATACTTTTGCTCACTTAACAAATGGAAACGTGGACAAGTAGGCCTACCATATTGTCCTATCAATGAATGAGCATCGAGTGTGGCGGACCTTTGTGAAAGCAATCACTTTTTATGAATTTTATCAACGCGGTGGAACCTCTATAGCAAAGGGGGAGCGCATTGAGGATTATAGTCACCGCTAAAAGGAAATAGCAATATGTGATTAACTAAATGATATCAGAAAATATATTTTCAGACGACCTCCCTCTCGTTTTTTTTTATTATTGTGCGATTTTCTGTCTATTCGGAGAGAAGCATGTCCTTCGAGACAAATTAATTTCATCCTCACCTGGAATTACAATGGAAAATGTAGGCATGATCAATTATTTTCCGGGAATCACAATTAAGATCCAATGTTGGTGAATGGACTACTAGACATCCGGTAAAGCTACCTTTTGAACACTTTTTAATGAACAAAATCTGATTAATGTTCTCCTGTTTGCATAACTTCAAAAGCATGAAAACGGATTTCCACAGCCTCATTCGAGTGGATAGATAAACACGACTCTCGCAATTTAGGATGGAAGTTAATTATTAATTGAGTGCTGAGTTTTCTATTTTTATAACAATTATTTTTGACCATATGACACACATACAGTTTTGGTGTAGTTATTTAATATTTGGAAGAGACCAGCGCATCCGCGTGTGAACTCCAATCTATGGGCTTTTATTTTGATGTGGCATAGTGTAGGGCCATTTTTGCTCAATTTATATTGGAATTATTGTATTGGCAACAATTGATGTGCTACAATATTTTTTTTTCCTTGTTTAATTTCAAAGAAACATGGTGACGGGCCTGACGACCGCATCTAAAAATGGATCATCATCTTATTGCCCTTTGAATACAACCAGCGACACGCAGGTAAGTCGTTCCTTCATTTTGTTTCTGTTTAGTGCTGCAACATTGCCTAATGAAACGCGCACGTGAACAGGTCTCGCTCTTTGCGCCTCGACCACCATAACTACCCTCCCATTTTGTGTCTATCTTGTCCGTTTCCCCCCATAAATGAAGTCATCTAGCAGCAATAGAAAATGGAAGTGTGTGAATTTGCCAAGACACACAATGACAGTATGACTTGTTCCCGACATGAGCAACGCCACATGAATGCAAATGTCGACACACCAACCGTACCATCATGCTCATGGTCAGCAAGCCTGCCTAACTTTAATGTGTATGGATATGGTTTTACTTTGATAACATTGTCACATAGAGGCACCTGTTTGCTGCCCAAAACCTCAGCTGTGGGAGGTTTATCGATATATAATCTCCCACAAAGAGCCTATAGACTAAACTCAATGAACGCTACATGATATGGCACATTTAGAAACGGCCACAATATTTCAATTATGGTCAAAAATACTACAGCATTTCCCAGTATTAAAGATAATTACCGTTAACTATCAAGGGAGTCAGTAATGGGTCTACGGTAATTAAGTTGCTTCCATAATTCATGATGCCTTGTCTTCGGAGGCCTATGCACGCTGACACCTAATTACAAAGGACGCTGTTGCTCACTATCCTAATGCACTGCCTTTTGAACCAGCATGCCTCAGTCCAGAGAGAGATGGGGAGAAAAGGTGGGGTAGGGTGGACGAACAAGAGGAGCGGTGGGGTGGACAAACATCTGACACTGAGCAGCCTGGGAGGAGGGCGAGATGGAGAGATCCTTGGGAAAGGAGGAGAGGTGAAGCAAAGCCCATTGTACAACAGAGGGCATCGATAAGACAATGTATAGACGGATATGTGTTGATATAGAGAGAAAGTGGAGGACAGTGTTGCTCCTTCCCTTTCGTTCCCTTTCTCACTCTTCCTATCGTTCAATGCTGCAGTGCTATTCTGAGAGAGCCTGCTCCAGCCCACTCACTGGCAGAGAGAGAGCGGGAGGGAGGGAGGTGGGAGCGAGGGGGGGTTCGGTGTAACGCTAACACGCTGTGTGCCAGCATGTGCGCTGTCTCTTTAAGACCTGTGTGCTCGCGGTAGGGGCCAGGCATATGCAGATGCTCAAGCAGTGTACATGTTCGGAATTCTCTGTTCCATATGGAACCGAACAGACTCATAACATCTCCCTATTTGTGGCCAGGCCGAGTGGTGTGTCTGTCGAAACCGATGGTTCTGCCTAGAAAGCATCACATTAGAGGAGATCAGCTGTTGTCAATACCTTCTTAATTGCTGCATCCAGGAAACGGAATGCAAATGGCCCCCCAGGGCAGTCAGTGATTTTAAAGGCACCCTTAACTTTTCAGGACAAGAGACACCACTGTTAGGGCCTCCAACCCAGCTTTGCCTCCTTTTTTCCTCCTCCCATTTCGAAAGGATACTCCCATTCCGGGCAACCCCCCACTCTGCTCACATCTGTGGCTTCTCCCCTCCTTTTGTCTCCTCTTGAGGCCCAGTCTTCACTATGAGACCTACTCTTCTCCCCTGACACTCGTCTCTCGGTGTCAGTGCTCTCCATATGGTGTGTCTCATCATCATGTCCCTAGCTGTTTTTTTGTTGTTGAAGTCACAACATGTCTATTCTCTCGAAGTTGATGTTAATGTAGTGTGATCTCGCAGGTCCTTACCTAACGAAGGACTGTAGGAGACTGTAGTCCTCAGGAGTCTATGACTGTGATATTCAAGGTCTGGTGTGAAAGGATGAGCTTTTCCGAATTGTATTATGTTACAGATTTGCTGACAGTATGATGATTTGAATCAATTAAATCGTTGCTTTTAAATTAATGCAATAATGCAACATGCATTGTCATTTTTACACCGTGGATATCGCGCAATCTGAAATATGAATCGATTTAGCCAAACAGAGTGAATGTTAGCACTTGTTAATTACTGCTTATACCAGTTATTAGCCAACTGTTTTTGTAGGAGTAATCATGCATGCTTGTTCAGTGTTGGTATTACCAGTGCTTTTAGTACACTGAGTGTACAAAACATTAAGGACATCTTCCTAATATTGAGTTTTAACCCCCCACTTTTGCCCTCAGAACAGCCTAATTTCGTCAGGGCATGGACTCTACAAGGTGTCAAAAGTGTTCCACAGGGATGCTGGCCCATGTTGACTCCAATGGTTCCCACAGTTGTGTCAAGTTGGCTGGATGTCCTTTGGGTGGTGGACCATTTTTGATACACACCGGAAACTGTTGAACATGAAAAACCCAGCAGCGCCTGGCACCTACTACCATACCCCTTTCAAAGGCACTTAAATATTTTGTCTTGCTCATTCACCCTTTGAATGGCACACGTACACAATCCATGTCTCAATTGTCTCAAGACTTAAAAATCCTTCTTTAACCTGTCTCCTCCCCTTCATCTACACTGATTTTAAAGTGGATTTAACAAGTGACATCAACAAGGGATCATAGCGTTCACCTGGATTCACCTGGTCAGTCTATGTCATGGAAAGAGCAGGTGTTCCTTAATGTTTTGCACACTCAGTTTATGTCTTGTACCTAAACTCTCCTAGAATAGAAACGCGATGGCTAAACTGTGGATGAAGAAAAGGTCATCCGTTGATCCGCTTGCTGTCTTCTTCTTTTTGCAGTGTCAATTTAGAATAAGTAAAGACGTAGAAGAAGTTTGAAGAAGGAAAAAAAGCAAAGAACTGAAAGAACCTCAAAGCTGGATTACGGCATCATCACAGTCTTGGCCAGGTGGAACAACTAAGGGGACGTTCTCCCCCCGCTTTAGATCCAGAGGCTGTTTGCTAATTACAACGGACCTTCTACATCCCTTTTTTATTTTTTTATTTTTTTGGTGGGGGGGGTGATTTTGGACCTTTATTTGCACTGACTGTTTTTCTTTCTTCCCCCTGTTTTGTTTAGAGCGAGACCAAAACCGGTGCCGTACGAACTGTGCAAGAAAAAAGAAAAATAACGACAACAACGAAACTACCAAAGTCACGTTTATCATTCATACCTCATGTTTCACTTAGTGTTAGCTTGAGTTCACACAGCGTTCAGATTCGATATCAAAATAGTCATTTTTCATTAGTCTCCCTAACACATAAAATGCACATTTCATATCCTTATTACTTCAAAATAGCATTGAAGCTCAAAGTGTTCATTAAACTTATAACATTCTATCAAATAAAAAGTAGTTATAACCACATTGTGGAGAGTTAGCCTAACGCCTGTAGTTAAATGTACATTTATTGTCCGTCAGTTTAAAAATAATACTTTTCTGCTCCTAAAATCTTTCAGATTTGGATGAATACATTAGTTGGAGAATGGTAAGCAGTGATAACTCACAAACTTGCTCAGGCTCTGATAGCTCGGCCCCAGATCGATCAATCGAACTAGGCTTTGACTGACTGAAGGGCAAGACAAGTCACATATAACGTGATACATTGGCCTTGCTGCTATTCTGTCGCTACTTTGCTTATCTCCCTCAATATATACCTCACTTTTTTTCTCTCTCTGTCAGCATCTCTCCAGCATTCTCCCATACAGCACATGTCGGCACACCACATTTAACAATCTGAAAAGCCCCCGTTTCCTTTTAACCCGAATGATATTCAAACACTTGTGCTTCTTTTCTTCCTCTCAGCGTATTGATGTTGTCTGTCAAAGGAGATACACTTTAACACATAAGCCATATTACACCAGCCATACTATGACCCAACATTTAGAACTATCATCTTACTATGTTTAAGATTTCTTTGCATCAACAACATCTCACATAGTAACTTTCAAATATAGGCGCGCTCATACATTCAGGGATACAGTGAAGAGCTTATATGACACTAGGATACCATTTCCTGCATTTTTTCCCAGAAGAAAATAGCTTAGAAAGCTTTTCATATTAGATTGTTCTACTTTTCTCGTTTAGGTCACCATTACCATGTATCTGTAGTCATCAGCCCAGGTTAGGTTAGGCTGGAAAGTGACCATATCATAGTGTACATTTTCTCCACATATTCTGCATTGAACGAATGAATCCAGACATTTTCATGTCTGTTCTGTGGGCGGAGCCGCGCTGTCCTGCCAGAATCGGGCCCAAGCCCACCTTCGTTCTATTCTGTTGGGCCGAGTTAAACTCAGAGCAGAGACACTCCCGCAAGGGGATCAAACGCACATAGATCCTTAGCCTCCTTTCGTCCCTCCATCTCCCATCACCAGTCCCTCCTTCCCTCTCTCACCTTTTCCTAATTCACCAACAAACAGAAATTACTATCTCCGACTGCCTTTATTCATTTTGTCCATCACTCGCTGTGTTATATCTTAGTTTTCCCTTTCTCACTAAGTTAGGTGTAAATTGTGTGGTCCCGGTTTGTCTCAACTATATATGCTGCTTGGTACATTTCTTCAGTACCCATTTTCACCGGACCTTGTGACAAGCTTTTGCGATTGGTCCTTTTCTCATAGTGCAAACCTTTTTTAGGCTTTCAACCACTGTATTTAAGTACGAATTTAGAATCCCAAGTCTCTCTGAATGATATTTCCTCAATTGACCACCCCACCTCTATTTCCTTTCTCTCAATATTCAAAAAGTTGATTTGTGAACAAATAGAAAGCTCAGTGCAGAAGAAATGACACTATCAAGCTAATACTGATAATAAACCAATCTGTTCTAGCACATGTATGGACATGATGAATTAGAGACACCTAAAGCTGCCAACACCGTTGTTTACAATTCACACAAAGTTTTACATTGAGGTTTGCGGGTCAAATACAACGGAAAACTGAAGTGCCAATTCCAAGTGAAAATATACAATTAAGCATAGGTGAAAAGTACTCAAATAAAGAAAATGAAGTTTACGTACAACCCTTAATGTTTACAGACTACACCTGCCCTTCAAATAGGATTTGCTTGCTACCTTATTCATAACTTTGTGGGATAGTTCAAAAGACTCCGAAGGGTACGAAATGTTTACACATTGATTTTGTTTACAAGATAATACTGCCTCTCATAAAGAAAGACAACCCACACTTGCCATTTGAGTGAGGTCTGCACAGTAGAGGCCACAAACATTATCATTACTCTTACCATTCCATAAAATAACACTTTATTGACTGATGTTTACAATATATACATTTTCCAGCCTCATCATCTATTTTGTTTTTGTGTACTAAGTTGAAGTTGTCGAGACAAACTTCAAATGGTCCTTTCACAAGTATAGCCATAATATAGGCCAGTACATGCTAAGGTCTAGAACGTAGAAATATAGGAATATATAAAACCTCAACTTTTACATAAGCTGCTTACGAACGAGAATAGATTTGTATTGAGAGCTTGAGAGATATGTTTACATAAATACATACAAGTTACACGCCACACGCATTGCAAGAACAAACAAAAAAATCACTTTTAAACAACGTAAAAACACCCACACTAGTGTGTGTTCTGTACACGGAAGCACTAACGAAGGATTAGTTCATCGTATTCCAATTGAAACCTTGAGTAGAAGCTTTTTATATTTTTAGACTTACACTCCAGTGAAATTCAAAGAAGACACTTTCCTTCTTGGAAGAGGACCTTGATATTTGAACACCCGGCGGGCCTTAAGAAAAAAAAACTTTGGCTCAGAAACGCTGAAACGTTGAAAAATGAGGCCAAGAACCTACAGAAGGATGTTTAGCAACTCCCTCATATTTTTCCTTGTGTCCGGCCTCGTCCTTTCCGCCGTCACCATCACCACAGAGCGCCGCTCATCCAATGGCGGCCCCAGCGGCACCACCCTGTTCCTCCTCACCGGCTTTGGGAACAAACCGATGCCGCCGCCCCCGGGGGGGGCGAAGGTGGCGCATAAAGCGGCTGAGATGGAGGACGCTCACGACGGCGAGCCGAAAGAACCCGAAACACTCCCCAAGCCCCTCCCCCAGATCAAGCTCCCTCAGAACATGACGGCAGCTGACGCCCTCAAGCCCCCTCTGGGTGCTGCCCAGGTGGCTCCACCCCCCCGGCGCCTGGTGGATGTGGACGTGTGTCGGGCCTACTACGATGTCATGGGCCAGTTAGACAGCACTTTCAACTGCTCCAAGGGCACCTACATCTACTGCTGCGGCACCTGCCACTACCGTTACTGTTGTGATCACCAGCGTAGCCGCCTGGACCAGGAGTCGTGCAACAACTACAACTCGCCCGGGTGGCTTGACACACCGCAGACGAACCCCCCGCTGTCGGGGAACCGGGGTGACCCAGACTCGGAGCAGCTGCAGCAGCAGAGCAACAGCACGGCGTACGTGATCGGAGGGGTGATCTCCTTCACCCTAGTGGTGGCAGTGGGTATCAAGGTGGCCTTCCACAAGATATCCCGACGACCCCGGAACAGAGACATCAACATGCCCAGGTGAGAAAAGAATGGAGAATTGTCTTTGAGCAGACGATCAGTAACCACTGTCTGAAAAACGGCCGTATGGGTGTATGTGGGTCTGTCAGTGGGTTTTAGTCTTTTAAATCCATTGAGGTCACAAGCCACAGGGGTGACGAAACTGAACCACAATCAATGAACAAGTAGCACATTTTACATTTGTGGCCAGCTAAGTCGAATGCTCTACTTTTGAACGGAAAGTAGTTTGTTCTACTCTCTCGCCCTTGTCCATGATTTTTTCCGCTCCCCTCCTCTTCTCTTTTCCTTCTCCCAGAGCCCTGGTGGACATCCTACGCAGCCAGGCCAGCCCAGTCCAACAGGGGGAGAGGAACGACAGCAGCGTCCTGACCAGCGCTACCGTAGGAGACGGCCTCGGTCGTCCCCCCAAGAACCTCTACACCCCGGTGCTCCAGAGCAAAGACAACCGCAGTGAGTGACAACACTGTAATGACAACGTTATAACACTGTTAGTGTCAGAACACTAACGCTGTTATTGCATTGTAATAACACAGTAATAGCCTGTTTTCAGATGTATACGAACCCTTACAGCGATGACCGCGGACAGCGGTGGTGGACGCAGTAGCCTGGTAACGCTGACTGTATGGAGTCGCGCTCAACAATGCTTGCACTCTGAACACGCTCACGTAATCCCACCGCACACACTCCACCACACACGCAAACAATGCTCATGCTTCACGCGTACACGCACAAGTGGCTGTACCGTCAGTGTTCGCTGTGCTCTCTTGCAGTTGGCAACTTGCACCACAATTTTATCCAGGTGTCTGGTTCCAGTCCCAAACACTCAGCTGCTAAGGGTAAGCCTAACTGGCTGACACAGGCGGCGGGTGTGTGAGTTGGCCTCGTGACACGTCTGTCTGGTGTTGTACATGTACCATCGGGTGTTTTTCCCCTCAGCACAGTCGCTGTTTCCTTAACACTGTCGCTGTTTCAGTGCTCCCACTCACTCTGTGTGTGCGTCTCCCTCGTAAGTGTCTCAGTATGCGCTATGTACTGTATCCGTTTGTGGTGTAAGTGTGCTTACTTACACTATGGGGCTTGGCGTGAGTGAAGTCAGTGACCCGAAGCCTGCACGTGTTACTCCACAGTGGTCAATGTCTCCCGTGTGCTCCCTCAGTGGTTATAAAGATATTCTTGGCTGTTATTGCCCATTATTGTACATGGTCAATGGCCAAAGTGTCAGACAATCATCTTGGCTTGTTTTATATGTTACCTCATACTAGTCGCCTTAGAATGACTTGAAAATGTACAAATTACAAATGGCAGCAATTCTCTAAGACTAGTAATTTGTGATGAATTGGCACGTTTCGTCAATGTATATGTACCTTGAAGGTCATTTTAAGTACATGTTGGCACGTTATAAATGTAGCTACCCACCATATATGTGTTAGGTCCTTGTAAATGTGTGTGTGTGTGTGTGTGTGTGTGTGTGTGTGTGTGTTTGTGTATATTAGGTCCTTATAAACGTACTCATACTGTATATATTATGTTAATAAACATGTTAGGTCATTCTAAATGTATCCCTGTGTGTTAGGGACCTGGTTAATGCTCCCGTGTGTGTCGGGTCTTTGAAAATGTCTTCCTCTTCCTCCTCTTGCTCCTCCAGAGCGCGTGCCCCGCATGAACAACGCCCAGCTGGCCTCCACGGGGACCCTCCTCACCGGCAAGCACAACAACTCCGGCATGCACCCGCAACCCCCTTTCTCGCACTCCTTCCACAACCTGGCCCAGCTTCCCCCCTCCTACGAGGCGGCCATGAAACCTGAGATCAGCCGTTACAGCTCCCTGAAGAGGCTCGGTGAGGAGGGGGGCGGTGGGGGAGGGGCCGGAGTGAGGGCTGAGTGTCTGGGTGGCAGCCGCTAGTGGGGGGGGGGGGGGGGTTGTTAGAGCGAGAGCTCCAGAGATATGTGTGTGGAAGAAGCAATAACAGGCGAGAAGCAGCGGCCGGCGGTGTGTGTCAGACGTATTCTCTTATGTTGTGCCTTTAATGTAGGCTGTTATAGTCTATAGAATGGGCGTTGATAAAGACTTGTTTGTCTAGAGTAGGTGCCCCAGAAAACTATGTAATAGGGAGGATGTATAGGGGGGTTGTAGAATAAACGGAGAGAGAGGAACTAACGGTTGGCTAATGGTCACATTTCAGTTTGCTTTCAGGGAGCTCAGTCCAGGGAAAGTCTTTAAAGATTAAAGACTTAGGACGAGAAATGTTGGAACACTTTGTTTCACCTAATAATGAATGAATTTCACTAACTGTTATTTCTACATTTGTTTCTTTCATCGTCTTTCTTTAAAAACTCAACCCCCCCCCCAAAATAACAGAGAAAGATCTGGAGGACTACTCTGGCTACTACTCATCGAAGCGACGACCTAACAACGCCCCTCTGTCGTTCCACTCCTCCCAGCACCACCTCCACTGGGGCGGTGACTACACTCTCGGCGCCAGGGGTACCCTCCCCCTCCACTCCTCCCGGACACATATCCACGTGCCCACATCCACCCCCAACCCCTACCCTCTGCCAGCCGAGTCGTCGGGGTACCAGGCTGCCTTCGACAAGGCCCCGCGGAGGGTCATGTCCCAGGACCAGCTCCTAGCACTTGGCGAGGGCAACACCCTCTCCAGACTCTCCAAGAACCAGCAGCACCAGTACTACAAGGCTATGACCACCAGCAAGAGCTCCACATCACAGACGCTTCGCAAGTCCCACGAGAGACTCCTAGTCTCGCCCGACCGTCTGGAGGAGAGGATGGTGGGCATGGGCATGCCAGGATTGGGCGGTATGGTGGGTATGAGCGGGATGGGGGAATTTGGGGGGATGGGGGTCCCGACAATGGGATGCCTCAGCCACAAGGCCCAATCACAGCAGAACGTCTGCGTCACACCCTCGCTGGACCGCCATCACATGATCAAGATGAACTCCCACCCCACATCGGGCCACGAGCTGGAGATGAGTGTGGCGGGCCACCCGGTAGGAAGCTGGGGGGACCCTCATGGGCACGGACCAGGGGCCGGGGTAGGGCAAGGGAGCGGGGCGGGGACCATCGGGGGCCACAACGTGCGGAGGATGGCATTCGCCACCAAGAGGCAGAACACCATCGAACAGCTCCAATACATCCCCGGTGGCGGAGGAGGGGGCCAGACATTGAGGACGGCTAGTAAGAACGAGGTGACTGTGTGAGAGACTAAAGCCAACGGTGAAGGAGAGATGAAGGTCGTGTTGAGAATGTTCACGCTGAAAGTGTTCACACAGAAAGGAAAGGGAGAGGAAGAGAAGGTCAATTGGGGCATGATGGAAAGATAGATGAGTAGAAGAAGAAACAAGAGACATGGGCAAGCTGATGAGAGAGAAGGATATGACGGGGATACTACGTCCCAACAAGAATGAAAGCCGTGAGAGAAGAGTGGATGCCATTGTTACCTGTTGCCAGGAAACACAGAAAAGGGCAATGATAGAAAGAAACCACTGAGAAAATTGAATTATTAGAGGAAATTTTGAATGAAGCCTATTGATTTGATTCATGTTATTGTGAGTCTTGGGAAAGAGAATATTCAACCATATTGTTGAGGAGGGAGAAAGAAAAAGGGCCATGTATAGAGAAAAAAAGGAACAATTTCTAAAAGTTTTTCGTGCAATTGAAACATTATCCGAGGACATGATGACTTTTACTAGTGGATTAAATGAATAAATGGTTATTGAGTTTCTTGTTGCTCTAACAGAGAGAACTAAACTGTCTTTGAATCTGAACAGACACTGAGATGTCAATGGAATGCAGAACAATGTGATGGTGGTTTGAGTTTTGTAAAAAAAAAAAAAAATACAAGACTGTAAATTGTTGGTTTTTGTAAAGGAATAAAGTCCTGTTAGACAGTATGTGTATTCTGGGGGTGGGTATCACACAGCTATAGCCTGATGACTTAATGGCTGACACTGAGTGGACATTTGAGTTGCCCATTGTCACTTTCCTAATTTTTGATTGGACAACTTGAAAATAGACATATTTGGAGTACTGTTGCTAGCTACCACAATCTCACACTACAGCCATAACTCAGTCTGCAGACATTTTGTATAAGGTCATGTAAAGGTTGAACCTCTTGATTATGGCTGGATTTCTTCAGTTATTATTAGCATGATTTGACACAAATATAACTTTGCTGCATGACCTTTGCACCCTCGCCTGATTGGCTGGCTGGTCGATGTGATGGTTGTCATTCCCATAGAGACCCAAGACTCAAATGAGGTCAGTTTCCAAACTGTGGAGCTGATTCCAGTTATGTTTATAGTCACACAGAGATGCTTTGACACTGTTATTCGATACACAATGTCAGTCATGTTTTTAAGGAGTTAAAGACCACCTGAAAGGGAAAAAAACTAAACAAAGTTGTTGACCACATGAGAATGAAAGCTCAGTGAAGATGCGTTAATTTTGAGGAACACTGCCATACAGAGGATTTACCTATTGGCTAATGCAACGGCTTTGTTTAGCTATACCTGCCCATGGGTCTGTCCCTTCAAACAATCCCCAAAACCAGCCAAGCTCCTGCTCCATTGATAATCCTTTCTGAGCTGTTTACCAGGATCGTGAGGTAAAACATTGATTTGTTAGTAGTTAATATACCAATCACTACTCAGACTTCTCTAAATTCCACCTGACTGTTTCTGAAACTCAAGCCACAATATTTGGAGGAAGGTGGGAAAAGGGAGAACAGAAGACAATGGACACTTAACACCAAGGGCTATTCTGAAAACTCTTTATGTGTGTCTGTGGTCTGTACTATGTTGGCTTTTTCCTTATTCTGTGTCAATGTTGGAGAAGGTTTGTGCAACACTGCAGAAATGACTGACACATTTTGTAAGTGTGAAGAAAACAGAGTCAATGCTGCAAAGCTACTTTGTGCCCTCGTGAGGTTGACATTGAGTGTGACAAAAAGCCATCATATTATTGTTTTTTTACATTGCAGGGGTGGGGGTGGACCTAATGTCGTATTTTGTACATTTACAAAAGTTTATTTTTTTGTGGGTTTGACGGATTATAAAATGGAAGATGTGGTCATTTTTGGCCAATTTTGAAAGGGTTGAACTCTCAACTTTGACTGAAGGGATAATGAGACCATAGTATTTACAAAATCTTTGTATAGTATTTCGGCTCTCCCCTTTAACTGTGACTGGATAAAGACAAAAATGTATTACTTTCAGCCAGACAATGTTTTTAAAACTCTGTGATATGTGTTTGTGTTTATGGTCATGGTTATGATTACTATAGATTTACTCTTTGATTATTATTATCATCACCATGATTATTAGTTCCCCTATTTTTTTTTCTCTCTGTGAAGCTCAATGTTTCCTGGATTTTGAATATTCATCTTTCTAGTGGATTTTAACCTTTTGTATTCTTGATTTAAAAAAGCAGATGCAATCAAAGTGAAAAGACAAACCGCATGAAGATGTCAAAGCCAGTGTTTGCGATGTCATAGTGCTGACTTATGATGTCATGGCGTGTATGTGTAATGTACATGCGTCTGTATTTGTGTGCCCATGTGTGTATTTTAATTTATTTTCAGGAATGCTGAATCTCACATTTGATCTGACTTGGCATATGACAAGTAAGACAATTGTGTTTCTCAGAGAATCCACAAACTATTTCAAACCCAAAGCTATGATATTATTATTCATATTGGCTTTTTGGATTCAAAAGCCTAGTATCAGAAAGGACATCAATCAAAGCTGTCCTTGTAAAGTGACATTCACCAAAGCAAATGTAACAAAATCTACTTTTCTCACATTTCAAGGTGTAGAGCAAAAGCTATACAATTCCATTGTTGACATTTTTTTGTGAAAATTTGTGCATTTCGTTATAAGATTACATTTATGTGACCGGAATCTCGCTCTTTTCAAGAACTTTACTATTTATTGTAAAGAATGAGGATTTTGCTAGAATAGTTTGGAGAATGTATTGTGACTTGCCTTGTCTAACATGATTATGGATCACCAATTATAGGACTAGAATGGCCCAATGTTTTTTACAGTAAGAACTTCAGATTCCGTAATTGGAATCTTGTTAAACTAAAACGAAGAGAGGCAAAATATATTTATGTCACACGAAGATTCAGTTATTTTAAATGTATGTTTTTATTGTACTTTTGGAGGTATACTGATGTTGTGATTATGTTTTTGTTGAGTACGCCCTCATTAATCTGTGTGCCTGTAAATGTACTGTTGATTAATGTGTGCGTGTGTGCGTGCCTGCATGCGTGTGTGTGGTCTGAGGAAATGATTCCAGAAGGTGTGTGTGGGTGGAGGTAAGAGGGAGGTTGTGGTATAAAATGGTTGTTTTGGTGTGTGGCTCATGGGGTGACATTTAGTGGCGTGAGGTTTTCCAGATAGAAAGAAGTGTAAGTAAACATGAGATAGCTTTATTGGCCCCTAATTGTATTGCGGCACGATGAGGCAGGGGTGTACTGTATTACCTCAGAAAAATGTATAGGGATTAATCTAATAGATAAACCCCATGTCTGTTTCCAAGAATATTAAGTGAAGATCTCACAAGCGTGCAACCCTTATTTTGGTTATTGGTGAATTCTCGCATTTGTAGAATCATACTGTTCAATTGATAATAACAATTAAAAAAATTCCCAACAAATTTTTTTTTTCTTCCACTGGGTTATTGGTGTTCATCAGATCAACACAAATTATGATTGTGATTATTCTATGTAAATCACTTTGGCTCATTGTTTTATGGTTGGACTGACTGATCAATTATGGATAGGAAACAGACATGAAAGACAGAAGATGCTGCAACTATGTGGCGGTGCTGAGCACTGTCATTCACCTGTCCAAAATTTAGGTCAGAAATCACGTGAGAGAATGCATTTTTAACATCATTTTATAAATTTTATGTATCTATTGATTCTTAAATAATACAATTTATCAGATGAATTGAGCAGCCAACAATTGACTTACCCCATCATAACCAAAAATACAAATGTTGTACTCTGTGGTTTGTATCAATGCCCTTTTTTTTAAACAAGCATGTATTGCTTAAAAATATGTTGATTTCATGGACTGTAAAAGTTTGCATCCATATCTCCATGAATTTGACAGTGGTTACACTTCTCCAGCCCCATCCCTCAGCATTATAGCAAATCAAGTGGCGGGGCTGCCATTTGGATGAAAAATGTATTGTGCTTTTGAACTCACTTAGATAATACCTTTGATGATACAGTGGTAGCAATACATGGTTATAAAATATACAGAAATGCCAATGGTGGAGGTGTTTCCGTTTATATTAAGAACCACATTCCTGTAAAGCTTAGAGACGATCTCATGTTAAATACCTTTGAAGTAATATGGCTACAGGTTCCTCTGCCTCACCTAAAGCCTTTTCTTGTGGGAAGCTGCTATAGACCAGCAAGTGCTAACAGTCAGTATCTGGATAATGTGTGAAATGCTTGATAATGTATGTGATATCAACAGAGAGGTATATTTTCTGGGTGATTTAAATATTGACTGGCTTTCATCAAGCTGCCCACTCAAGAAAAAGCTTCAAACTGTAACTAGTGCCTGCAACCTGGCTCAGGTTATCAGTCAACCTACCAGGGTAGTTACAAACAGCACAGGAATGATATCATCAACATGTATTGGTCAAATCTTTACTAATGCTGCAGAAATGTTCTTTAAAGCAGTTTCGAAATCCATCGGCTGTAGTGATCACAATATAGTAGCCATATCTAGGAAAACCAAAGTTCCAAAGACTGTACCTAATTTAGTGGTCATACAAGAAGTATGTTTTGTAGTGATTCCTATGTTGTTGATGTAAAGAATAGTTTTTGGCCTGTGGTGTGTAATGAGGTGCAATCAGACGCTGCACTTGACACATTAATGAAATTGCTTATTCCAGTTACTAATAAGCATGCACCCATGAAGAAAATGTCTGCAAAAGCTGTTAAATCCCCGTGGATTGATGAGGAGAGGGGAGGCAAAAGGAATGGCAAATAAGTCTGGCTGCACAACCCATTGGCAAACGTACTGCAAATTGAGAAATCATGTGACTAAACTGAATAAAAAGAAGAAGAAGCTATACTATGGAACAAAGAGAAATTACATGAAGAATGATAGTAAAAAGCTTTGGAGCACCTTAAATGAAATTTGGTGCAAAAAGGCAAACTCAGCTCTATCATTCATTGAATCAGATGGCTCATTCATCACAAAACCCACTGATATTGCCAATTACTTTAATGATTTCTTCATTGGCAAGATTAGCAAATTTAGGCATGACATGACAGCAGCAAACGCTGACACTAAACATCCAAGCATAACTGATCAAATTATGAAAGACAAACATTGTGATTTTTGAATTCTGTAAAGTGAGAGTGGATGAGGTGAAAAAATTATTGTTATCTATCAATAATGACAAGCCACTGAGGTCTGACAATTTGGATGGAAAATGACTGAGGATAATAGTGGACGATATTGCCACTTGACAATTTGGATGGAAAATGACTGAGGATAATAGTGGACGATATTGCCACTCCTATTTTCCATATCTTCAATCAAAAGCCTACTAGAAAGTGTGTGCCCTCAGGCCTGGAGGGAAGCAAAAGTAATTTCACTACCCAAGAATAGTAAAGCCCCCTTTACTGGCTCAAATAGCCAACCAATCGGCCTGTTACCAACCCTTAGTAAACTTTTGGCAAAAATTGTGTTTGACCAGATACAATGCTATTTCACTGTAAACAAATTAACCAGAGACTTTCAGCACGCTTATAGTGAAGGACATTCAACAAGCAATCCACTTACACAAATTACTGATGATTGGCTGAGAGAAATTGATGATAAAAAGATTGTGGGAGCTTTTTTGTTAGACTTCAGTGTGGCTTTTGACATTATCGATCGTAGTCTGCTGATGGAAAAACCTATATGTTATGCAGTGGTGTAAAGTACTTAAGTAAAAATACTTTAATGTACTACTTAAGTAGTTTTCTGGGGTATCTGTACTTTACTATTTATATTTTTGACTACTTTTACTTTTACTTCACTACATTCCTAAAGAAAATAACGTACTTTTTTCTCCATACATTTTCTCTGACACCCAAAAGTACTCGTTACATTTCGACAGGAAAATGGTCAAATTCACACACTTATCAAGAGAGCATCCCTGGTCATCCCTACTGCCGCTGATCTGGCGGACTCAGATCAGTGCATTACAGTGCATTTGAAAAGTATTCAGACCCCTTGACTTTTTACACATTTTGATATGTTACAGCCTTATCCTAAAATGGATTAAATAGTTTTTTCCCCTCATCAATCTACACACAATACCCCATAATGTCAAAGAAAAACAGGTTTTTATAAATTTTTGCAAATATATAAAAAAAATTAACTCAAAATATCACATTTACACAAGTTTTCAGACCCTTTGCTCAGTACTTTGTTGAAGCACCTTTGGTAGCGATTACAACCTCGAGTCTCCTTGGGTGTGAAGCTACAAACTTGGCACACCTGTATTTGGGGAGTTTCTCCCATTATTCTCTGTAGATCCTCTCAAGCTCTGTTAGGTTGGATGGGGAGCGTTGCGGCACAGCTATTTTCAGGTATCTCCAGAGATGTTCGATCGAGTTCAAGTCTGTGCTCTGGCTGGGCCACTCAAGCACATTCAGAGACTTGTCCCGAAGCCACTCCTGCGTTGTCTTGGCTGTGTGCCTAGGGTCGTTGTCCTGTTGTAAGGTGAACCTTTGCCCCCAGTCTGAGCTCCTGAGCGCTCTGGAGCAGGTTTTCAACAAGGATCTCTCTGTACACTGCTCTGTTTATCTTTCCCCTCGATCCTGAATAGTCTGTCTCACTGCCTCTGAAAAACATCCCCACAGCAGGATGCTGCCACCACCATGCTTCACCGTAGGGATGGTGCCAGGTTTCCTCCAGATGTGACGCTTGGCATTCAGGACAATCTTGGTTTCATCAGACCAGAGAATCTTGTTTCTCGTGTTTTTAGAGTCTTTAGGTGCCTTTTGGCCAACTGCAAGTGGGCTGTCATGTGCCTTTTATTGAGGAGTGGCTTCCGTCTGGCCACTACCATAAAGGCCTGATTGCTGGATTGCTGCCGAAATGGTTGTCCTTCTGGACGGTTCTCCCATCTCCACAGAGGAACTCTGGACCTATGTCAGAGTGAGCATCAGGTTCTTGGTCACATCCCTGACCAAGGCCCTTCTCCACCAATTGCTCAGTTTGTGCAGGTGGCCAGCTCTAGGAAAAGTTTGGGTGGTTTCAAACTTCTTCCATTTAAGAATGATGGAGACGACTGTGTTCTTAGGGACCTTCAATGCTGCAGACATTTTTTGTTACCCTTCCAGAGATCTGTGCCCCGACACAATCCTGTCTCGGAACTCTACGTACATTTACATTTTAGTCATTTAGCAGACGCTCTTATCCAGAGCGACTTACAGTAGAGTGCATACATTTTATTACATTTTTTACATACTGAGACAAGGATAACCCTACCGGCCAAGAGCAGACGCTCTTATCCAGAGCGACTTACAGTAGAGTGCATACATTTTTATTACATTTTTACATACTGAGACAAGGATATCCCTACCGGCCAAACCCTCCCTACCGGCCAAACCCTCCCTAACCCGGACGACGCTATGCCAATTGTGCGTCACCCCACGGATCTCCCGGTTGCGGCTGGCTGCGACAGAGCCTGAACCCAGCCCAGCCTGGGCGCGAACCCAGAGACTCTGGTGCCGCAGCTAGCACTGCGATGCAGTGCCCTAGACCACTGCGCCACCCGGGAGATACGTACAATTCCTTCGACTTCATGGCTTGGTTTTTGCTCTGACATGCTCTGTCAACTGTTGGACCTTAAATAGACATGTGTGTGCCTTTCAAAATCATGTCCAATCAATTGAATTTACCACAGGTGGACTCCAATAAAGTTTTAGAAACATCTCAAGGAAGATCAATGGAAACAGGATGCACCTGAGTTCAATTTCAGGGTCTGAATACTTATGTAAATAAGTTATTTCAGTTTTGTTAAAAAATGCTAAAAATATTGTTTTCGCTTTGTCGTTATGGGATATTGTGTGTAGATTGATGAGGAAAATATTTTATTTAATCCATTTTAGAATAAGGCTGTAACCTAACAAAAAAATAAAGTAAAGTGGTTTGAATACTTTCCAAAGGCACTGTATGTGTTGGAGTGTGCCCCTGGCTATTTAAAAAAATATCAAATGTGCCGTCTGCTTTGCTTAATATAAGGATTTTGAAATTATTTAGACTTTTACTTTTGATACTTAAGTATATTTTAGCAGTTGCATTTACTTTTGATACTTAAGTATATTTAAAACCAAAAACTTTTAGACTTTTACTCAAGTATGACGTTTGAGTACTTTTTCCACCACTGTGTTTTAGCTACTTTTCAGACGCATTTTATACTTCAATTTCACAGTTTTTCCCTTGTCCCTGACCCAGACTTTTGAGATTTTACTGTTTTTCTATGAATAAACATGAATAATTACACATTGTATAGTGTTATCTACTAGAGAAAGAGTCAATGAAATAAAATCCATATCAATATTTATTGTGAGTATGCCCTTTATATAGTTTTTTACACAAAATATACCTGTCCTTTGGTAGAGGTGTCATTTCCACCGCTGAGGACAAATTCCTCATTAATAACGTTTTTTTCAAGAGAATGTTAACTTAGATACTATGGAAACGTATTGTGACACTGAAGCACATGGCTGTAGCGGACAGTTGTTCCAGATGTGTGTAGAAAATATTTTAATTGTCAGTCATTTCCAAACAGGCTATAATTTCTTTCATTTGTTGTATCATTTTTTATTTTTTATTTTACTGTTTTATGCGTTTAGTGTCAATTATATGCTAGCTGTAATACTAGCCAAAGCATGCTAAGCAGCCTGTCACTTTTCTCCAAAAACTGTAGAAGCGTCATTTCCATCACAAACTTAACTGTGGTTGAAATGACAGAACGTGGTGAATTATGACAAAATTCATTATCCCATTAGCTTTCTTTTTTTTTTTTTTTACTTTAGGCGAAGGGAAAAAAGAGAATGGAGAAGTGAAATCTATCTCTGAGCTTACAAAGTGAGAACAAAGAAGCAAGAGAAGGCAATGGAAATGCAACCAATGGAATAGAAGACAGACAGACTTTAAAGAGAACAGTTGCAATGGAGACCAACCTAACAGGAAACACCACCTCAGTTACCAGATAACTTGCAGCCAGAACATGAAGCCAACATACCTGCTCCTAACTTACCTGCCCCTGATACACGCCCTTATACCACTTCCTCGTTGTCTGCAACAGGACTGAGAAGTTGAATACTTGCTGGAAGGGAAAAGGTTGGATGAGGTCACTCAAAAACATACAGAGATCTTTGCATGACAAATGTCAAACTTGATAATGCTTTACGGAAAGCTAAATAATACCAAAAAAGTGTGATCGACTGATGAAGAAAATGGAGAGACAAGATTCCCCAAAAACAAAACAGCAATTGAAGGGAACTCCAAAGAACTTTAAAAGCATTTTATTGTTTCAAAATGCCATCATTGCAGGGTTAAAGCAAAAGTATCAAAAAATGCACAGTGCTAAGGACAAACAAGTGGCTTCAAAAATGCTCAGAGGCAACATCCTGAGAAAGTGTGGCCTGGTCAAAGCCACAAACAGATAATTTGGATTTTCAGCAAATGAAAACAGGCCAACAAGTCCTCAATACTCCAGGAAAAAGCAGTGTAGCAGAATTAGCACAGCCACAGAAGAGAATATCACTAGATTCTGTGAACGTGATTTCAACAGTAGAGCAACAACAGGGGAAAAGGACACACTAATGAGGAACAAGAAGAAAAAGCAGAAGCGCTTCTTGAATGACAGTATCACGAAATGATCAGCTGCAGCAACATTGAGAACCTTATTGAGTCTTTGTGCTGTGAAAACTTGAAGAAAGAGTGCATGTATAGAGAGTGCTCCCTTTGCCAAGCAAAAGAGCTTAAACATCTGACTTTGACGCTGGTGAGCAGACATGGTGGTTTGAGTGAAAAAGCAAAGCTGAAGAGAGAGAAAAACAAAGAGGGAAACATGGAGAAATTCACTGTACATTTGACAGTAAAAGAAAAGGTGTGTGGCACACTGCGGATTCTACTGGAGGACTTCTCGAAAGGATTGAAAGAGAAGTTGGGGAAACACATGTACAACATTCAACACCAATTCTCCAAACTGAGAGAATTTAAAGAGAATCTGGGGAAAGAGGAGATCATAGTACATATTGACTTTGCAGAGAACTACCTGTGTAAATACACCAGTGAAATCAAGCCACTTCACTTTGGTGATTCTCACGAGCAGGTCACCATCTACACTTGTGTTGGATATACCACAAATTATACAGTTTCAGTTTGCTCACTGAGCTCTTCTATGACCCCTCTGCTATCCGGGCCCATCTCTCAAAAACACTGGCCAACTTCCTTGAGTTCTGCCCATCGGCTACTGCTGTACATTTTGTGAGTGATGGGCCAACAACCCAGTATAGGTCTTAAAATTATTTATACTATCTCTCCACCCTTCCCTTTGAAATGGGCTTCCAGAGAGTCACATAGAATTTCCTAGAAGCTAGACAGAAAAGGACCAGCTGATGGGTTGTGAAACGAAGAGCAGATGGAATTGTGGCACAAGGCAAGGACCTCCCAAATGGAAGAACTGTTTTTGAGGAACTGTCAAAAGATCAGTCAGCTATAAAGCTCTTATATATCTCAGAGGAGGAGATAGAGAGCATAAAGTCTCTCCTACCGGATCACCTGGAGACGATCCATGAGACAATGATACACCAGGTAATAGTTCAGGGTTATTTTATGTCAAATCTCACATTTGTTAAACAAACATATTATCACTCCACTATGTATCATTAGACTATGCTATCATTATATATTTCGAATGTGCATACCTTTGACAATTTCCTGTGTTTCCAGATGGTCACTGACAGTCCTCCAGAGAATACTCAGTTGCTTCTGTTCACTTCCACATCACTGCAGCTGTTTCAGCCAAAAGACTGTGACTCTGGTTGGAAAAACAGAGACAGACCACGATGGAAAATCCAACACATCTCACAACGCCTTCCTGCCCATTGAAGATCTAAGTGAAGCATTGATCGGAAAGTGGTGTGTGGTGGAGTATGATCAGGATGTTTACCCTGGTATCGTGCAAGTCGTTCACGCAGAGAGTGGTGCTCTTGTGAAAACCATGAGTCACGTTGGCCCCAATCGTTTTTTTTTGGCCGATGAGAGACAACATTATATGGTACAGACCGCAGCATGTGCTTGGACTTGTCCCTGAGACCCATCCAGTGACCAAAAGCACATGGAGCTGGATGCCTTGGTCTGGGAGGAACTTAGCTCTTTCTAAGCCTTAGGTACCCTTGGAATCTCACGATACAATGTATACAAAGCAGGACATAAAGGTACTGTTTATGTAAATATATGTAAATCATACATGAAATAAAACATGTACAGCTGTCAGCTTTAACTCTTCCCTCAATATATACAGTTGAAGTCAGAAGTTTACATACACTTAGGTTGGAGTCATTAAAACTTGTTTTTCAACCACTCCACAAATTTTTTGTTAACAAACTATAGTTTTGGCAAGTCGGTTAGGACATCTACTTGTGCATGACACAAGTAATTTTTCCAACAATTGTTTACTGACAGATTATTTCACTTATAATTCACTGTATTAAAATTCCAGTAGGTCAGAAGTCTACATACGCTAAGATGACTGTGTCTTTAAACAGCTTGGAAAATTCCAGAAAATTATGTCAAGGCTTTATAAGCTTCTGACAGGCTAATTGACGTCATTTGAGTCAATTGGAGGTGTACCTGTGATGTATTTCAAGGCCTACCTTCAAACTCAGTGCTTGACATTATGGGAAAATCAAAAGAAATCAGCCAAGAGCTCAGAAAAAAAATTGTACACCTCCACAAGTCTGGTTCATCCTTGGGAGCAATTTCCAAACGCCTGAAGGTACCACCTTCATCTGTACAAACACTAGTACACAAGTATAAACACCACGGGACCACGCAGCCGTCATACCTCTCAGGAAGGAGACGCGTTCTGTCTCCTAGAGATGAACATACTTTGGTGCGAAAAGTGCAAATCAATCCCAGAACAACAGCAAAATACCTTATGAAGATGCTGGAGGAAACAGTATCTATATCGACAGTAAAACGAGTCCTATATCGACATAACCTGAAAGGACACTGCTCCAAAACCACCATAAAAAAGACAGACTACGGTTTGCAACTGCACATGGGGACAAATATCGTACTTTTTGGAGAAATGTCCTCTGGTCTGATGAAACAAAAATAGAACTGTTTGGCCATAATGACCATCGTTATGTTTGGAGGAAAAAGGGGGAGGCTTGCAAGCCGAAGAACACCATCCCAACCGTGAAGCACGGGGTGGCAGCATCATGTTGTGGTGGTGCTTTGCTGCAGGAGAGACTGGTGCACTTCACAAAATAGATGGCATCATGAGGCAGGGAAATTATGTGGATATACTGAAGCAACATCTCAAGACATCAGTCAGGAAGTTAAAGCTTGATCACAAATGGGTCTTCCAAATGGACAATGACCCCAAGCATACTTCCAAAGTTGTGGCAAAATGGCTTAAGGACAACAAAGTAAAGGTATTGGAGTGGCCTTCACAAAACCCTGACCTCAATCCCATAGAAAAGGTGTGGGCAGAACTGAAAAAGCATGTGTGAGCAAGGAGGCCTACAAACCTGACTCAGTTACACCAGCTCTGTCAGGAGGAATGGGCCAAAATTCACCCATCTTATTGTGGGAAGCTTGTTGATGGATACCCAAAACGTTTGACCCAAGTTAAACAATTTAAAGGCAATGCTACCAAATACTAATTGAGTGTATGTAAACTTCTGACCCACTAGGAATGTGATGAAAGAAATAAAAGCTTAAATAAATCATTCTTTCTACTATTATTCTGACATTTCACATTCTTAAAGTAACGTGGTGATCCTAACTGACATAAAACAGGGAATTTTTACTTGGATTAAATGTCAGGAATTGTGAAAAACTGAGTTTAAATGTATTTGGCTAAGGTGTATGTAAACTTCAACTGTAGGTGCTAGAAGACAGACACCATTCTGTATACTTCTGGCCCCTCTTTGGACACTGTGTTAACTAACCTCTAGACGAGCTTCAATGCCATACAACTCTCCTTCCGTGGCCTCCAACTGCTCTTAAATGCAAGTAAAACTAAATGCATGCTATTCAATCGATCACTGCCCGCACCTGCCCGCCCGTCCAGCATCACTACTCTGTACGGCTCTGACATAGAATACGTGGACCACTACAAATACCTAGGTGTCTGGTTAGACTGTAAACACTCCTTCCAGACTCACATTAACTATCTCCAATCCAAAATTAAATCTAGAATCAGCTTCCTTTATCGAAACAAAGCATCCTTCACTCATGCTGCCAAACATACCCTCGTAAAACTGACCATCCTACCGATCCTCGACTTCGGCGATGTCATCTATAAAATAGCCTCCAACACTCTACTCAACAAATTGGATGCAGTCTATCACAGTGCCATCCATTTTGTCACAAAAGCCCCATACACTACCCACCACTGAGACCTGTACGCTCTCGTTGGTTGGCCCTCGCTTCATACTCGTCGCCAAACCCACTGGCTACAGGTTATCTAAAAGTCTCTGCTAGGTAAAGCCCCGCCTTATCTCAGCTCACTGGTCACCATAGCAGCACCCACTCGTAGCACGCGCTCCAGCAGGTATATCTCACTGGTCACCCCCAAAGCCAATTCCTCCTTTGGTCGCCTTTCCTTCCAGTTCTCTGCTGCCAATGACTGGAACGAACTGCAAAAATCACTGAAGCTGGAGACTCATATCTCCCTCACTAGCTTTAAGCACCAGCTGTCAGAACAGCTCACAGATCACTGCACCTGTACATAGCCCATCTGTAAACAGCCCATCTATCTACCTCATCCCCATACTGTATTTATTTATATATCTTGCTCCTTTGCACCCCAGTATCTCTACTTGCACATTCATCTTCTGCACATCTACCATTCCAGTGTTTAATTGCTATATTGCAATTACTTCGCCACCACGGCCTATTTATTGCCTTACCTCCCTTATCTTACCTCATTTGCACTCACTGACTTTTTTGTTTTCTTTTTTTCTACTATATTATTGACTGTATGTTTTGTTTATTCCATGTGTAACTCTGTGTTGTTGTATGTGTCGAATTGCTATGCTTTATCTTGGCCAGGTCGCAGTTGCAAATGAGAACTTGTTCTCAACTAGCCTACCTGGTTAAATAAAGGTGAAATAAAATGTTTACGTTTTAGTTGTTTCATCTACAGTAAGTGTAGTCAATGACAAACGTTGTTCTCGTGTTGAAAAGGCGCTAGTTCCAGTGTTTTGGAATCTTACTTTGTCTTATATTAATTAAATGTTTAACAATGGTTGTTGTTCAAAATGTTTGCAATAAAATATTGTTTTCAGAATTGTTTTTTACATAGATGTCCTTTCCACCCCAACTTGTCATTTCCACCCCACCTTGTCATTTCCATTAAATCCATATTTCTGAGGTAAATTAGTATATTATGTATAATTTATATTGATTGATTTGTTTTAGATAGGGAAATCATATGGTTGTTATCATAATCTCACAAAAAGGTTGGGTGGAAATATCTTATTTTTCATGATAAATAAATGTTTTCAGCTGTCACCAAGGCAAGTTAATACATTCAGGTGTCGTGTTGAATTACTAATATTAGGAAAACCTAAAAAAAGTATTCAATTCAAGTTAATATACAAATTCAATGCCTTGCAAAAGTGTTCATCCCCCTTGGCTTTTTTCCTATTTTGTTGCATTACAACCTGTAATTTAAATGGATTTTTATTTGGATTTCATGTAATGGACATACACAAAATAGTCCAAATTGGTGAAGTGAAAAAAATTACTTGTTTAAAAAAATTCAAAAAAATTCAAATCTGAAAAGTGGTGCGTGTTCACCCCCTTTGCTATGAAGCCCCTAAATAAGATCTGGTGCAACCAATTACCTTCAGAAGTCACATTATTAGTTAAATAAAGTCCACCTGTGTGCGATCTAAGTGTCACATGACCTGACCAGGGTTGGGTTATAAAAAAATATAACATATAATATATGAACATCCCACTGAGCACCTTTAAATCCATTATTAAAAAATTGAAAGAATATGGCACCACAACAAACCTGCCAAGAGAGGGCCGCCCACCAAAACTCACGGACCAGGCAAGGAGAGCAATAATCAGAGAGGCAACAAAGAGACCAAAGATTATCCTGAAGGAGCTGCAAAGCTCCACAGCGGAGATTGGAGTATCTGTCCATAGGACCACTTTAAGCCGTACACTCCACAGAGCTGGGCTTTATGGAAGAGTGGCCAGAAAAATGCCATTGCTTAAAGAAAAACGTAAGCAAACGTGTTTGGTGTTCGCCAAAAGGCATGTGGGAGACTCCCAAAATATATGGAAGAAGGTACTCTGGTCAGATGAGACTAAAATTGACCTTTTTGGCCATCAAGGAAAACGCTATGCCTGGTGCAAACCCAACACCTCTAATCACCCCGAGAACACCATCCCCAGCATTGTGGTGGCAGCATCATACTGTGGGGATGTTTTTCATCGGCAGGGACTGATTGAACTGGTCAGAATTGAAGGAATGATAAATGGCGCTAAATACAGGGAAATTCTTGAAGGAAAACTTTTTCAGTCATCCAGAGATTAGAGACTGGGACTGAGGTTCACCTTCCAGCAGGACAATGACCCTAAGCATACTGCTAAAGCAACACTCGAGTGGTTTAAGGGGAAACATTTAAATGTCTTGGAATGGCCTTGTCAAAGCCAAGACCTCAATCCAATTGAGAATATGTGGTATGACTTAAAGATTGCTGTACACCAGCGGAACCTATCCAACTTGAAAGAGCTGGAGCACTTTTGCCTTGAAGAATGGGAAATAATCCCAGTGGCAAGATGTGCCACGCTTATAGAGACATACCCCAAGAGACTTGCAGCTGTAATTGCTGCGAAGGGTGGATCTACAAAGTATTGACTTTGGGGGGGTGAATAGTTGTGCACGTTTTCAGTTTTTTTGTCTTAATGCTTGTTTGTTTCACAATAAAAAATATTTTGCATCTTCAAAGTGGTAGGCATGTTGTGTAAATCAAATGATACAAACCCCCCAAAAATCCATTTTAATTCCAGGTTGTAAGGCAACAAAATAGGAAAAATGCCAATGGGGTGAATACTTTTGCAAGCCACTGTATATAAGAAATGTGTTATAGATACAGCGGTTATCAGATATTGTTTCAAGACAAATCAAAGACAATCAAAATACGTGTAAAATGGTGTTTGAATAAATTTTAATTTCTGAAAAATGCAGGGCCAAAGTGCCCGAAGTTTCAGAATCACCCACACATGGATTTTGTATTATAGAGTAGTGGCCTGAGGGAACACACTTCATGTGTTGGGAAAAGTGTTATGAAATGTAATGTCATGTAATATTTTAAATTGTATATAACTGTCTTAATGTTGCTGGACCCCAGGAAGCTAATGGGGATCCTTAATAAATAAATACAATAAATAAAGTTTTTAAACTGGTTGTAAATTCTATAAATGGCCATATAATTACACTGTACTCGTTTACTTAAAATTCCAGGAATATAAAACTCTCTGGGCCACACGCTCTGAACTAATTATTTCTAATTGCTTTACCTCACATATGTGATGCGCAGCTGTTAAGTGTCTAGTAACATGGGAGTCACTTTGATATTTTTCTCGCAACCTTTCTTATACCAAAACATGAAGTCGTTTGTCCCTTTATTCCCCTTTGTCACCCTTGAGGATTCATTATGAATGATGTCAGTATAAGCACACATGGAAACTAATCTGACAAAATGTCCTTAAAAAAGCATTATTATTATTTTTATTTTTTAATATAAGCAATAAGCAATCTCAATTGTGTGTAAAATGCATAACTCAACTAAATACATGCATTTAATAATGCATTTGGCAATGGTCATGCAATGGCCATACATAAATTGGTTGGGTTATGCACAAATTCAGAAACAACACGAGCACACAGCCATGTATTTTTTCCAAATACATGGCTCTGCACACTCTAACACGCGCGCGCGCACACACACACACACACATACACGCACAGTTGGTTGGACTTCTTAGCCTGTGACACTACCCGGAAATAGAATACAGACCGGAAGCTACCATTTTAACTCGAAGAACATTAGCAGCCGTAGGCATAGTCCATAAACGGGGACACCTAAAATTGACACGGGGCGGAAAATATTTGACCGAAGAAAAATAATGAAAATACGACAAACACTCAAGAAAGGGCCAATTTCGGTAAATTCGAAGAGTTAACGATTCAAGCATCGAAACTACCGCTTCAAACAAGGGACATATCTGAATTAGCAGGCCAACCCAGCGGAAATAGTTTTTGTTAACGAGTCGAAAACAGCCATCCTGGGCCGATGGAGAGGCAGGCCTTTGAAAATATTTGTCCCGGGATGAAGAAAAATGTCTATCTGACATAAATAAGTTATCACGGCATTCCCCGCGCCATTTTTATCCTATGTTTTTTTTCTTTTACCATTTTGACAGGCGATTTTAATGAGTAATTATAAGGTTAGCTTGCTTAAAAAAGACAGCTATCAAGCTATCTGTTAGCTTGGTAGCTAGGTTAGCTTAGCATCGGCTACATATGCAACCAGGTTTTCAAACGACATTTTAATTTATTAGCTAACAACGACATGATTGAAAGACTCCTTTATTCAGATCCAATTTCATTTTTATTGTTGCATTGGTTGACAACTTTACTCAACCACCTATAAAAACAAGGTAATGTTAGCCTGCTAACGTTAGTTAGCTAATGACGAATGCCGCGCTACTAATTTTGGAATTTTGCCACCACCTGCAATTTTGGTGGGTTTTCAAGTTAGTCTAGCTAACTTAGCTACCCACCAGAAGATCAATGGAAGCAGACCCATTCGTTTCTACCTGTAAACACGTTTTGGTCTTCAATCAAGCAGAAAGTGCTACACCAGTCTCCAGCCCGTATACATCCCACCAAACCTGTTGGTAAGATGTTTTAAAATTAGTTTATTGTTAAATGGTACGTTATAACCTTGTAGTTAGGCAAGGTCTTCACAGACCAGCAGGAAATATTAGGAAATACTGGGAACGTCACTGAAGAACACTTTAGCACAATAATAGTCCTTTGTAAGTTATATGAAAACACATTCTTTGTTATGGTTGCAAATATCTCAACAGTAGGCTATTGGCACCTATCAGGTACAGGTCTAGACATGGCCATGTTAGCTATCCTCCATAGTTTTGTCGATTTGTTTTACATAATGATGCACAGCATGTTGATCATAAAAATGAAATGCTGTGCATGCCAATCAGTTTATGCCATTTCTGTCACATATTTATATTCTGGATTCTCATATGCGCACTCTAATATATCCACTTTGATTGTAATTCCTTGATTTTATATATATTTTTTATTTGTATTACATTTGCGAAACATTCTACTTCACTCTTGGAGCTAGTAACATAAGCATTTCGTTACACCTGCTATAACACCAGCAAATATGTGTACATGTCCAATAAACTTTGAATTGATTTTATCTAGGCCCAGGCTACATTCTATTTAGGCCTATTTGATTGCCTTCTTGGCACTTTAGACTAATGGCTTCAAGTTCATGGTATATCATTTCATAACTAGCTACATACATTTAATTTGCATTGCCCGTAGGCTTCAATCTGCAATTTGTGCATTATTTCAAAGAGTGGGCCCCCGAAAAAGGCAAATGGTGGAGAAAACAGAACATGCGTCCAATTTAAATACCTTTACTGGTAGTACTTAATTTCTATGAGATGAGGCTAGACCTAACTATAGTGCTCAAGGAATGTCATTCCACGAGAGCAACGCCATTAATCATTTGGACTTGATTTGGAGTAAATGGCCTAAATAATTTGTTTACAAAGTTTCATGACAACATAAATAATCTATGGAGTAGGCTACTTGTTTGTTTATTATAACATAAGACAATTGTACCAACCTCCACAAGGTTATATGGGTCATCTATTTATTTTCTTGGCTATTATAATACCTTCCTTGTTTGGTAACAATAGGTTGGGTGACCTTATTGCCCTACAAGAAAGGTAATTGGAAAATTGGCCACAAGACAGAACTATTTTTGTATGTCTATTGTTATGGGGAAAGACACAGTGAATTCACTGTTGTCCTCTAGCAGAAGTTTCACCCTGGAGTTCTTGTGATATTTACCTTAAAAGACTGAAGGTTGAGTGTAGCCCAGGGCCACGTTCAGTTGCAAAACGTTCTTGAACGTTGCAGATAGAAATTCCATGAATGGAGCTGATGTGATTCCTTATTTCACATGTCTGTTCTACATAGCATATTTATATCTGAACGTTACAGAACGCTGCGTCCTGCTGAACGTGGCGCTGGTGTTACCATTTTGAAATGTAGCCTATAATTAGTCTAGGTGAGGTGGTTGTGTAGCTGTGGCAGGCCTCCCATGTCTCTAACCAAGTCAGAAAAGTCACATGGGGGAAAAGTAAAGGAGGCGAAAAATTATTTAGACCACACGGGTGTTTTTATTTTATTTTTATTTAACTAGGCAAGTCAGTTAAGAACAAATTCTTATTTTCAATGATGGCCTAGTGGGTTAACTGCCTTGTTCGGCGGCAGAACGACAGATTTTTACCTTGTCAGCTCGGGGATTCGGTCTTGCAACCTTCTGGTTACTAGTCCAACGCTCTAACCACTAGGCTACCTGCCCCCCCGATTTCCACTGAATATATTTGTGGGCAGCTTTGCCAGTACACATCTGCACAGCTCAACTAGACTAATAAAGGACCTGTTGGTTAATTGAATTAGTGCTGGGCTAGAACAAAGATGTGGACCCCTAGGACCAGGATGGCACATAATTAACTGCACACGCTGAATTCACGTCTCCTATTTTCAAAGCAAACCTGAGGTGCATGAGGAAAGTATGATTGGCTGAACTAACAGCTGGGTTGTTCCATATGATTTCAAAAACTTCTTTACTGAACCCCTTTTGATTTGAATGAAACCTTCCATGTTTTCCCTTGGTGGAAGTGGTCAGAAAGTGACATTTTGGATCTGAATGCCAAAACATTCAGGAGATTGCTCAATTTTGACCCAATTTGCAAAGTCCACCCTACCATGAGACTTCATCACTGAAAAAGGTTGAGTTTGATATCATTTTTAAGCTTACAAACAGGATTTCTTAAAATCTTATGATTTATTGAAATACCTTTTTTGGAATAAAACAATTTATAATTACATTTATCTAAGAACATGTAAACTCAGATTTTGTTCATATACACTGTGTATACAAAACGTTAAGAACACCTGCTCTTTCCATGACATAGATGCACCAGGTGAATGCTATGATCCCTTATTGTTAAATCCACTTTAATCAGTCTAGATGAAGGGGATGAGACGGGTTAACCCTCTAGGTTCTAAACTAACATGGAGTTGTTTTAAGATGGCCATACCAAGGTTAATTTAGCCACCTTTCACCGCAGATGCGGAATGGCGATATTACCAACGGGACATTAAACTGTAATATCTTATGTTTCACCGAGTCGTGGCTGAACGACGACATGGATAACATACAGCTGGCGGGTTTTAAGCTTTTTCGGCAAGGATAGCACAGCGGCCTCTGGTAAGACAAGGGGTGGCGGTCTATGTATATTTGTGAACAACAGCTGTTGCGTGAGGTAGAGTACCTCATGATAAGCTGTAGACCACGCTATTTACCAAGAGTTTTCATCTGTCTTTTTCGTAGCTGTCTATATACCACCACAAACCTATGCTGGCACTAAGACCGCACTCAATGAGCTGTATACCGCCATAAGCAAACAGGAAAACGCTCATTTAGAGGCAGCGCTACTAGTTGCCTGGGACTTTAATGCAGGGAAACTCAAATCTGTTTTTACCTCATTTCTACGAGCATGTTAAATGTGCAACCAGAGGGGAAAAAACTCTAGACCACCTTTACTAAACACACAGAGATGCGTACAAAGCTCGCCCTCCATTTGGCAAATCTGACCACTATTCTATCCTCCTGATTCCTGCTTACAAGCAAAAACTAAAGCAGGCTGCACCAGTGACTCGGTCAATAATAAAGACCAGATGAAGCAGATTCTAAGTTACAGGACTATTTTGCTAGCACAGACTGGAATATGTTCTGGGATTCTTCCGAGTGCATCGATGACGTCGTACCCACAGTGACCGTACGTACATAACCATTAGCCGCCGGAAACCTGGAAGGTTGTTACGTGTATGTTTAACTTTTCAATAAAGTCTTTGAACTCCAAAGAAAAAAAAAACACATTAAATGCTGAAAATGCATTTGACCGGTCATGCTTATCAGTCTAGGTTAATTAATTTGCGTAATTCAATTAGTGTCAGAATTTTTATAAATCTCGTCAGTCATAAAACGGGAACAGTGTCGGAGTCGACCATAATTATTATTTTGCAGAAAATAGTAATGTACAGTGAGTTTATAGAGTTAGAAAGTAGCTTTCTTACGTCAACGAATGGCTGTCTTTAGTCAGTGATCCATGAGCAAATGAGTGGAGACGCGTTGCTAGGCTACTCAGGCTCACTGCAGGGAGCTGTGGGAGACAGAGTAGCAGCACTAAGTAGCTAACAACAGCTAAGCTAACAACCAAAAAAGTTTCACTGCATTTATCTCCTGTTCTACTGCTTTTCATATCAACTTTGTTCCTAGTTGTTACATATTTACAGTTTACCTCTTTCTATGTTTCTAATGGTGGTGTTCGTTTCAGTCACATTAAAAGGCTTGTGTCGGGCGTCTTATAGAACAGCGGTTTCCTGCAAATTGCATTTAGGCAAATAATGTATTACATTGCTTCATTACAGTAGTTGCATGTTAAATAATATGAGACCATAGGCTTGCTATTGTTGCATGTTTTTTAAGCTCTTAATGAAAAATATCTGCTCATTTTACCCATGCATAGTATTTTCTGTTGATCAGGAATTTAACCGCTTGTTAACCGGTTCTTGGGGGTTGGTTAGTCGACAGCAAAATTGACCGAAACTTGTATCCCTATTCCAAATCTCTCTGCCAATAACGGCTAGTTTTCAGTTTTCCCTCCCCACTCACACCACTCCCAGAAAGTCACAGCAAAATTCTTGCTTGAGCAATTGGTGTTTGTTAAGAAGCTATTTTTGTTTCTTTTTGACCATTTTGACTGAAAACAATCACAGGAAGGTACTTAATTGTTGCCTAGAAACTATTTTATTTTGAGATAAAGGTTGCATTGGTCTTTTTTTTAACTGTCAATCTTCCAGTGCAAACCTATTGAAATGTCGATAATATATTTCCATTCAAGTTGACAGTCGACAGTGGGTGCACCAGCTGCCTTCTTACTGGTAGTAATTGGAAGTTAGTTTCAATTAAATTGAAATGTCAATGGTGTACCAGATAAGTTGCAGGTGTCTGAAGGGATAGGTCCATTCTATGAATTCTATTTCTATGATTGAAATGCTACCCACCCTGTATTCGAGTATGCTGTCTCAACCGATGACGGGCACAACACAAATGCTTCCAATGTAAAATAAGGTCTAGGGTAGGGCTGGGCAATATACCGTATTTTACAATATACCGGCATTGATGCACAGACCGGTTTGGGTTTTTACTTTACCTTCTGTAACGGTATTTGAATGTAAGGACTGGCCAATATATATCAAATTATTTTTTGTTTTTATGAAAGTTTATGTCCGCTTGTTCTCATGTTGTCTTTTTGGTCTCGTCTTGTTCGCTCCTGTGCTCTGCACTTTCCCATTTACATCAGAGAGTTGTATATAATGATGAGATGCTCACTTCTCCACCCTAACAATGGGAGTCGAAGTCCCAAAGGTGGGAAGGCAGGCGACAAGCTTAGGTTCAAAATAAGCGCATAGAAACGCATTGGGCTTATTTTGGACAGATTCTGGCGAGATGGAAACCTCATGCTTTGCCTCTTTCTCCCAAGATGAGAGATCACTTCTTCCTCTCTGACAAACGGTTTCAACTTGCTATTTTGCATTTCAGGTTTGGTCCAACAGAATCAGTCATATGGACACCGAAACACATGGAGACATAATTTTACTGTAATAGAGAAGTTAACTTTCGAACCATACTCTGTTTATGTTTCAACTCCTCAAATTTCGAGCCGAGCAGACACAACTAAAACGTATGTACCAAATTAACATTCATTCTGGAAAATTAATTCTGATTGTCGCGCGTGCATTACGATACCACGTATTGCTAGCAGCATTTTAGTCAGTTATTAAAGATCGTTATACTAGCTGTTTAGTCTGTGTGCAATAAGCATAAAACAATTATATAAGGAATTGGCAACTCATTCTCATTCTGAGAAATAAGGTAGGCCACTTGATTTCAACATCTGAACAAAGTGGACAGGCTAGCATGCTTTTCAAACAGTTGGAGACGGACAGGTTGTGTTCATAACAATTCAACTGTTTTGCCTCGTTAGCTGAATTCAGAGCTTGTGAAATTTTACCTAGATCCAAGTTGGCTAAACTTGATATCAAATAAAAATTTTGGGGTCACATATACATATTTAGCAGATGTTATTGTGGTTGTATCGAAATGCAGTAATATCTTAACAATACGCACATCTAAAAGTAAAAGATTGGAATTAAGAAATATATAAATATTAGGATGAGCAATGTCGGAATGGCATTGACTAAAATACAGTATATACATATGAAAAAGCAATATGTAAACATTATTAAAGTGACTAGGTCCTGGGAGGCAGGAAGCTTGGCCCCAGTAATGTATTGGGCTGTACGCACTGCCCTCTGTAGCGCCTTATGGTTGGATGCCGAGCAGTTGCCATACCAGGCGGTGATGCAACCGGTCAGGATGCTCTCAATGGTGCAACTAACTTTTTGAGGATCTGGGGAACCATGCCAAATCTTTTCAGTCTCGTGGGGGGGAAAAGGTGTTGTCGTGCCCTCTTCACGACTGTCTTGGTGTGTTTGGACAATGGTAGTTTGTTGGTAATGTGGACACCAAGGAACTTGACTCTCGACCCGCTCCACTACTGCCCCGTCGATGTGAATGGGGACGTGTTCGACTCTCCTTTTCCTGTAGTCCACGATCAGCTCCTATGTCTTTATCACGTTGAGGGAGAGTTTATTGTCTTGGCACAACACTACCAGGTGTCTGACCACCTCCCTATAGGCTGTCTCATCGTTGTCAATCAAGCCTACCACTGTTGTCGTCAGCAAACTTAATGATGGTGTTGGAGTCGTGCTTGGCCATGCAGTTGTGGGTGAACGGGTACAGGATGGGACTAAGCACGCACACCTGAGGGGCCCCCATGTTGAGAATCAGCTTGGCAGATGTTGTGTTGCCTACCCATACCACCTGGCGGCGGCCTGTCAGGATGTCCAGGATCCAGTTGCAGAGGGAGGTATTTAGTCCCAGGGTCCTTAGCTTAGTGAGGAGCTTTCTGGACACTATGGTGTTGAACGCTGAGCTGTAGTCAATGAACAGCATTCTCACATAGGTGTTCCTTTTGTCAAGGTGGGAAAGGACAGCGTGGAGTGCGATTTGAGATGGCGTCATCTGTGGATCTGTTGGGGATGTATGAGAATTGGATTGGGTCTATGGTATCCGGGATGATGGTGTTGATGTGAGCCATGACCAGCCTTTCTAAGGACTTCAGGGCTACCGATGTGAGTGCTACGGGGTGGTAGTCATTTAGACAGGTTACCTTTGCTTTCTTGGGCACAGGGACTATGGTGGTCTGCTTGAAACATGTAGGTATTACAGACTCGGTCAGGGAGAGGTTGAAAATGTCAGTGAAGACGCTTGCCAGTCGGTCCTCCAAAGCTTAAGGTTCCCCTAGGAAACACTTGTCAACACTTTGTTTCCTACCCTGTCACAATAACTCCTCCTTGGCATTTTCATTCGTTGTCATGTCAAACACTTTATTTAAAGTGCCCACTATTATATTCTAACTATAGAATTAGAATATTCATTCTATTTCCATGATTCTAACAGTTCACCCAAGTGTTTTCCTCTAAATCGCAAGTCAAATCGCAATTGCAACATTTGGTTAAAAATATGGCCCAGATTGTTTGCCGATATCGTGCAGCACTACGTGGCCGTGTGGAAATGATCTCAAATGAGTGCAGTAAAAGCAGAAATTTGTGATAATGCTGAGAAATTATTTTTAGTTGAATTGAAGAGTATGAAACAATCAGAATGCAGAAAGACCCAATGAAATCACTTAGTGTTGCCACCCTAGGGTCACACTACTCATAAAGCAAGTTTTTTACTTTTATTATTCAAAAACTTGAAATGGCGCCATTCAATAAAAAAAGTGATATTTTAGCCATGTCACCCAGCCCTAGTCTAAGGTAGTGTTGTAAACGTTAAACTATTTAAACGAAAATGTGGATCTTAACGTTAAGAAAGATCCATAACTGAAAATGTTTTGTTAGTTTTTGCGTGGATGCAGAAAGAACAACAACATAGTGGGTCAATTTCCGCATCAACTAAGGCTCAACTTCTTCTTTGTCTTGGTGCCCTGGCTACCACGCTGTGAACAGCGTAAAGCGAACCCGTGCACATGCGCAGATACTATGAGATCGAAGTGTTGCGTCTAGCTCATCTCAATATCCTAGCCTATTCATTGATGATAGGCCCTGCTTTACTGAAGTTGTGAGACATTGCAAGCCAAGAAATTGTGATATACAGGATTCCATTGTGAAATACAGCTTTTGATTGCTGTCAGATAGGCCTAGTGCACGGTTCTGACTCTGTGTCTGGCGGCTGACCTTCCTATTCTGTCTCCCTCCGTCCCTCGCTAGCTCACTGAAAATTGTGTTTGTGTTCTTGGAGGTACGGCAACTAGTCAGTCTCCTGCGTTCCAAAAATACAGAATCTTGGGAGTCTTCACACTAGACGTGCAAGGATTCGAGGAAACAATTATTTTGGAGTCGACTCCACTACGTCATTGTCGTTAACAGTTGGGAAAATGGCAGAGAAATGTAAGTGACCACAGCGATGTCCTGTGTGGCAATAGTTTGAGAAGGAAAATCTAACTTGAGTTGAGGTACAGTAATGGTAGACAGGTGCAATGCTTTAAAAATAAAATTCCACCAAACCACTCATTTGCATAACACTAATATGTGAGATATTTTTTTTGTGGGTGAACATGTTTCATTTTGTTTATAAGGTTGGTAGCAACATGTGGAAATCTGTTTCAGCTCAAGTCAACTACAAAACCCGCAATGCTGTCTCTGTGGGCTGGCTGGCTAGGTAGCTAGCTAGCAAATGTAGCTACACACAATAATACCAAAGTCAATATCAGCCTGTGAAGGAGAGAGCTGTAAAATCACCTAAACAAACTGCACTAACTATCGATTTACCAGTCTACAATCTCACCATGTTCAACCTGCCGATCGATGCAGTCTGACATTCACAACGGCACCATGCAATTCACCCTGGACTGAAGAGGCAGACAAATGGGAGAAATGTGTTAAACCCTTTTGTTAAATTACACATTTCTCTAGGTATTTATATCACAAAAATATGATCAATGGCTCATTGGAGAAAAGACAATCTGACATGTTTTTCCGATCTAAAAGTCGTATTCCTGTTAACTTCCAGTGTGGTGAGAGCGGCTCTATCTTAATGCTACGTCATACCAACTGATTTTCTGCTTGCTTGAATGGCAATATCTCAGATAAACATGAATTGACCCAGGGAATCGATGGAACATTGCTCAGAGATGCACAAAAACAATATAACATTCAAAATGGTTGAATCTTTATTTTAACTATCTGAAAGAGATGCACGGTGAGACCCAAACCGTTGCTGGCAGCAGCACAGCTGCATTGTAAATTTACATGGAATTTTATGAATTGTCTTCTCTTTTTTTAATGGAAAACCGTAAACGTAAAACTGTTTACGTTTATATGTTAAGAAAAATTGTCAGTTTGTCACATTCCTTATCCAGGGTACATTTGTGAAAATGAGAATCTGGGTTTAGTTTAAAAATATATAATTGACGTAAAAAGAAAAATGGTTTGACAACCCTGTTTTGTAAGCTTTCAAATGATATCAAACTTAACCGTTTATTTTTTTCAGTGATGACATCTCATGGTAGGGTGGGGTATGCAAAATGGGTAAACTTCGAGCACCTGTTTTGGCATTCAGGTCCAAAAAGTCACTTTCTGACCACTTCCACCATGGGCAAACTTGTTTGAAGATTTTGTTCAAGTCAAAAGCGGTGCAGTTTGAAAGTGATTGAAATTATATGGAACGACCCAGCTACAATTTTTATTTGACCAATGGGTCAAAGAGTGCAATTGGGGTCTAACCTATTCTGTTTGACATAATGCAAGCCAAAGAGCATTGAAAAACTTGCTGCACGCCCCTGATCACTATTAAAGCAAGAAAACACATTTCAATATGGCCAAACGTGTTTAGAAATGTTTGTTCAAGTCAAGAGGTGCGGTCAAATTGAAATCAAATGGAACAACCCTTGGGTCAAGCAAGTTTGGTTCTCGGGCCAGAGTCCTGTTTTTTTTTTTTTTTTTTGCTCTTTCAAATCAGTTACTGATTCTGGATTCTGACCTGGAAATGTGGGCACTTTTGTGTTTCAATAATTATTTTTGTTAAATAATTGTCATTCCTTAGTAATTGCATGTGGCTATGTTACAGAATGCACCTTTAACAGAGTTGATGGCTGCATTGGTCTAGGCAATACAATTATTGTAAATAATCACTATTTTAAAAGCACAAACGCTTGTTTACGTTTTGACGAATCTTAAGTTAGACAATGAAGATCTCCTGAGTTTTGTCTAGTGGTAAGTGGTTCTGTATGCCTATACTGGGAGCTTAAAATAATTTGATATGATGCTTGGTCAATTCTCTGGGGATCAAATCACATTTTATTGGTCACATACACATGGTTAGCAAATGCTAATGCGAGTGTAGCGAAATGCTTGTGCTTCTAGTTCCGACAGTGCAGTAATATCTAACAAGTAATGTAACAATTTCCCAACAACTACCTAATACACACAAATCTAAAGGGAGGAATAAGAATATGTACATATAAATATATGGATGAGCGGCATAGGCATGGTGAAATAGATGGTATAAGGTACAGTATATACATATGAGTAATGTAAGATATGTAAACATTATTAAAGTGGCCTTGTTTAAAGTGACTAGTGATCCATTTATTAAAGTGGCCAGTGATATGAGTCTCTATGTAGGCAGCAGCCTCTGAGTTAGTTATTGCTGTTTAGCAGTCTGATGTCCTTGAGAGAGAAGCTGTTTTTCAATCTCTGTCCCAGCTTTGATGCACCTTTACTGACCTCGCCTTCTGGATGGTAGTGGTTTGAACAGGCAGTGGCTCGGGTCGTTGTTGTCCTTGATGATATTTTTGGCCTTCTTGTGACATCAGGTGCTGTAGGTGTTTTGGAGGGCAGTTAGTTTGCCCCCCGTGATGTGTAGTGCAGACCGCACCACCCTCTGGAGAGCCTTGCGGTTGAGGGCGGTGCAGTTGCCGAACCAGGCGGTGATACAGACTGACAGAATGATCTCGATTGTGCATCTGTAAAAGTTTTTTTATGGTTTTAGGTGACAAGCCACATTTCTTCAGCCTCTCGAGGTTGGAGGCGCTGTTGCGCCTTCTTCACCACACTGTCTGTGTGGGTGGACCATTTCAGTTTGTCTGTGATGTGTATGCAGAGGAACTTAACTTTCTACCTTCTCCACTACTGTCCCTTCGATGTGGATAGGGGGGTGCTCCCTCTGCTGTTTCCTGAAGTCCACGATCTTCGCCTTTGTTTTGTTGAGTGAGAGGTTGTTTTCCTGGCACCACACTCCCAGAGCCCTCACCTCCTTCCTCCCTGTAGGCTGTCTCGTCATTGTTGGTAATCAAGCCCACTACTGTTGTGTCGTCTGCAAACTTGATTATTGAGTTGGAGGCGTGCATGACCATGCATTCATGGGTGAACAGGGAGTACAGGAGGGGGCTGAGCACACACCCTTTTGGGGCCCCAGTGTTGAGGGTCAGCGAAGTGGAGATGTTGTTTCCTACCTTCACCACCTGGGGGCGGCCCGTCAAAGTCCAGGACCCAATTGCACAGGGCGGGGTTGAGACCCAGGACCTCAAGCTTGATGATGAGCTTGGAGGGAACTATGGTGTTGAATGCTGAGCTGTAATCAATGAACAGCATTCTTACATAGGTATTCCTCTTGTCCAGATGGGATAGGGCAGTGTGATGGCAATTGCATCGTCTGTGGACCTGTTGGGGCGGTATGCAAACTAAAGTGGGTCTAGGGTGGCAGGTAGGGTGGAGGTGATATGATCATTGACTAGTCTCTCAAAACGCTTAATGATGACAGAAGTGACTGCTACGGGGCAGTAGTCATTTGGTTATCTTTGCCTTCTTGGGTACAGGAGCAATGGTGGCCATCTTGAAGCATGTGGGGACAGCGGACTGGGATAGGGAGCGATTGAATAGGTCTGTAAACACACCAGCCAGCTGGTCTGCGCATGCTCTGAGGACGCAGCTAGGGATGCCGTCTGTGCCAGCAGCCTTGCGAGGGTTAACATGTTTAAAGGTCTTACTCACGCCGGCCACAGAGAAGGAGAGGGGGGGCTGCAGTCCTTGTTAGCGGGCCACGATGGTGGCACTGTATTATCCTCAAAGTGGGCAAAGAAGGTGTTTTAGTTTGTCTGGAAGCGAGACGTCGGTTTCCGTAACGTGGCTGGTTTTCTTTTTGTAGTCCGTGATTTCCTGACCCTGCCACATACGTCTCGTGTCTGAGCCGTTGAATTGCCGACTCCACTTTGTCGCTATCAAGCTCTAGGCCTATTTAACCAAGAGACTTAACCAATGTTTCTGTTTTTCCCCAGTCTTCAAGAGTGTGGCATCAACGGGCAGACAAAGAAGTGGAACACCTGTTCATCCTTCCTCGCCCCAGCTGGATGCGGACAGCTTCACATTTTTGGTGAAAAACAAAGACTACCACTATACAAGAAGGAATCTACAAACACTACATAGACTGCATACTATTTATACATTGTATTTCAAATTAGGAACAACATTTATTTAAAAGGACCTTTACCTGCTCTTCTTGGTTTAAAGTGCAAGCACTAGGTATTCATCTGTATAAGAGGGGATAAGGGATAGACATTGGTAGCAGCGGGAGTCATTCTAGAGAAAGTTGTTCAAGAAGCATTACTTTCAGTAGCTGTGGCTATAGATTGTTATTGGTGCGATATTGTTGTACTTCAACAGTAGGGCGAGTGACCCAGGAAAAACCTCCCATCAGTGAGTGGGAGATGTTCCAGTTCAGTAAGTACCCCTTGGACATTCTAGATATGCTAAGTGGACACCAAGCCCACCAGTTTAAAGGCCTTGGATTGGAAAGACAGTTGCAGCACCAACAGCAAGTCCAACTTCAGCACCAGCAACAGCTGCAGCAGCAGCACCAACAGCAGGGGGAGTCGTCAGGGGCTCTTCTCTCTGGGCTCGGTCTGGGGTCTCTTCAGGGGTCTAGAAGTAATGCTTTTGCTGATTCTTCATCGATATTTGCCAAAATGAGTGCCCCACCTCCACCAATATCACACCAGAGCCAGTCCTCATCCTCGCATAGTTCACGGAAATCCAGTAAGATGAGCAGTAGTGGGAGTGGGAGCTCTGCTGCGGGATACCCACAATTCTTACGTCCGTTTCACCCTGCAGAAGCAGCACTAGCCCAAGAGCAGCTGCACTCGGGAATGGGACGTTTTGACTTTGGTGGTAGTAGCAGTGGAGGGTCTGGTGTTATTGGAGGAGTGGTTACATCGGCTCCCCCACCGCCACCTTTACACCCTGGCCTCTCTGTTCCCCAAGCCTCACCTGGACCATCCTCCTCACCCTCCCCGTCATCTTCATCGTCCACCAGTAACAACCCTGGCAGTGCAGTGTCCTCCCTAGGGCAACCACTCGTTGGGCAGTCTGATCCACGTAGCTTACATCAGCAGTTCAGTTGCATGCTTGCCGCCAATCAGTACTTTCTTTCTGGGGTCCCGACTAACAGCAGTCTGGAGCAGTTTCTGGTTCAACAAGGGGGTCATAACCATCTTGGCCTGGGTTTGGGCCAAGGAGCTAGTGACTCAAACTCAGCCCTCGCCCCACCTCCAGCTCTTCACTCCTCTCACAGTCATAGTCACTCCACTCCCCAACCTCAACAGCAGCAGCAACCATTAGCACCCCATGCTTTATCTCACCCTCACAGCCATACCCACCCACACCATCCTCTTCACCCAACACCTCAGCCGTCGTCTCTGGGTGGCTTTGATTTCCAAGGTATTCCAGTTCTCTCCTCCAATCAGCTGGCTTCGTTGATGCAACAAGAAGCTAGTGGTATGCCTCTCCCTCTACCACTCCATTTATCACTTTCGAAAGATGAAGGGAAAGGAGACAGTGGATCTGGGTCTGGTGGAAGTGGTGGTAGCAGAAGAAAGAAGGCTATGGCTGGCTACCTTCCTCAGAGAAAAGCAGATGGCACTAGTCACAGCAGTAGCAGTGGTAGTAACTGCCACAGCAGCTCCACTGAACACAGTCAAAATTCAATCATTCAACCGGGCCTTGTAGGAGGAGCCATAACCAGCCTTGGTAATAACCATTCATCAGTCCTCTCTTCATCAACACAGTCTTCCTCAACGGTCTCCTCCTCTTCCTCCTCAGCCCCTTCCTCATCCACAGCCTCGGTGCTGGTAGCTAATGATTCACAGCTACCTAAACCTGCAAATCCCATGGCCTCCATGCCTTGTCAACCTGACCCTGAAGCCATCTACCACTGTGGTGAATGTGGAAAGACCTTCAGTCATCTTACAAGCCTTCGAAGGCATCTCCGTAGTCATGGTTTGACTTCTGAAGATGCCAAGCCAGACACTTCAAGCGAAGACAAAACGTTCTGTTGCACCGAATGTGGAAAGGGATTCAAGAAAAGAGGGCACCTTCTCCAGCATGGTGTTATCCATTCAGGGGCTCGTCCATTTGCATGTGGTGTCTGTCAACGGTCTTTCAACCGCCGTGAGTCCCTCACTAGGCATGAGAAGATCCATGATGATAAGCCTTTCCGATGCCCTGCTTGTGGTCGCTGCTTCCGAGAGAGCACCTCTTTGCTAAATCATGCTGCATCTGGCACCTGTGGAAAGCCTGGAAGGAATTCGCGGCCCAGACCAAGCGGTAGTGGTGAAAATCAAAGCTCATCAAGTGCAAGTAGCAGCAAAACTGAAATGGTGGCTGGAGGCAGTGGTACAGGTGATTACCAACGAGATGGAGCGAGCAAATATGGCACGGATTATTCAAGGAACCGGCCATCCTACCAACCATCCTACAGTGTGGATGACTACCGACGACAGCAGGCTAACCAGGCTAACCAATCTTGTTATTCTGAAGAGAGCTCCCATAGCAGTGAGATGTCAAGCCAGACACTTAGAAAAGCACCCTTGGCTCCTACCTTACACCCACACCCTCAAAGTCAACAACAACAACAACAACACCATCTCCATCAACAGCAGCCTCATCTTCCTCTTTCATCTCTATTGGATGACTCTGAGGATGAGGTCACTAGCAGTGCCATGTCTGCAATTGCAGCAGCTGCCGCTGCCTCCTGCGAGATAAGTACTGGCGAGAGTCGAGGAGAGGAGCGAAGAGACATCATTGGAGGTTTGCTTGGAGGACTTGGCTTTGGGAATATGGGAGTCTCACCAGGTGGTCCATCATCTACATCTGAAATCGACAAGACCTACAGAGCAGGTAGTGGCTCTACCATGCCTTTAACCCATCCAAGCCAGCAGATGATGAATGCTAAACTGAAAAAGCCCCGCAAGCCTCGGCAGAAGAGAGAACCAGGACCGGATGGAATCATAGTTAGACAAAGAAGAAGTCGTGGAGAGGGAGAACGGCCATATTCATGCGGAGTATGTGGTAAAGGGTTCAGGAGACGTGAGACCCTACGTCGGCATGACCGTGTTCACACAGGTGAAAAGCCACACCGGTGTGATGTTTGTGGGAAAGAGTTCCGGGAGTACTTCCATCTTACTAAACATTCCACTGTGCATTCTGGTCAGAAGAACTACAAATGTGACCTATGTGGTAAAGAGTTTGCTTACGCTCAGAGCTTGGTGAGACATGGAAAATTACACACAAAAGTGGAATTGGATGGTACACCAGGAGGAAAAATTGCTAAGGGCCATGGCGGGGTTAATAATCTAGATGGAAATCAAGCAAACTCTCAATCTTATTATCCGTACCCTCAAGATAAGTCTCAGGCGTCTAGCTCGTCCACTCAGCCCCCTCAGAAGCTCTATACATGCACAACATGCTGGAAATCCTTCTGCCATCAGTTCCACCTGACAGCCCATCAACAAACTGTCCATGGTGGTGGAATAAGGGGTGAAAAGAATTTCTGCTGTGAGGTATGCGGGAAGGCTTTCGCCTATTCTAACAGCTTGTCCAGGCACAGGCAATCGCAGCATGGATTGGGCCGCACTGGTTCGGCAAACCCACCAGCTGGTGGAACCCAACATCCTTCCCAAGCAGCTGAGTACATCCCTCTTTTTGAATCAGGCCACCCCTCAAATTATCCGTCTGGCTCCTACATGCCAAACCAATCCTCCCAAGGTCAACACCGCCCTTTTCAGTTCCAGTCCCAAGAAGGATGGGTTGGTGGCAAGAGAAAAAGAGAGAGAAAAAGGAGGGTTGAATATCAAAGTATAATGAGAGGGGGGCAACTAGTAGGTGTTGCCTTGAATAAGGCCACGAGCAGGAGACTCAAACTGATGAAGCGGAAAAAAGGAATAATGCATGAGAAGCTTAAGCAAAAGAAACTGCTCGCCCAGCTCCTGAGGATGAGAGGAGGGTATAGAGTTAGACAATGGTGCGGAGGTGTGGTTAAGGTCAGTGGGCTGTCATCTATGGAAGTCCCCATAAAACGTTTTCCATGCCAATACTGCCCCAGCACCACATTCGCCAGTCAGGCCAAACTTTTGATCCATCGTTGTGTGAGGCATCCTCCAAGAAATAACGGCCACCAGGCCCGTCTGAAGTGCTCGGTCTGCGGAAAGCGTTCTCGGGCGTTACGGAAAGCCCTCATTCATCGTGGACGTCACCTTTCCCAAGGGCGGTTCTCATGTCCCAAATGCCGCTCCCGCTTCTGGAATGGATCTCTCCTGGAGAGGCACAGGGTTGCTTGCCGGAGTCAATCTCTCTTAGGTAGTGGAAGCTGGGGCTTGAACGTGAACTTGCCCCCAAGAGAGGTTGTTGAGAAGACGGCGGAAGAAGCGGTTCAGGAGGGCCAGCCGGGGAGAACAACAGTGGTGACTGAATACAGCCACTAATTATTTTCTAGTCTAGGATTTTTTAACTAAAAAGCAAGCAAGAACTAGCAAGTTTTAAAGATGTGGGCAACAGGCTTAGTATAACTACCGTATATCCCCTCTACATTCATACAATCCTTACTATAGCAGAGATGTTTGTAAGATAACATGGACTTTTTAAAGGCCAACATCAAAAGCACCATCCGTCTGTCTTTGCTTCCCCAAAGCGGAGAGGATTCTAGATCATGTAAGTGTTTGAGTAGCACCTCTTTTCTTCTAAAATGCATTCAACCACAGTATCATTTTTGTTAGCTGTGTTTGGTCTGGGATTATGAATGCATACTAGTAAGAGTGGAGTACCAAAAGTACTGATGTTTTATGTTTTCTGTCATTATTCACAGTTAAACAGTAATAGTATTTGTCTTTTGTTCTGTACTATGTGTTTTTCTTTTGTTCCCCGTAGAGATTTTTTTTCGTACAGATGTTTGGCCTGAAGCAAAAACAATTGTCTGGTGAGCAAGTCAGTCTAAGAAGCTATTTGAACCGATAAAAGATAGTTGTCAATTAGTCACTCCTGTTATGAAACTTGACTCACTGAATTGAATAATCACGTAGTGTAACTGGACGTATCTTGTCAAACAATCGGTACAATTGTGCAAAACTGGCTAGCTGAACAGGTTGGAATGGATCAGAATGGAATGAGAGACCATTTTTCTGTACACTTCCATCATATATAGGGGAAAACAATGGGACTTAGGTGTCAGGAATGGATAATGGGAACAACCGGAGTGTACTGTACAATTCGTATTATATTTTATTATATATTGATTATTTGCTGTTTTTTTTACTCCAATTATCATTTATTTTGTCATTGTGGCTATTGTATGGGTGGGTGGGAATATGTTTTGGGACTGTCTTTGTAAAACAATGTGAGGATGATGAATATATGTATCAGTGTGATTATTATTTTTTTCCTTCCCTACCCCATTTAGTTAAGCCCTATCCCGTAACACGTGTACACATTGTTCATTACTTAGGTCCTGTCCCCCGGTGTTTTCCTTTCAGTAAACTAAAACATGAAATATTATTACTAAATAACTATCGTTTTCTTTGCCTAAAGTGAATTGTTGAAACCCTTAAAAATTAAATAAAAAAACTTTAAAATGTCATCATGCTTTCCCTTACTATTATTTAAATTGATGGTATTCAAAGTCTCCCCCTAGTGGGGTCGCAGGGGAAATGCAGTGGGCAAAAATATACAATATATGGGACAATATACAAAAGTTATTGAGAAAGATCATTTAAAAAAATACATGTACTAATGTTAATGAGAAAGATAATTAGAAAAATAACATTTGAATGATTAAATGTGTATTACTTGATTCTCTTAATTTTGATAGGAGAGAAATGTAATTAATTGCAGGCAATTTGTTGATGTGACAATCAAAATGTACCGATTAAAAAAAATATATATATATATATATATATATATATTTTTTAAGGTTGTCATCAGATTTGGGATGGGGTCGTCAAATTCTGGCGAAGAAAATGGGTCCCCGCTGAAAAAAGTTATGAATACCACTGATTTAAATCTAGAGCAATTCTGAACTCTTTCTTTTTGCCAATGCACAACTGATCGCTCCTACACATTTCACTGTTTGTATTTACCTTCCTATATGTTGATCATTTAAGTAGGTTCAAATAAATGGCAAAATTGCAAGGTGCTCCACACAGTGCGCTGTCCTTACCTTACACTGCAGAGATGTTTACAGCTCACGTGTTGGCACATGCCCTGTGCAGTGCCACACTCAATTAGAAACGGAGGGAAAAAAGCCCAGTAGATGAGTACGGCTGTTTAGTGCCAAAGGCTCACAACCGGCTGTTCTGAGAGTTTTCCTCTGTATCTGGAAGATTGTATATGTGTGCATTTGCTAGAATTCACTTTCCAAAAGTCCTTTATTTTATAATATACTGTATTTGGTCACCAGTTTGGCAGGGCCTGCATTTAACACTTCAGTCAGATTATCATAGTGTCAGTGGTGTGATACACATCAAACTCTTAGTAACATTTGATTTCTGTTGAGAGGATGGACAGGCATGCAGCTGTGGTTGGAAAATGACTGGGGTAATATTATTCAGTGTCCTCTAGATGGCCATATGAGACCCTTTTATGAATGCTTACAGAAACCTAATCAGAGAGGGAGGGGAATATTTTGTGTGAGAAACATTGCAGTTTACATTTTTTTTAAATGAAGTTATGCATGCACATTAAAAGTATCCATGCTATAACGTATTCGCACCATATTCACAAATCAAGGATTGATTCATCCGTGTAAATATTTGTCCATGTTTTAAATGTGTTGATCGTGGCATTTGATATTTTTGCTCTTAAAAACAGCACTATTACCTCCATCTAGTGGCTTGTAGGTCTAATGCATACAGGGGTGTGTTTTAAGCACTTTTTAAGATAGCACTACAATTAAGCTGTTGTACTTCTAAAGTGTGACTCATAAACGGGAAGTTTATTAAATGATCTTCATAATCATAACTAACTTAAACTTTCGAAGAAAATATTAGCTAGAGGGTTAGTATATTGAAGTACCTTTTTATATATATATATATTTTAAGTATTGACGCTTATTAGGCTACATTGTATTATTAGTAGGGCCAAGTATTAATAGCCTATTCAATTCAATTTTATTTTAATTCAATTCAATTCAATTTTATTTTATATAGCCCTTCGTACATCAGCTAATATCTCGAAGTGCTGTACAGACACCCAGCCTAAAACCCCAAACAGCTAGTAATGCAGGTGTAGAAGCACGGTGGCTAGGAAAAACTCCCTAGAAAGGCCAAAACCTAGGAAGAAACCTAGAGAGGAACCAGGCTATGAGGGGTGGCCAGTCCTCTTCTGGCTGTGCTATTGTCATTATTGGAATGCTATAAGGAAAATGATCAAGCCAAACTATTACACTGTGGGGTGGTCACCAACTAAATACTTTAATACATGTCAAAGCAAATTCAGTATCTCGATCTACCTAAATGCAACACTAATCCGTTCAATCTCTCTGGCCTCACTTGCCTCTTTTACTTCTGTCTCACGCGGCCCTACCATGGGGAAGTCTTTGGGCGGAGCCAATGACCTATTTTTGTCCAATAGCGTTCGGCAAAGGGCAGAGACTGACCTAATTTGGACCAATCGCAGCGAGGCAAGGCTGCGGGTAGGCACCACTCGAGCGTGCCATGGCCATGTGCTCGCTTTGAGAGCAGGAATCGTTCTTAAAGTGGTAGAGAGATATTTTGTTGCGGCCAAAACACTGACTTTCACGTTTTGGACCGAAGTAGATGTGATAATATTGATAATGATGATTTGAATGATTTGATTAATTTAACTATCACACAAAATCACGAAAGGGATCCGAATCCTTTAAATTTCGGAGATAGCCCACACACAAAGTAGCATACAAGGAATTTATTGGTAAAATCTTTGAAAATAAATGAGGCTACTGAACATTGCAGAGCAATTCCATTCTTGTGTTGGCATAGGATTGGCTACAGGACCCGTGATCATAATCAATTAAACATATATGTATGTTGGTTCAATAATCTCGTGGTTACTGGTTTACCTTCATTACTGACAGTAAAGTCAACCACGTGTTCCATCGGTCCATCACCAGGAGGGCCATTGAAAGTTATGCAGGAGGCGACTTGCTATGGTGGTTGTGGTTTGAGAAGAGTAATCAACAACTCCTTCTGTGACTGTTTTGCTTATGGAGGTGCTCATTAATGCTGTTTGGGGCGTTTTAGTAGGTGTGGATCATGAATATTGACCAGTCTCTCCCCCAGCGCCAATCCCCGGTGAGCGGTGATGTCATGAGAGCGGCCCGTGTTCATTCCAGCTGACTCTAGCCGCGCCGCGCTTGGTTGCTTCCTTGCTGGCAGTTTACAGAAAGGGAGGGAGGGATTGGGTGAAGGTGAACGACAAAAATAACGACAGAGAAAGAGGGAGGGAGAGAGAGAGAGCGCGCGACTAAGTGGGGAGAGGAAAACAAGGGACATCAACATCTATACTACTCTCATGATGTTGGATATTATTTGACGAAGCCTTTTTCCCCCTTATCACCCCCCACCCTTTACCCCCCCCCCCCCCTCCACCCCCAAACATACACTTCTTTTCAACTTTCTCTATTATTGGATTTCTTTGAGTTTTGAGACTTTACGTAGGACTACACATTCAATGCTCTCCGTTATATTATAGGCATTTCTCCAAAATCCATTTAAATTATTTTTCGTGGAATATTTTTGTCCAGGTCAAGAAGAAAATCAACTCGGTGCGATGCCTATTATCCTCAAATAAACGGACATCATCAAGCAAGGAATGTTTCGCGAAATCTGAGCGCTGATGTCCAACTTTGTTTATCTCATAGATAGAGGCTGGAATAAGAGATTTATTAAAGGGCCCATTGCATCTGGCAAGATTATAGAATCGAACACTTATTTGACCATGGACATTTCTTTGAGGACATCATTTTCACTTTTGATTTCTCCATGGACATTTGGAAGATCAATAGTTTATTGTTGATGTCAAGTTATATTTGATATGTCGAATTTCACTGTTATTCTCTAGCACTTTCTTAATTCATATTTAGAAAAACTATCATTCGGTGTTCGAATGAGGTAAATAACAGTTGGTGTAGCAGTGTGTATTCAGCTGTCCACCCTTTTAATCGTCACGTCACTGTGTTGTGAACCCGTTCACAGCCAGTCAATCGTTTGTGGATTAATCGGATAAATTCCGCGTTCATTCCACGGTGGGAATCAACGGCGTACCAATGTCTAGGCCGCTCACACAGCTCCTACCGCCTGACCTCCCTGCCGGAGCGAGCCCACAGTTAAGTACGGGTAACCTCGCAGGTAGTGTCCCGACCGGCGGACACTTGAACTCCATGGCCAGCCTCAAGACTCTCCTACAGCTGCCCATCAAGGCTGACCAGCGAGCGAAGGACTGCTGTGCAATGAAAGGTGAGGTTTGTTTGTTTGTGTGTGTGTGGTGGGGGCAGGGAGGGAAGGAAGGGGGAAGTTCATGCATATCAAATGTTAAAATGAATAAATACACACACACAGGCTGGCCTGCAATCTTTGTTTTCATTCTGTTGGCTTGAATTCATGTTTATAAATATAAAGTGTATAGGCTTGACAATTCTTGCTTTGACTTGTATCATGCATTACTTATGGAAATAGGTTCATATTTTTAAGACAACACAGCAACAAGAACACACACACACACAAACAGCGTTGAACATTAGTGCTTTTATCCTTCAATAAAGACCTTCAATAAGGTCATAGCTCATGATATTGATGTACACTGAGTGTACAAAACATTAGGAATGCCTTCCTAATATTTTAGTTGTACCCCCTTTTGCCCTCAGAACAGTCTCAATTCATTGGGGGCATGGACTCTGCAAGGTGTCAAGTGTTCCACAGGGTTGCTGGACCATGACTCAAATGCTTCCTACAGTTGTGTCATGTTGGCTGGATGTCCTTTGGGTTGTGGACCATTCTTTATACACACGGGAAACTGTTGAGCGTGAACAACCCAGCAGCGTTGCAGTTCTTGACACACTCAAACCGGGAGGCGCCTGGCACCTACTACCATACCCTGTTCAAAGGCATTTACATTTGTCTTGCCCATTCACCTGCTGAATGGCACACACACACAATCTCAAAGCTGAAACATTATTTTTTTAAACCTGACTCCTACACTGATTGAAGTGACATCAATAAGGGATCATAGCTTTCACCTGGATTCACCTGGTCAGTCTGTCAGGGAAAGAGCAGGTGTTCTTAATGTTTTGTACACTCAGTGTATAAAGATGTCTAACACCAGTTCTCAATCCAACAAACATTGATTTTCACACTAGAGCCATTTTAAGTACACATTTTAGATTTCTGCCTAAACAGAAAAGTATTATTTATCATAAGTGCCATAAGCAATACCTAGTAATTATTATACTGCCAGAAAGATTAAAGTCTCACTTTTCTGGTATTTTTTAAAATAAATTGCTGAGGTGTAGTTACTTTTGAGGAAACAAACTCAAATTTACAGTACATTTATGATGGAAATATTTAAAAAATCATGTATCATTTGTTTCCTATTCATGGGTTGCGTGTTTCGTCACGATATTGTTTTGAACGTTCGATTTGTACTGATGCCCAACGAGCGTTCAACTCAATGCATCCTCAATGAGCGCTGATGAAGATTTGATCAAAATTGCATTACATTGGCTTGGAAATACAATGCCATTCAAAGGGAGGCAATTAATTTGTAGCAAAACCTTTTGTCATAATTTTGATGTCGCCAGATTGACTTTAGAGGCAGTACAACGTTAGCTAAAATTGAGGGGAGGTCACCTGATTTTAGCTACCTAAAGTTAGATTTGCTAGCTAATTTTTGGGACGAACTTTGCCAGCCAATGACAACATTGCCATCTGTCTAAAGTACATTTGGCGACATGATAATGCTGGCAAAGTTGTTTCCTACTAAACATTTCACTACTTTACCAATGCCATCGTATTTCCAGGCACTATATTGTAATTTACACAAAACAGTCCAGAATGACTGGGCACCACTATTGTGCGGCTTGAGAACGTTCCTGACCTGACCGAGTGACGGAGGTGCAACCTATGAATTCAACAAAAATAGGTCTTGACGTTATTTAAATGCTTTCTAAATATAGTAACATTCAAATGATAAATGACTTACTATAATATTCCAACTTTCCTATAACTGTGAAATAAATATGATCACACTTAGTGACAGTACAAAATTGGCACCATTTCATATAAATGACGACGGACAAGTTTCTGCCCAGCAAAGCAGAGACGCCATTTAAGCGGTCGCTAACTTGTTACAACTTCAGCTTTAAGCACAAGTTCCTCTTTGAGCAATTGAAAGTGGTCTTGTTGAAATTCTACAAAATTATTTTGTATCTTTTCTTGTTGAAAGATCTAAATCCAGCTGAGAACGTCGCAGCGAGACGTGTGCCGTGTTCATTGGAAGCGGAGCTACAAGGCTCACAGCCAGAGGAAATTGATCCTTTGTCTGGATAGGCCAGAAAATGTGACGTGTTGCTCCATATGCAAATGAGGTGTTAGATTTTCACATACTGAGTCTCAGATGAAAGAGGAGAGAAGCATGCGGAACGGGACAACCAGAGCTTTCATGGAGTGCACAGCCATTGATGTTATGCCGTTCACAGAGTGCCCTGTACACAAAAAATACGGGCGGAACCGGTCCAGAACCACACAAAATCATCTAAATAGGGGACTTAACGTTTAAGTTGACTGGATGTCACAACCTCACTCAACTTCTGTCTGGATAACATCCTCCCCCTGGTGGCTATATAGTTGAACAACGTCCCTCCACCATTTACATGGATGGTCTTTGTGTGAGAGATGATGCTGATCAAGACTGACAGCTCTTCCATTGGAGTCCGAGCACAAAGGGCCTACCAGCATCAAGTTCACCATCAGAACATGCATAGTCGTGGTGCATCACTAATGTTAAGGGATGGAGAAGGGTTTTATTACATGAGATGGAGTCTTGAGTCTTTTTTGCATCCGAGAGAGTTAGTTGCCTGAGGCTTCGATGCATGATGCATTTCCCTTAAAACAAAAACAGTATATTCCTCTCCCTGGCATGCTTTGTTCTTCGCCCTCGTATACACCCACATGCTGTACGCATCTCTCCTCTCTCTCCCTCGTCTATTCTCCTCTCTATCCTCTAGCACGTTTACCATATCTCCTCATTCACTCCTCTTGCACTTCGCACATCTCCCTCACTCCCCCTTCACGTCTGTCTCTTCTCATCCCTCTTTTTTCTTTGCATTGCACATCTCTCTCTTTTCTCTCCTTCTCTATCCTCTCCCATCACCCCCCTCCTCCTATTTGCACTCCCTCTTATTTCTCTCCTCACCCTTCATTATCATCTGCTATATTTCCTCTCATCCCCCAATGTCGCCCTATCAGCCATCTCTCCTATTTGAATCTCTTTAATCTCCACTCCTCTTCCCTTTCCTCTCCCTTATCAACCCATCTCCTTTTATATTCATTCCCTCTGTCTCTTTTTACTGTCTCCATTCCCTGTAATTACTCCTCTGTTTGTTCCTTCTCCTCTCTCTGATTTGGCGTTGCTTTCCCTTCCCTTTCTCCCCTCTCATTTCTCCTGTCTTCTCTATCCTCTCTCCTGTCAGTCTTTCTTATTTTGCATTCCCTTTTTTCCCCCCACTCCCTCTCTCTCTTCCCTCCTACATGTCTCTCTCCTCTCCATCTGCATGTGTGTGCGTGCTGACAATAATGTGCTGTGCTGTCCAGAGCCACCAGTACAGTCCGGGTGTGATCGTCACACTATGAATCAGGCCTGTCACCCTTTCCCCTACCACTTCTGCCTTGTCTCTGTGAAATCCTCTGCCTAGCTCTCAGCGGGGTCACACTGATAGTCATCCGCCATTTTTGAGCTTCCTCTCCCTGCTCATTAATCTGATTGCTCTCGCCGCCCCTTATTACCTCCTCCAACTCAAGGGGATGAGGGGCTGAGACACCAGACGATGCCACCTCTGCTAATAGTTTTAGTATAGCATCTCATTCTTTCTTCATGATGTTAGCCTACCATCTCACTCTTGCCTCATTATGTTAGCATATCATCTCACTCTTCCTTCATTATGTTAGCTTAGCATCTCACTCTTTCCTCATGATGTTAGCTTAGCATCTCACTCTTTCCTCATGATGTTAGCTTAGCATCTCACTCTTTCCTCATGACGTTAGCTTAGCATCTCACTCTTCCTTCATTATGTTAGCTTAGCATCTCACTCTTTCCTCATGATGTTAGCTTAGCATCTCACTTCTTCTTCATGATGTTAGAGCCACATTTCAGTCCACCTTCATGATATTTGCATAGCTCCCTTCCTCACATTATTCAGCCAGCCTGTGTGTGAATGGGAAGACTGCTGCCACTGTTGCTGATGCATCCATGTAATGGCGGTTGGTTGCCTGCAAAGCTGATAAGGGCACGAGGCTCGCAGGCAGATTATGTGATGATAAGAGACATCAGTGATGAACACTGAAGAGGCTGGATTGTTGCACTCAATGGCCCTTCTTTCTCTCTCTCTCGCTATCTCTTCTTCTCCTCAATGTTCTCTCTCTTTTATTCTCTCTTTCTCTCTCGCTCTTTCATGCTCGCTCTCTCTCCATCTCTCTTCTCTCCATCTTTTTTTCTCTCCCTCCCAATCTCCCGCTAACAGACAAAGACAAGCCCCAGGACTCGGACGAGGACACCATGGGTGGGGGCCCAGGCGGACGGCCTTCCCAGTCGGCTTTCCTGGGGCCCCATCTGTGGGAGCGCACGCTACCCTGTAGCGACGGTGGCCTCTTCCAGCTGCAGTACATGGACCTGGAGGAGTTCCTGACTGAGAACGGCATGGCCATGCACAGCAAAGGTGGCAACGGCGCCAGCGCCAGCGCCCAGGTGCCCTCGCAGAGCTCCCTGCAGTCGGCCGTGCCCAACCAGAGCTCCCAGTGCCCGCCGTCCTCCCCTCCACTATGTTCTTCTTCATCGTCCTCCATGTCCTCCTCATCTTCCTCCTCCTCGCTGCTGGGCCTGGACAACGGGCCGCCACCACCAAACGGACTGCCAGGCATGATGGGAGGGCCCGAGTGCCTACGTGGTTAGTAGGGTGTGTGGTTAAAGAGGGGAGGGTGTGGGTGGGTCCAGGTACGTGTGTGTGTTTGATTGTGTCCATGCAAGTGTTTTGTTTCTTTTTGACCATATGTTTGCATGTCTTGCGTTGGTGTGTCAAATCAAATCACATTTTATTTGTCACATACACGTGTTCAGCAGATGTTATTGCGGGTGTATCAAAATGCTTGTGTTTCTAGCTCCAGCAGTGCAGTAATATCTAATAAGTAATATCTAACAATTTCACAACAATACACACACACACACACACACAAATCTGTGTGTCTGAGCAAATCTTGTGTGTGGAAGATCGACAATGTTGCAAGATTGCTGGAACCGTCATTGCAGTAGTTGCACCCTCCTCAACATTCCCTAGGTCGGCATTGGTTGGTGGGGGAAAGCACGGCAGTTTGTGGAGCTCAAAGGCAAAAACAACTATGTAGGAGAGCCAGTGGAACGGCTTTGTGTTTTGTTTGTCTAGTGTGAAATTGGTGGCATGATGCTGGCCGGAGATGCGCATGGGACAGGGGACAAAAATATTAGTAGAAGCTATATAAAAAGACGGGGTGTAGTCTCAAGCTAGTCCAGTAGACTTTTCACTGCCCTTTTATTTTGACACCATCGCCTTCTGGTGGCATTTTCTAAACAACACGTACTATTGTATACTACCTTCATAAAGTACATTTTGTTTTCAAAACTACAAGCACATGCTTTACAATAACCATCAAGGTGTACCCTTTCCATGCATACTAAATGTTTGCACTTTAGGTGACTTGACCTATATTGCAGACTCCATGGGTTGCTAGGGGCAGATTCTTCTGACATTGCCAGCAGTAAGATTGTAGTTCCATTTCCAAAAAGACAAGGACTGTAGCCTTCAAATAGTTATGTCACTTTCTATTTTCTGACAAAACATTCTTGCCCGATCTGGTACTGGGTCCAAAACAACCACTCAGGGTTTACAAATACAGATCTGCTAGATATGAGCAACACAAACACACGACATTTATAAAGAGAACCTACACTGATTAGTTACAGCACAGGAAAGACAATCAGAGTTACACCTTAGCTTGGAGAAATAAACAAGTACATCAATCATAGAGATGGTGAGGTTAACTTAAGAAACTCCCCTCTTTTACCACATTGATTCATTTGAATGAAATGTGGAGATGAACGGGTTATTAAGAAGACTCTGCAGTACAGTAAAAACTGCACAGAGAGAGAGGGAGAGAGAGCTGTCATTTTTCTCTCCCTCACTCTCCCCCCTCCCTCTCTCACACGCTTGGGCCATGTGCAGGCATCACGTCACGTGCCGATGCAGAGAGCAATGGAGCGAGAGACGGGAAGGGTGGGGCGTAGGAAGAGGGAGGGGTTGGAGGGAGGCATAGAGGGGGAGTAAAGCAGAGAGCGAGAGATAACATTGCATAAGACTAGCCTAGCATAAAGAAGCAGAGAGATTTACATTGCAGAGATAACGCCACCATGTCGCCACACCAGTGTCTTTACACACTGAACAACATTGTGACATAACATTTCAGAATTTCATGTTGTTGACAAGGACTGAGGGAAAGACTGCTGTGAAATGAAAGGTGAGGTGTATTGTTTGTGTGTGATGGGGGGGGGGGGTAGTTTGTCCTATGGATACTTAGGAAGGAAGAAATCTGTGTATATTTTAAATATAAGGTAGAGGGAGGTGGTGGTATGTTGGGTTGGAGGGATATTGTAGGGAACTGTCTTTGTGGTGGCTATGGAGCAAGGGGACTGGGGAATGCATTTTATGTAACACACTTCCTACATTCCATTTCAGCATTGCATTTCCTCAAGTGTTTTCTAAAGACAGAGCACAATCAAACAATTGTTGCCAACAAGACTGATTTCCCCAGAGAGAATGCAATAATCAATAACACCGAGACCAATATTTAATTGAAATGTAAAATGAAATGGCTATGTTATAGCTAATTTATGAACGTATAGGGAATGGGTTGTCTTCCAGAGAGCAGCTGGTCTTGATTAGGCTATACCCTTGACAAAAAGCTGCTGTGGCCATAGCTATAGCTCATATTACACCTCAGGGAAATAAAACAATGTTGTGAAGGCCTAATAAATTGCAGTCTAATTTCACTGGTTAAAGTGGAGTGTGAAAAAATAACGACAAATAGTAAGTGTGTTTGGATTATGAACGCTTTAAAATCCTGCTTCAAAGTGTTACCTTGAAAATTAGCATGTATTGCTATCAAATGTCAAAAAAATGTATATTAAAGGGGTTGGTTCACTATTTTACAACCTGATGACAGATGGTTCCTCACCCTGAACGTAGTCTATGGGCCAGGAGGAACTGTAATCAGGTTTCTTTCAACAGCCACTACAAACTTCAGTTAACTTTATAGACACCACAAGCTAACAATCAATGGAAGTGATGGGGGCATGTGTGTTTTTTTTAAATGGCAAAATCACCTTTAAGCAACATCAAACTAAATATGGAGTTGATTTAAATTGATTTCAGGGGATTTGGACATTATTTTTGTAAACATGCTCACATGCCCCGCATCACTTCCGTTCACTCTTAGCTTGTGGTGGCTAAGGATAGCTGAAGTGGGTAGTGACTGTTTATTGAAAACCGAACCTTGGATTACATAGACCACTTTCAGGGTGATGAACCATCTAACATCAAGTTGTAAAATATTGAACTACTCCTTTAAAGATAATACTAATTTTACTAACTGAGGGAAATATAGTATGACATTGATCAAAGGTTAAAGAGGGGGGAGAGAGCAATGGCCATACGAAAGCTCAGTGCTGTGTGTAGAAGGTTGTTTACACAGCAGCACTGTTCTTGGATCAGTTTCAACTTTTTGCCCAAAATGGTTGTTATTAGGATTGGGCATTGATGTCGGCTTATCCTGGATCAGCCAGCTCAACCACATGACTGACTGATTGATGTAGCCTATGCTTCCACCTGGTGGACGATCTGTATCCCTGCAGCCACCGTGCAGCAGCCAGTTTATAAACGAGTGATGTTGCCATATACACAGAAATAACAAATCCTCTTTACCTTATTCTCGGCATGCTGGAGGCTTTGACCCTTCACCCTGGCCACGGTGGAAGCATGTGACAAACCAAAAGTTTTGTTTTTGTTGGCCTCTCTCATTATAGGTGGCCAGGTCATGCCTCCAGACCTCTCGCCCTCCTCCACCACCACCTCCTCCTGCCTCCCCGGGCCGCCAGGAGGCTCACTGGTCGCCAACGGCACCGCTGACGTCATGGTGAACTTTGACCCGGACCCAGCGGACGTGGCGCTGTCCAGCGTGCCGGGCCAGGAGGCCTTCGACCCCCGGAGGCACCGCTTCTCGGACGAGGAGCTCAAGCCACAGCCCATGATCAAGAAAGCCCGCAAGATGCTGGTCCCAGATGAGCAGAAGGTACTACATTTCTTGCGATTCTTGGCTTTAAACGTAGTTTGCACCTAAGAAGCTTCAAGGTAAAGTTAGCAATACGATGTCATCATACGAAGCGGGGCAACTTCCTGCTTACTCAAGTGAATGACAACGGGGGCATGCCTCAAGGAAGGGCACACATTGGGGAGGGGCAAGTTTGAACTGGCCTGTAGATATGCATGCAATACATAACAAGGTAAGAATGAGGTAGGAAACTCTCATATTGCTTGCTGTAGAGTAGCTCATTGTGACGGCATTGTTATTAAGGCACGCACTTTAATCAAATCTTTATATACAGTTGAAGTCAGAAGTTTACATACACTTAGGTTGGAGTCATTAAAACTTGTTTTTCAACCACTCCACACATTTCTTGTTAACGAACTATAGTTTTGGCAAGTCGGTTAGGACATCTACTTTGTGCATGACACAAGTCCAACAATTGTTTACAGACAGATTATTTCACTTATAATTCACTGTATCACAATTCCAGTGGGTCAGAAGTTTACATACTCTAAGTTGACTGCCTTTAAACAGCTTGGAAAATTCCAGAAAATTATGTCATGGCTTTAGAAGCTTCTGATAGGCTAATTGACATCATTTGAGTCAATTGGATGTGTACCTGTGGATGTATTTCAAGGCCTACCTTCAAACTCAGTGCCTCTTCGCTTGACATCATAGGAAAATCTAAATAAATCAGCCAAGACCTCGGAAAATAAATGGTTCATCCTTGGGAGCAATTTCCAAACGCCTGAAGGTACCACGTTCATCTGTACAAACAATAGTACGCAAGTATAAACACCATGGGACCACACAGCCATCATACCGCTCAGGAAGGAGACGCGCTCTGTCTCCTAGAGATGAATGTCCTTTTGTGTGAAAAGTGCAAATCAATCCGAGAACAACAGCAAAGAACCTTGTGAAGATGTTGGAGGAAACAGGTACAAAAGTATCTATGACCCCAAGCATACTTCCAAAGTTATGGCTTAAGGACAACAAAGTCAAGGTATTGGAGTGGCCATCACAAAGCCCTGACCTCAATCCTATAGAAAATATGTGGGCAGAACTGAAAAAGCGTGTGCGAGCAAGGAGGCCTACAAACCTGACTCAGTTACACCAGCTCTGTCAGGAGGAATGGGCCAAAATTCACCCAACTTATTGTGGGAAGCTTTTGGAAGGCTACCCGAAACGTTTGACCCAAGTTAAACAATTTAAAGGCAATGCTACCAAATACTAATTGAGTGTATGTAAACTTCTGACCCACTGGGAATGTGATGAAAGAAATAAAAGCTGAAATCATTCTCTCAACTGTTATACTGAGTTTAAAGGTATTTGGCTAAGGTGTATGTAAACTTCTGACTTCAACTGTACATGCTTCAAGTGTGAAACTACAATGCTCAGCTTTGACACCTCTCCCCCTTCCCCCATTGCCATCACAAAACTGACCCTTCTTGCCCCTCTCTTCCTCTCCCTTTCCTCCCCCACAACACGCCTCTACTTTGCCGTGACTCCTGCAGGACGACAAGTACTGGAGCCGGCGCTACAAGAACAACGAGGCGGCCAAGCGCTCACGTGACGCCCGGCGCCTCAAGGAGAACCAGATCACGGTGCGCGCCGCCTTCCTGGAGCGAGAGAACGCTGCTCTCAGACAGGAAGTGGCCGACATGCACAAGGAGCTGGGCCGCTGCCGCAACATCCTCAACAAGTTCGAGAGCCGACACGGAGACTTGTGAGGAAGAAGAAGAAGATGAGGGGAAGAGTGGAGGAAGGAGAGGGTTAGAAGGCAGCCCCAACATTGGCAGCACTTTAGTTGAGGAGGTGCGCGTACGGCCTACGTAGACGTGACGTAAGCATTGTATGACACCTGGCGTAAGCATTCGTGTTGTGAGTAGCCCGCAGTGTTGTAGTGAGTGCAGCCTTCATTTTGTGTATCTGTGCTATGCTGGTTTCACTTCCCGTGTCTCTTTGACAGGTTGCGTCGTGACGTCATTCAGTGTTTATATCAGGTGCGTTGCAGTGTTTTTTCGGGTAATGCGCAGGCCATACGCGCACCCATTCAGATGGGTGTGTTCAAGTCATACAGATCACAGACGACTAATGTTTTTAAGCTAAAGGCAAGGAGACAAGCCAGGGGAGGACAGATGTGTAATTTTTTCTATGACTAAACATGTATATTTTTTAACTGTACTGAGCAAGGAGGGAGGCATGGGCAAACTAGAAAACATAGGATGAGCTATATCTAGAGGAGGAGGATTAGGAGAGGTAGGCAGAAGAGAGGAAAGCAAAGAGATTTCAACATAGGAAAACTGTATATTTTTATATTTGCAAAAACAGTTCAGAGGAGATTTTGGAAATACTCTTTTGTATATTTTATATATGGGTGAGTTTAGTAGAGAGATTGGGGCTATATGAAGATGTTTTAACAACAGGGTAGATTGATAAATTATATATTTTGAACTTTGAACAACCATCCCGGTTTAGGGACATCGATCCCGAAGAGGTTTTAAGATAGAAGGGTCAGAGGTCGTAATAGAGAATGTATAATGGTTGTTTCCAGGGAAAACATGGCGGCGAGAGAGGAGATGTATCTTAGTAAATGATTGTGGACATGAACAGATAGAAGGTTAAATAAACATTGTATAGTTTAAATAGTGTTCTTGTGGGTTTGTTCAAGCACTTAAAGGAAATTTTCATATTTTTTCACTCCAGCACCACCTCAACATCAACATATGTGAAAATGGCACGTTTCTATGTTTTATAGTAAAATAAATAGAGGAAGGTAAGTGTTTTCAATTAGATCCTAAACCAGTTAGTAGGAAATTAGTAGGCAATGCCTACTCATAATTGGTTAAAAATCACATGATGCACACCGAAGATGTCATTGGGGGAAACACTTATCTTAGAAACATGCAATTTTCACATATGTTGATGTTGGGGTGGTGCTGGAGATGATGAATGTGAAAAGTGGTGGAGTTGCCCTTTAATTTATTATCTTCTTTTTGATTCCTTTCTTGCATTAAATCTTTTTAATTGTGTGTCTGGCAGTGAGGGGGAGAGAGAGAGAATTTATTGAAATGCTGCAGTCAGTGATCTATCACGAGAACAGCTGCATACGCACTGATGTTTGTGAATAAATATCGGTCAAATGTGTTGCCAGGTACTCATGTAGATGGGTGAATATGTTTGGCTCAGGCGCAAACACAGACAGACACACACCGCAAACAAACATGACTAGCCAAACAGTCCAATAACCTGGACCAGTGACTACGTATGCATTTTCACATTACACACACACACATGCACGCCTGCATGTACGCGCACACACACACACACACACTCTTATTTCAAATCAAATGTATTTATAAAGCCCTTCTTACATCAGCTGATATCTCAAAGTGCTGTACAGAAACCCAGCCTAAAATCCCAAAAAGCAAGCAATGCAGGTGTAGAAGCACGGTGGCTAGGAAAAACTCCCTAGAAAGGCCAGAACCTAGGAAGAAACCTAGAGAGAAACCAGGCTATGAGGCGTGGCCAGTCCTCTATTTGGCCCTGAAAGCAAGCTGGACCTTGAAACACAGGGCTGGTGTACAATAGCACACAACCAGTCAAGGCAAATAACACTTCCTCACTTTCTACAGCACATGCTGGGAATTTGTCCCTCTCTCCCTCATCCTTGATCCATTTTGAAGTGTGAAACTGGTTTAGAATTGACCGCCTAGGTTAAGTTGGCAGTGTTCAGCATGAACTGGAGCACTCTGCCACTTAACACACCCCGAGTTTGATTATAATGATGATTATTATTGTGGACTATGTATGGTGCTCAACCTGTTCCTCCATCTGAACATAGACAACCCGACACAGTAACTGAACTGCCTAAAGCCTTTAATTTATTTTTGATTTGTTCTTTATTTTTGCGTGTCGTACTGTAAGAGTACGTCTGGTATAGAGTGACGCACACAAGAGTATGTCTATACCTCTCCTCAACAAGATAACCCAGTGAAACAGTGCACCCTTATGCACCGTACACATGTACAATTAAATACTCCAGCTATTCTCTCACTAGATATGTGTGTATATAATATATCCTTGAACATATAAAATATCCGTGACTCTAGATGTAATAATATACATAGCTTGAATATATAAATGCAGTATAAGATGATTGGAATCATTATCAATTTCTCAGGCGTTCTGGGGGACAAAAAAAAAAAAACTCTTACGATAAATCTTAACTTTGATTACAGAAGTTGTGATTCTTAGTTTTATTTTTTTATCCGGGTTTGTCTGGATACATTTCGGAGCTGGCCCATTTTGGCAGTACAATTAGGTAGAGTTCGATGGAATTCCAACTCACCTTGGGAGGGATGTTCTAATTCAACCAGTTCTGGATTTGAAGGTCTTTGTTGATTTCAGACATAGCATTCAATGTTATGTTTTATTATTATTATTATTACAGTTATGATTGCTAGTATTATCGTTGTTGTTGTTGTTATTATTACCCTTATATTTATTGTCCTTGCTACAACTTTTAAGGGAGAATGCAGTTCTCATTTTATCTCCCTTGTATTTTTCAAGACCATCTTTACTCTACATTATTTTCTATGAGCCTGTTCACTATCGGCACCATCCAATGAGACTGTACAAAGCTCCAGGTGCACTGTGGGGACTGTAGTCTCGTCCGTGTGTTTTGTAATTGAACATAAGCTGAAACAACCACAAACTATGGACTTGAAACCCTGGAAGAATTTGAACTACATCTCCCAGCAGCAGGCTTCTAACACCGTCCATCTTTTGATGGAGAAAGAAGCAACTTTTTGATACCTGGAACTTGTTTGCAGAAACTTATAAACTTTTGACAGTGCTATTTTTCTATGTGTCTGTATATGCATACTGCAACTTTTTGTGGGCATTTGTAGCCCATCCTCACAGTGATGGTATGCTACTAAACGGCATTACGGGTAATGTGCACAGCCTATTTTCCCTTCCCCTTGTGGATTACAAACTACTCCCTGTTGTGACTGTTATAAATAAACTACAAGTCCCATGAGCACACCACTACCCAATTGCACCAGTAATCTCTACTGATCCTGCCTATAGGGATGCTGAGGAATGTGATCTGGTTTTTCCCGAAAACACCAATAAAGACTCGTCCTTACTCACTGAGAAAGCTTTTGTGGTGTCTTGTATGTTGTCATGATTTTATATCTTCTCTCTATGTGAAACTGCAGTGACTCGAACTCACACAGCATCAGAAAGTACAACAGAGCGCCAATGGGGGGCACTAAGGCCCGTTTAACATGGCGCTATTCTCGAGACCATATTAGACATCATAAAATGGCGGCCTAATGCTCCCAGTGCCACCTGTGACCAGTGGGCTGGTTCAGCTGTTCGTCAACATGGATTGCGTCAAGCAGTCCCCCACGTAACTCCATCTGCCATCTGTCCAATCAGTAGCAGCAGCAACAACATACCACCACACAGGTGTTAACTAACATGGGTTCAAATGATAGATCCACATGGACTCCCAGAGCATCTGTTTTTCTGACCACAGTATCCATTTCACCACGGAAAGTTTGCTAGACTTTGAGAGACTTCCGGGGCTCAACTTGATAAAAAGATGATAAACCTCAATCTGATTTCGCAGGTGAGGTAAATATTAGGTTGTACATAACCATTTCGGATGTTTGTAGTTCCTGAAAGACTCTAGCGCGGGTTGATTCCACGTATGACAACAAGGAACCGTCCACAACCACCGGATGCCATTTACATTACAATGACGTGATGACAATGTCTGAGTCGAAAAACAGTCTAGACTAAGTCACTGACCTTCATCTAGCAGAGCGCGTGTTACAGTATTACTATTGCAAGGTAGGAATGCCAACATATGAGGCTATTCGATAGGAGCAAAGCCAAAGGCAAGTTTGTCCCTCAGAGCAGTGATCATGAGCGGTGATTAAGTGGTGGACACACTGCAACCCTTTCAATTATCAAGGCCTCAGAGTGTCCTTGACAACACTGCTGGGGGACAAACGTGTTTCCTTCCATTGAGACGAGGGAGACGACTGTGGGTGTGTCCCATATGGCACCCTATTCCCTTTTTAGTGCACTACTTTGACCAGGGCTCACTACTTTTCAGCAAGACCCTCTTATCCAGGGCTCTGGTCAAAAGGAGGGGACTATAAAGGGAATAGGGTGCCATTTAAGACGCAGCCAGTGTTTTGACCACAGTATCAAGGCCTTGGCCTGCTACTGATTAAACCTGTACGGAGTGTTATTCAGATGTTGTCACTGAGCTAGGGAAATACCGGAAGAAGTACAGCGATGTGTGAAAGAAATAATAGATGGTAGAGAACAGGAAGATTACTTGAGGGAAATAATTGTACTTATTGTTTTACTGCAAGGAGGGATGGGTGGAAAGTGTTTGTGTGTGAACCTTTGAGAAGACAATTAGTCTAATAGCTTACAAAGAGAGAATGTGCGTGTGCAAGTTGGTGTGCCTGTGCAAGAGTGTGAGCCTGAGAGAATTGAAGAGAGAGACAAAGGGTGCTTGCTTGAGAGTGTGGCAGTGTAATGTCTCTACTTGTCTGAATGTCTATCTCTGCGCTCTTCAAAGCCTCGCTCAGCTCCCTACGGAACTGGATGAGAGGTCCCCTTCATTAGGGCTGTGTTATGTGCCATGCCTCAATGTAAGGTCCCTCCCAGTGGTGCCCATCTCTTCTCCACCCTCTCACTTTTACATTTAAGTCACTTAGCAGATGCTCTTATCCCAGAGCAACATACAGGTGCAATTAGGGTTAAGTGCCTTGCTCACCTAGCCGGCTCAGGGATTCGAACCTGCGACCTTTCGGTTACTGGCCCAGCGCACTTTACTTGGCTACCTTCCGCCGCCCCGCCTCGCTATCTCTCTATGTACCCCCATCTCCTTCCCCCTATTTTCCTCCCTCTCACTTTTCCCCAATCCTCTTTCTCCTCTCTCTTTTCTCCTATAGTCAAAACCCCACAAACACCCCTCCGTCTCTCACTTTCTCTTTCTCTCCCCTTCTTTTTCACTTTAGCCCCTAGCCTACTGGACACCCCCTGCCCTCCACTAACTCCTCACCCCCTTCCTCTCTCTTTCACCCTACAGCTTTCTTCAATAACCATTTTGACAGCCAAGGAAGACGGACTGAACTCTCCTTACCTCCTCCCCTCCCTTCTTCAGACTTTTCCACCTCCCTGGCAAACCAACCTGTAACGCTATGGGATTGGGTGTGTGTTTGTGTTGGGGGGGGGGGGGGGACAAGCTGGGTATCCTGTCACATCATAGCCCAGAGACTCAGAGCCGCCGCACGAGAATGTCACTCCAAATTGTCTCGGGGTGGCCTCGCACAGCGCACACAAACACCTCCTCCTCCCACTTCCTCCTCCACTGTAGCCGAGCGTGCCGATGGCCTGAAGAGCGGTTCTGCGGCGGTGGCACGGGAGGTTGGCATATCTGACAGGTCTGGAAAAGCTGTCGCGATAATGAGCGAGCCAAATGTCACGGGCATACTGATTACCGAATCAGCCTTCTAATTGTTTCCGGGTGGTATCGAGTTCCGTGCGCAATCAGATGCGAAGGCCGCCAGCATTAATGAGCGCCGGTTGTAGTTGGAGATATAAATCCAAATGATGTATTCTATGATGTGTGCCTATTCAATCCAGGCTGTAATGTAATTAAGGCAATGTGGGTGATCACCAGTGTGCTGGATATATATGGTGCAAGCCTGTCTGACGTGCAGGGTTGTCAAGATATCTGACTCCTGACCTTTGTAGTTTAGGTCGCAGTGCAGAGTTGACAGCAAAGTGAGCGATGAGTAATGAGGGGTAGGATATAGAAGACACTGGTGAATAACCAAGTGACACACGGACAGGAAGGTCATACGCTACTTATGAACTGTTATAAGTAGTTTATTAACCATTATAGTAAACTGTTTGTAAATCATTGTGAATCCCTTTCTCCTGTAAGTATCAACATGATTAAATACATCTATACGGCAGTAAATTAAAAAAGGGCAACACACTCCATAATCTCCGTTGCCTGCAGTTACGGCAAATGTCTCCATTTGCTTTGGAGGTTGCGTTGCGATATCTATGGAGATACACGAGTGATGAAATAGGACTTGAATGTGTTCTCAAGTTCACCTTGACTGTACAGTTCACTTTCAAGCTCAGGCACAGCATATCAATGCACTGGTGCGGACCACATCAATGTATAGTGTCATTACTCTATCGCTGCATGCCGGAGTGCATCTTTCACTGGGTCGGGGGGGGACATCCCACATTCTGAAATTGCATTTTTTGTCCCCCCCCAGTTTTATCATTGGAATGTGATACAAAACGAGGCAATGGTGTGCTTTAGGACCATGCGGACGCTTCCGAGCGGTCGGGTAGGCTGTTTGGAGTGTCTATGCGACTAGATAAAAAAATTTGAATAATAAGTTATGTCCCCCCCACTTCTAAAACCAAAGTTGCACCCCTGGCTATACACAACACAAAATAGTGGCACAATATTGAGGATGCGTCACATGTCAATGTACACTACCGTTCAAAAGATTGGGGTCACTTAGACATTTCCTTGTTTTTGAAAGCAAAACACATTTTTTGTCCATTAAAATAACATAAAATTGATCAGAAATACAGTGTAGACATTGTTAATGTTGTAAATGACTATTGTAGCTGGAAATGGCAGATTTTTTATGGAATATCTACATAGGCGTACAGAGCCCCATTATCAGCAACCAGCAACCATCACTCCTGTGTTCCAATGGCACGTTGTGTTAGCTAATCCAAGTTTATCATTTTAAAAGGCTAATTGATCATTAGAAAACCCTTTTGCAATTATGGTAGCACAGCTGAAAACTGTTCCTGATTAAAGAAGCAATAAAACTGGCCTTCTTTAGACTAGTTGAGTATCTAGAGCATCAGCATTTGTGGGTTCGATTACAGGCTTCTAGGCAGAGTTCCTCTGTCCAGTGTCTGTGTTCTTTTGCCCATCTTAATCTTTTATTTTTTATTGGCCAGTCTGAGAAATGGCTTTTTCTTTGCAACTCTGCCTAGAATGCCAGCATCCTGGAGTCGCCTCTTCACTGTTGCCGTTGAGACTGGTGTTTTGCTGGTACTATTTAATGAAGATGCCAGTTGAGGACTTGTGAGGCGCCTGTTTCTCAAACTAGACAATCTAATGTACTTGTCCTCTTGCTCAGTTGTGCACCGGAGCCTCCCACTCCTCTTTCTATTCTGGTTAAAGCCAGTGTGCGCTGTTCTGTGAAGGGAGTAGTATACAGCGTTGTATGAGATCTTCAGTTTCTTGGCAATTTCTCGCATGGAACAGCCTTCATTTCTCAGAACAAGAATAGACTGACGAGTTTCAGAAGAAAGTTCTTTGTTTCTGACCATTTTGAGCCTGTAATCGTACCCACAAATCTAGATACTCATCTAGTCTAAAGAAGGACAGTTTTCAACAGTTTTCAGCTGTGCTAACATAATTGCAAAAGGGTTTTCTAATGATCAGTTAGTTTTTTTAAATGATAAACTTGGATTAGCTAACACAACGTGCCATTGGAACACGAGTGATGGTTGCTGATAATGGGCCTCTGTACGCCTATGTAGATATTCCATAAAAAATCAGCTGTTTCCTGCTACAATAGTCATTTACAACATGAACAATGTCTACACTGTATTTCTGATCAATTTGATGTTATTTTGTGAATGCACCAATTTGTAAGTTGCTCTGGATAAGAGCGTCTGCTAAATGACTTAAATGTAAATGTAAATGTATTTTAATGAACAAAATATTTGCTTTTCTTTCAAAAACAAGGACATTTCTAAGTGATCCCACACTTTTGAACAGTAGTGTACTACATACAGTGCATTCGGAAAGTATTGAGACCCCTTGACCTTTTCCACATTTTGTTACGTTACAGCCTTATTCTAAAATGGATTAATCATCGATCTACACACAATACCCCATAATGACAAAGCAAAATAGGTTTTTAGAAATTTTTACAAATATATTAAAAATAAAGAACTGAAATACCACATTTACGTAAGTATTCAGACCTTTTACTCGATTACCACCTCAAGTCTTCTTGGGTATGACTCTACAAGCTTGGCACACCTCTATTTGGGGAGTTTCTCCCATTCTTCTCTGCAGATCCTCTCAAGCTCTGTCAGGTTGGATTGGTAACGTTGCAGCACAGCTATTTTCAGGTTTCTCCAGAGATATTAGATCAGGTTCAAGTCTGGGATCTGGCTGGGCCACTCAATGACATTTAGAGACTTGTCCCAAAGCCACTCCTGCGTTGTCTTGGCATTGTGCTTAGGGTTGTTGTCCTGTTGGAAGGTGACCTTCACCCTAGTCTGAGGTCCTGAGCGCTCTGGAGCAGGTTTTCATCAAGGATCTCTCTGTACTTTGCTCCGTTCATATTTTCCCTCGATCCTGACTAGTCTCCCTGCCCCTGTTGCTGAAAAACATCCCCACAGCATGATGCTGCCACCATCATGCTTGACCGTAGGGATGGTGCCAGGTTTCTTCCACACGTGACACTTGGCATTCAGGCCAAAGAGTTCAATCTTGGGTTCATCAGACCAGAGCATCTTATTTCTCCTGGTCAGAGTCCTTTAGGTGTCTTTTGGCAAACTCCAAGCGAGCTGTCATGTGCCTTTTACTGAGGAGTGGCTTCGGTCTTGCGACTCTACCATGAAGATCTGATTGGTGCAGTGCTGCAGAGATGGTTATCCTTCTGGAAGGTTCTCCCATCTCTACATAGGGACTCTGGAGCTCTGTCAGAGTGACCATCGCGTTCTTGGTCACCTCCCTGACCAAGGTCCTTCTCCCCGATTGCTCAGTTTGGCCGGGCGACCAGCTCTAGGAAGAGTCTTGGTGGTTCCAAACTTCTTCCATTTAAGAATGATGGAGGCCATTGTGTTCTTGGGGACCTTCAATGCTGCAGACATTTTTTGGTACCCTTCACCAGATCTGTGCCTCGTCATAATCCTGTCTCGGAGCTCTACGGACAATTCCTTCGACCTCATGGCTTCTTATATAGACAGGTGTGTGCCTTTCCAAATCATGTCCAATCAATTGAATTTACCACAGGTGGACTCCAATCAAGTTGTAGAAACACCTCAAGGATGATCAATGGAAACAGGATGCACCTGAGCTCAGTTTCGAGTCTCATAGCAAAGAGTCTGAAAACTTATGTATATAAGGTTTTTCTGTTTTTTTTTTTTTAATTCATTTGTAAAAATGTCTAAAAACCTGTTTTCACTTTGTCATTATGGGGTATTCAGATCAATAGGTTGATTCAGATTATTATTTTTTGTAATCCATTTTAGAATTAAACAAGTAAAGGGGTCTGAATACTTTCTGAATGCACTGTGACTAAAATCTATTCCTATTGCAGCTTCCTATTCCTAGTCCTATTGCAGCTTCTCAATGGGATGGTGGAAAACGAATGGAACGGCTTTAAATGGAAAGGGAAAGGGGAGATTCCTAGTCAGTGGTACAACTGAATGCATTCAACTGAAACGTGTCTTCTGCGTTTAACCCAACGCCTAACTTGAGGGAGCAACTCTCAGTTTGGTCCCTGAAACACTGAAGCGTCAAAGGAGGCCAAGTTTCCAGGAACACCAGGAAATATTGTTGAATGGACGTGTTGCTAGCTCCAACTGTAATCTCTATAACCATCCCTCCAGAGGCCCGCTGGGTCAGAGAAACGTTCCATATTCTCAGGATGACATCACCATTTTACTTAGCCAACACACAGGCCAGGATTCCATCAGATGCGTTGTCCACAAGCAAACTGCATTGTCGACAATATGCCTTTTGAAGGCATTTTTCGGACATTCGAGGAGATTGCAGTCACGGTAAAGTAAATGACCTTTAAAAGTAAATTGCAGTACGCTTGTCAACACTGCGTTTTGATTGAATCCTGGCAACAGGCAACTTGACTAAGTGGTGGAAACCAACTCTTTCCTAAGGGCATGAGCGTTAGGTTCTGACTATAATCTCTGTAATGTTTACCCCGAAGGAGGTATAGGCTGTCTACACTATAAAAGCATTCATAACTTGCTGACAGTTACGTACAGTATAGGCACATGTGGAGATTTGACAGTTATTCAGTGGTGTGGGGTGTGGAAGTGGAAACCGTTCTACCTATCCCGCAATGCTTCACGGCAACCTCTCACTTCTACACCCCAAGAGCTCCTCTTCTCTCCTCTCTTCTCCCTCTCTTCTCTTCAGGTTAAATTTGACCTCTTTCTGGCCCCTGCCCCAGAGCCTTCTCCCCCCTGCTTCCTCACTCTCCTGCTCCATGTTTTCCTGCACCTCTCCTTTCCTGGACTTCCTCTGCCAGTTCTTCTTCGAAGATGACGGACTCCTCCCCCCCCAGCTCTGGATTGGCCGTTGCTATGGAGACTGGTGCTGGAGTGCTGTGGGGAGGGCTAGTTTCCCTGCAGAGGGGAGTGATGTGAAACTCGCTCATGTGTGAGAATGTGTGTGAAGTGTATGTGTGTGTGTGAAGTGTATGTGTGTGAAGTGTGTGTGTGTGTGTGTGTGTGTGTGTGTGTGTGTGTGTGTGTGTGTGTGTGTGTGCGTGTGTGCGTGCGTGCGTGCGTGCGTGCGTGCGTGCGTGCGTGCGTGCGTGCGCATGCATGCTGTGTACAATATGTTTGTACGAGAGGCAGAGAGTGTGTGAGTGAAGTAGAGGCGGTAATGAGGCTCTTGCTTGTCAGCTGGTCTAGCTGCCTGTTCTGGAGGGCATTCTCCACACTCCTAGTTACCCAGCAATGTGTACCATCCGGTGAGTGTGTGTTACAGTTTTATTTCTGTACTCTAATCATATGTCTGCAGGCAGGCTACAGTGAAGTGGTAGTGTGTGTGTGTGTGTGTGTGTGTGTGTGTGTGTGTGTGTGTGTGTGTGTGTGTGTGTGTGTGTGTGTGTGTGTGTGTGTGTGTGTGTGTGTGTGTGTGTGTGTGTGTGTGTGTGTGTGTGTGTGTGTGTGTGTGTGTGTGTGTCAATGTGTTTCTGCACTGTGTGGGTGGCAGCTGCAGTGGAGGCGAAGCTTCTAGTGTGACTGCTCCTTTTACACACTGGAGAGCAGCTCAGCTCATCTGGAGCCGTGGCTCCTGGCTGCTGCATGGGGGAGTGCGCCACAGAACCCTGGATTTGGCTCCTCTCCTGGAGCACGGCTCAAAGTCAACAGGCACAGGACTAGGGAGAGAGGGAGGGAGTGAGAGAGAGAGAGAGAATCTGCACAGATTCTGTCAGACCAAGGCCCTGACAGTGAATCTCAGTAAAAACAGAAATAATGGTGTTCAAAAAAGGTCCAGTCACCAGGACCCCAAATACAAATTCCATCTAGACACTGTTGCCCTAGAGCACACAAAAAAACGATACATACAGTGGGGGAAAAAAGTATTTAGTCAGCCACCATTTGTGCAAGTTCTCCCACTTAAAAAGATGAGAGGCCTGTAATTTTCATCATAGGTACACTTCAGCTATGACAGACAAAATGAGGAGAAAAAATCCAGAAAATCACATTGTAGGATTTTTAATGAATTTATTTGCAAATTATGGTGGAAAATAAGTATTTGGTCACCTACAAACAAGCAAGATTTCTGGCTCTCACAGACCTGTAACTTCTTCTTTAAGAGGCTCCTCTGTCCTCCACTCGTTACCTGTATTAATGGCACCTGTTTGAACTTGTTATCAGTATAAAAGACACCTGTCCACAACCTCAAACAGTCACACTCCAAACTCCACTATGGCCAAGACCAAAGAGCTGTCAAAGGACACCAGAAACAAAATTGTAGACCTGCACCAGGCTGGGAAGACTGCATCTGCAATAGGTAAGCAGCTTGGTTTGAAGAAATCAACTGTGGGAGCAATTATTAGGAAATGGAAGACATACAAGACCACTGATAATCTCCCTCGATCTGGGGCTCCACGCAAGATCTCACCCCGTGGGGTCAAAATGATCACAAGAACGGTGAGCAAAAATCCCAGAACCACACGGGGGGACCTAGTGAATGACCTGCAGAGAGCTGGGACCAAAGTAACAAAGCCTACCATCAGTAACACACTACGCCGCCAGGGACTCAAATCCTGCAGTGCCAGATGTGTCCCCTTGCTTAAGCCAGTACATGTCCAGGCCCGTCTGAAGTTTGCTCGAGAGCATTTGGATGATCCAGAAGAAGATTGGGAGAATGTCATATGGTCAGATGAAACCAAAATAGAACTTTTTGGTAAAAACTCAACTCGTCGTGTTTGGAGGAGAAAGAATGCTGAGTTGCATCCAAAGAACACCATACCTACTGTGAAGCATGGGGGTGGAAACATCATGCTTTGGGGCTGTTTTTCTGCAAAGGGACCAGGACGACTGATCCGTGTAAAGGAAAGAATGAATGGGGCCATGTATCGTGAGATTTTGAGTGAAAACCTCCTTCCATCAGCAAGGGCATTGAAGATGAAACGGGGCTGGGTCTTTCAGCATGACAATGATCCCAAACACACCGCCCGGGCAACGAAGGAGTGGCTTCGTAAGAAGCATTTCAAGGTCCTGGAGTGGCCTAGCCAGTCTCCAGATCTCAACCCCATAGAAAATATTTGGAGGGAGTTGAAAGTCCGTGTTGCCCAGCAACAGCCCCAAAACATCACTGCTCTAGAGGAGATCTGCATGGAGGAATGGGCCAAAATACCAGCAACAGCGTGTGAAAACCTTGTGAAGACTTACAGAAAACGTTTGACCTCTGTCATTGCCAACAAAGGGTATATAACAAAGTATTGAGAAACTTTTGTTATTGACCAAATACTTATTTTCCACCATAATTTGCAAATAAATTCATAAAAAATCCTACAATGTGATTTTCTGGATTTTCTTTTCTCATTTTGTCTGTCATAGTTGAAGTGTACCTATGATGAAAATTACAGGCCTCTCTCACCTTTTTAAGTGGGAGAACTTGCACAATTGGTGGCTGACTAAATACTTTTTTGCCCCACTGTACCTCGGCCTAAACATCAGCGCAGCAGGTAACTTCCACAAAGCTGTGAAAGAGCTGAGACAAGGCAAGAATGGCCTTCTATGCCATCAAATGGAACATAAAATTCGACATACCAATTAGAATCTGGCTAAAAATACTTATAGAACCCATTGCCCTTTATGGTTGTGAGGTCTGGGGTCCGCTCACCAACCAAGAATTCACAAAACGGGACAAACACCAAATTGAGACTCTGCATGCAGAATTCTGCAAAAATATCCTCTGTGTACAACGTAAAACACCAAATAATGCATGCAGATCAGAATTAGGCCGATACCCGCTAATTATCAAAATCCAGAAAAGAGCCGTTAAATTCTACAACCACCTAAAAGGAAGAGATTCCCAAACCTTCCATAACAAAGACATCACCTACAGAGAGATGAACCTGGAGAAGAGTCCCCTAAGCAAGCTGGTCCTGGGGCTCTGTTCACAAACACCAACAGACCCCACAGAGCCCCAGAACAGCAACACAATTAGACCCAACCAAATCATGAGAACACAAAAATATAATTACTTGACACATTGGAAAGAATTAACAACAAAACAGAGCAAACTAGAATGCTATTTGGCTCTAAACAGAGAGTACACAGCGGCAGAATACTTGACCACCGTGACTGACCCAAACTTAAGGAAAACTTAACTGTACAGACTCAGTGAGCATGGCCTTGCTATTGAGAAAGGCCGCCATAGCCTGTCTTCTCTTGAGAGCCAGGTCTGCTTATGTGCACACTGCCCACAAAATGAGGTGGAAACTGAGCTGCACTTCCTAACCTCCTGCCAAATGTATGACCATATTAGAGACACATATTTCCCTCAGATTACACAGATCCACAAAGAATTCGAAAACAACCCGAATTTTGAGTGAAATACCACCGTTCTTATTTAACCTGGCAAGTCAGTTAAGAATACATTCTTATTTACAATGCCTGCCTACCGGGGAACAGTGGGTTAACTGCCTTGTTCAGGGGCAACAGATTTTTACCTTGTCAGCTTGGGGATTCGATCCTACAACTTTTCGGTTACTGGCCCAACGCTCTAACCACTGCCACCTCGCAGTCTGCCATCACAGCAGCAATATTTGTGACTTGTTGCCACAAGAAAAGGGCAACCAGCGAAGAACAAACACCATTGTAAATACAACCCAGATTTAATTTCCCTTTTGTATTTTAACTATTTGCACATTGTAACAACACTGTATATAGACATAATATGACATTTGAAATGTCTTTATTATTTTGGAACTTCTGTGAGTGTAATGTTTACTGTTAATTTTAATTGTTTATGATCTATTATCTATTATCGAGAGAGAGAGAGAGAGAGAGAGAGAGAGAGAGAGAGAGAGAGAGAGAGAGAGAGAGAGAGAGAGAGAGAGAGAGAGAGAGAGAGAGAGAGAGAGAGAGAGAGAGAGAGAGAGAGAGAGAGAGAGAGAGAGAGAGAGAGAGAGAGAGAGAGAGAGAGAGAGAGAGGCATATGACCCAAATCAAGGGGCAGAGGTCTGTTGGGGATAGACGGCTGATGAACGTCCTAAAATGGACACTGTAGATGTGATCACGTAGGGCCTATATCTTAAATCAATAGGGCCTATTATATAAGTGCACACTGTGTTGCAGTGCATTGCAGTACACCGTTCCCAATTCAAAAAGAAATTCATTTTTATAGCTGTGGATATCTCTCTGTACTGGTCTACTACCCCCATTCAGAGCAGTCCCAGTCATTATATGCATTGGGAGTTGCATGCATCTCACAGTAAATGATTCTACAGTAGGTGTGAACAGTAGTTGGCTCCAGGTCACGATGTCTTTTTGTTACATCAAAGGAAAAAGAGAAGTGTTTTGCACACAAAGAAGACTCCAATATCTTCATTTTGCAGTTGCAATGTCTCTGTAGGCTAGAACAAAAAATGTCTGAAAAGGAAAATATATTTTACAAACCTTCTCTTCTCTCGACCTTCTAAAAACATCTGAGAACAAACATGACCCTGTTACAGTTTACTTCATTTCTGTTTTTGGAGCCAGGAAAAGCAAGCTTAATTAATTTTAATCTGTTAAGTAGCAGACTCTAGGTGCTATATTTAGATTCCTGTAATGTTGCATATTTGAAATAAGCCAGAGTGAACCCTTTCAACCTCTCCCCCTTCATCCCCCCCCTGGGAGTATCAAAGTATGATTTCAGCCATATAGTCGTTAGCATCTCTTTGATATCTCTTTGGTACGGAATGTAGCATCGACCGCATTCCTGCTCACTGCTTTTTAATTGGGCTATGCTACGCTATGCTACGCTATGCTACGTTAGCCTCATATGCCTGCCTTGTGCCTATTCATGTGGCTGGTTTGCTGGGTTTTATACTCAGACCTGCTAAAGCTAACAACATCATGATATTAAAATGCAATATGGAATCTGATGGGGATTCCCTTTTTTGAATGAAGAGAGATAAAGGTTTATGTTTGGGATTTTGTTGTTGGTGGTTGAAGGGCTGTGGGCGGTGGGGCCTCCTTGAATCTTTCAAACAGCACTTATCTTCAAAGTGCATTCATTTCCTGTTAGATTACTTAACATTTAAGTCATTTAGCAGACGCTCTTATCCAGAGCGACTTACAAATTGGAAAGTTCATACATATTCATCCTGGTCCCCCCGTGGGGAATGAACCCACAACCCTGGCGTTGCAAGCGCCATGCTCTACCAACTGAGCCACACGGGACCTACTTCACAACTCTTGTATCTCTCTTTCCTTTCCCTCTTTCTCTCTCTCTCTCTCTTCCTCTTTCTCTCCTGCACACTCATTTCCGTCTCTTTCTCTCTCTCTCTCTTTCTCCCATCCTCTCCTCTCTCTCCCTCCATATGGCTGTTTCTGTGTGAGTGCCGGGAGGAATCGTCAGTAAGGCTGTGAGTGTGCCCCGCTATTGCCAAATGAAGAAGCCATGTGGAGGGTATTGCCCAATTTCTCCAGATGTTTAACACGTGTTTCAGACACTCATTACCGATCAATTGTGTCTCTCTCCCTCTCGCACAGCTGTGCTGTGATTGCTCACAATGCTTTCGGACATTTAAACACACGTCTGCACACACATAAACATGCACGCGCACACAAACACACACATACAGACACATGCCCGACTGCATGTACGTACATGTACACACACACACACACTCTCAAAAATTATCTCATTCCCTCAGGCAGAGGGCTTAGACAGATTTCTCTCATTTCAGCGTGTGTGTGCGTGCGTGTGCGTGCGTGTGCGTGCGTGCGTGTGCGCATGCATGTGTGTATGCGTCAGAGATAGAGAGCCAGCCAGATCTGATTCAATGTGATTTGTTTACCTTCACTCATCATTACACTAATCCTTTAAATGCCTTTCATGCTATTTTCCAATCCTATCATGAGTAATGCCAAATCTCACAGCTTCATACCTGATCCACACATCCAAAAGGATTGGAATCACACTGAAAACATTGACATACTGTAGATTGGTCTTAATGTGGTTCATTAGGGTTTTAGAAGAAAAAGGAAATCCGGATATTGACAAAGAAGGAGAAACAGAGACTGCCTAAACACACACACACATACAGGCAATTTCCCAATTCAATTTTCTTCAATTCAAATGAATGAAAACAAATGAAGAAATGTGATTTACATGACTAATCTGAACACAACAGGACAATAGGACTATAGGACAGGTTACTATCAAGCTGTGGCAGGCTAAGCTGGTTGGTCCCTGGGATATACTTTACAGACAGTATGTATTTTCATAGAAGTATGACTTTTGATAACCATAAAATGAATCAAAGTTGACAAATGAAATACTTTTTTCCAGTTCCTCTGCATCTCAACAGGGACACACATGTACTATTTTTGAAATAATTTGCTGTGACAAGCCTTTGACATGAAACTGGGACTAATGCTGACGAGAAGCTTGTGCATTATGACCGTTTTGCTTTTTTTCAGTCCCAGACTTCGTCATGCAGAAGAGCTCTCTTCAAAGATGCATATTGCATGTAAAACATTCAACACATAAACGAGAACGTATTAGCATGTCAATTATCGCTCCTCGTCGCCCACTGATTTGCATTGCTAACTCTGCAAAATGAATATGTCATGAATATGTCACCAAGGTTGTCATTTCAAAGCCATTAGCCAGTCGCGAAACTGGCTCCGCTCTGCTCACAGAACTGCAACCACTGGCCCCGTTCAAATTCTTTAAACATGCATCCTTCCTTTGTCCTGTCCCTGAGGTAATCCCTGATTAGAAATGGCGTGACAGGTGAACGGGGCCAGTGTGTATCAGCGAGAAAGAGGAAGTAAAAATACAAGGTCCATATTTGGTTCATATTTCAGTGAGGGAAAAACAGGTGAAAAAAAAGGGCAAGGTATTCAGCCTGTTGTATCTCAGAAGAGTTAATATACATACTCTGTATGCTGCTCTCTCTCTCCTATATCTCTCTCCCTGCTCTCTCTCTCCTATATCTCTCTCCCTGCTCTCTCTCTCTCCTATATCTCTGTCCCTGCTCTCTCTCTCCTATATCTCTCTCCTTGCTCTCTCTCTCTCCTATATCTCTCTCCCTGCTCTCTCTCTCTCTCCTATATCTCTCTCCCTGCTCTCTCTCTCTCCTATATCTCTCTCCCTGCTCTCTCTCTCTCCTATATCTCTCTCCCTGCTCTCTCTCTCTCCTATATCTCTCGCCCTGCTCTCTCTCTCTCTCCTATATACCTCTCCCTGCTTTCTCTCTCTCCTCTATATCTCTCCCTGATCTCTCTCTCCTCTATATCTCTCCCTGCTCTCTCTCCTATATATCTCTCCCTGCTCTCTCTCTCCTATATATATCTCCCTGCTCTCTCTCTCCTATATATATCTCCCTGCTCTCTCTCCCCTATATATCTCACCCTGCTCTCTCTCTCTCTCCTATATATCTCTCCCTGCTCTCTCTCCTATATATCTCTCCCTGCTCTCTCTCTCCTATATATCTCTCCCTGCTCTCTCTCCTATATATCTCTCCCTGCTCTCTCGCTCTTGTGTATCTCTCCCTGCTCTCTCTCCTATATATATCTCCCTGCTCTCTCTCCTATATATCTCTCCCTGCTCTCTCGCTCTTGTGTATCTCTCCCTGCTCTCTCTCCTATATATATCTCCCTGCTCTCTCTCCCCTATATATCTCACCCTGCTCTCTCTCCTATATATCTCTCCCTGCTCTCTCTCCTATATATCTCTCCCTGCTCTCTCTCTCCTATATATCTCTCCCTGCTCTCTCTCCTATATATCTCTCCCTGCTCTCTCGCTCTTGTGTATCTCTCCCTGCTCCGTCTCCTATATATCTCTCCCTGCTCTCTCTCCTATATATCTCTCCCTGCTCTCTCTCTACTATATATCTCTTCCTGCTCTCTCTCTACTATATATCTCTTCCTGCTCTCTCTACTATATATCTCTTCCTGCTCTCTCTCTACTATATATCTCTTCCTGCTCTCTCTCTACTATATATCTCTTCCTGCTCTCTCTCTACTATATATCTCTTCCTGCTCTCTCTCTACTATATATCTCTTCCTGCTCTCTCTCTACTATATATCTCTCCCTGCTCTCTCTCTCCTATATATCTTTCCCTCCCATCTGACTATCATTCCTATCTCTCTCTCATCTCCATCTTTCTCTCTCTTTTCCTATTCTGTCTGTCTGTCTGTCTGTCTGTCTGTCTGTCTGTCTGTCTGTCTGTCTGTCTGTCTGTCTGTCTGTCTGTCTGTCTGTCTGTCTGTCTGTCTGTCTGTCTGTCTGTCTGTCTGTCTGTCTGTCTGTCTGTCTGTCTGTCTGTCTGTCTGTCTGTCTGTCTGTCTGTCTGTCTGTGATCTTCTGAGCCCTGTGTGTCACCATCAAACCCCATCCTATCTTTCTACTCTCTCTCTCACATATCAGATGGTTGGACTCTGTCAGGGGACCGGGATCTGGCAGTGCCCTCGCCCCATCTGTTAGACAGAGACTGATTGAGTGAGAGAGCGAGGGGAAGAGAGAGGGGGGGCATGTGTGAATGTGGGATGTGAGTGTGTGTGCGTGTGTGTGTGCGCGCGAGTGTGTGTTTGTATAGGAATTTGTAAATGTGTCTGTGTGCAGGAGAATTTATGTTCGATCATGTCTGTGCAAATGCACGTGCACCCATGTGGTCTTTAGGGTAAATGGAAATACCTGTGTATTTGTGTTCGGGACTTTGTGTTAGTGTGTGTATGCCCATGGGAACCTATGTGGGAGCGTGTATATGGTTTGTTTGAGTGCGCATGTATGTGCATTTATAGATGCCTGTACAATATGTGAGATCGCGTGTGCGCATGGACATTTATAGGTGTATGAGTGTCTATGCGGTGAGTATATGCCGGGAGATAGAGGGGAATTGTGTCTGTGTGACTACATGAGAGCCCATGAGGAGCCACATAGCTCCAGTCTCACTAATCAAACACTGAGAGGACAGCCTGCAGGGCCCCCCAAAATATGTTGCAACACAGTGCTGCCACCTGCTGTTCACCAGCTGTAACTGTGGCCTGATACGGCAAGTGCAACTGCACTGGTGCCAACAGACTGCCAGAGGCAGACAGGGTACACCCTGTCCTCGGGATATGGACTGCACTGCTCTGCTCTGCTCTGCTCACAGAACTGCAACCACCGGCCCCGTTCAAATTCTTTAAACATGCATCCTTCCTTTGTCCTGTCCCTGAGGTAATCCCTGATTAGAAATGGCGTGACAGGTGAACGGGGCCAGTGTGTATCAGCGAGAAAGAGGAAGTAAAAATACAAGGTCCATCTTTGGTTCATATTTCAGTGAGGGAAAAACAGGTGAAAAAAAAGGGCAAGGTATTCAGCCTGTTGTATCTCAGAAGAGTTAATATACATACTCTGTATGCTGGAATTCACTCCATATGATCACATAATCAGTGCCTAATTAATCCAAGATACCAAGAGAGCCAGTGGAATGCAAATCAGTGTGATAGCAGCAATGTTTAATTCCAATTTAGCTCAAACAGCAGATGGGTTTGACTGAGATGGGAGGTAGGAGATAGAAAGGAGAGCCGAAGATTATCTTCGTCCAGAAATGAGATCATCATCCTTAGATAATGTCCATTGCAAATGAACTGACTCCTGATTCTTCTCCATATTCACATACCATGAAGATCAGCACATTTCTGGGTTCTGTGAATCCTAAGGGAGGAACGTAGCTCCAAAAAGTGATTTCCCAAAATAGTTGAGAGTATATAAAATGTCAACCTTCTTAATTGTTTTATAAGCACTCATTTAACAAGAACATTGTCACATGAGAGCATGAAGTGAAAATGAAATGAAACAGTGCCCCTAAAATAAATGATTCAACCACAAAAATAATGTGTTAAAGTATGTTCTGTCCTATGTTAGCACACTGTATTGTGCTAATAATTGCCTATTATGCAGTAGGCTTTAAGGCTGCGGGTGCCATATTGAATCAGGCTGAAGCACCATTGTTTGCTATTAAGAGGGATTTCAGGGGTGTATTCATTAGTCGGATTCTGTTGCAAAACGTTTTGCAACGGAAACTGTTTACCATATACTCTAGGAACCAAATGGAAGCATGTACAGGAAACATAACCAAACGGGGAGGGGCCTACCTGAATTTGTCCAATAGAAACTCTTGTTTCCGTTCCAAAACATTTTACAGCAGACCAAACATTTTGCAACGGAATCCGACTAATGAATTAACCCCAGCGGTCTTTTCTCTAGGTTCCACACTTCATTAGTGGAAAATAGACATCGAGTGGTTCAGAGCCATCCGCATCCCTTGGACCTTACATTTTCTGGGATGACTTTTTTTGTATTTTTTAAGGGTTTTACCTTTGGATTACAAATAGTTCTTTGAACTTGGGACTTTTTAGCCAATACTACATTTTTCAGTTACATTGTGAATTTGCTCATTGGGGTTTGTGGCTGTGACAAGACTATTCATTAGTTGAATGAATCATTCTCGAGGATCATTATTGTGTTGTCCCGTGTGGCTCAGTTGGTAGAGCATGTCGCTTGCAACGCCAGGGTTGTGGGTTCATTCCCCACGGGGGGACCAGGATGAATATGTATGAACTTTCCAATTTGTAAGTCGCTCTGGATAAGAGCGTCTGCTAAATGACTTAAATGTAAAATGTAATGTGTTGTTTATGTGGAACCATTTTGATTTTCCTCTCCATACAGAAGTATTACGTTGACCAGTGACCCCAATATTTTTTACCTCTGTAAAATATAAAGTTTGAGGTTCACAAAACTTTGTTACGACATATTAGCTCTAATAGTTCTACAGAAGCCAAATCCTCCATCCCCATCCATCCAGTGAGAAAACAAATGGTCTGATTTAAATATAATTCAAAACAACAGCTACTGTAGGTCACCTATACCGGAGTTGAGACCCTACCAAAGAGTGTTCTTGAAAAACAAAATCTCATCATTTTACCGCAAAGTCGACAAACATGCAGAGAAATTCCCGATAGCAAACAGAAATCATCATAGTCCTAGAAATGTTGTCTCATGGAACCATGACACTAGCCACAAAACAATGAGTGCATTTCCATAAAATCCATCAATCCATGGTATTCAGGAGACAGTGAACAGATACAACCAGGTACAATTGAGGTTTTACGTGATACAAAGCAGTCTCTCCTGAGTTATGTTCTGGGAGCCCCCTGTGCACACAGGTATTCATCCTAACTTTGATCTGTCAATGAATCAAGCATACACTGAGTATACAAAACATTAGGAACACCTTCCTCGTATTGAGTTGAGCTGCCCCTTGCCCTCAGAACAGCCTTCATTTGTTGGGACATGGACTCCACAAGGTGGCTCATGTTGACTCCAATGCTTCCCACGGTTGTTTCAAGTCGGCTGGATGTCCTTTGGGTGGTTTCTTGATACACCCGGGAAACTGTTGAGCATGAGAAATCCAGCAGCGTTGCAGTTCTTGACACAAACCGGTGCACCTGGCACCTACGACCGCACCCCGTTCAAAGGCACATACCGTTGAAGTCGGAAGTTTACATACACTTAGGTTGGAGTCAATAAAACAAGTTTTTCAACCACTCCACACATTTCTTGTTAACAAACTATAGTTTTGGCAAGTCGGTTAGGACATCTACTTTGTGCATGACACAAGTCATTTTTCCAGCAATTGTTTACAGACAGATTCTTTCACTTATAACTCACTGTATCTGACCCGGTGGGTCAGAAGTTTACATACACTAAGTTGACTGTGCCTTTTAAACAGCTTGGAAAATTCCAGAAAATGGTGTTATGGCTTTAGAAGCTTCTTATAGGCTCATTGACATCATTTGAGTCAATTGGAGGTGTACCTGTGGATGTATTTCAAGACCTACCTTCAAATTCAGTGCCTCTTTGCTTGACATCAATGGAAAATCCCCCCCCAAAATTGTAGACCTCCACAAGTCTAGTTCATCCTTGGGAGCAATTTCCAAACACCTGAAGGTTCATCTGTACAAACAATAGCACGCAAGTATAAACACCATGGGATCACGCAGCCGTCATACCGCTCAGGAAGGAAACGCGTTCTGTCTCCTAGAGATGAACGTACTTTGGTGCGAACAGTTCAAAACAATCCCAGAACAACAGCAAAGGACCTTGTGAAGATGCTGGAGGAAACAGGTACAATAGTATCTATATCCACAGTAAAAAGAGTTCTATATCGACATAACCTGAAAGGCCGCTCAGCAAGGAAGAAGCCACTGCTCCAAAACTGCCATAAAAAAACAGACTACGGTTTGCAACTGCACATGGGGACAAAGATCATACTTTTTGGAGAAATGTTCTCTGGTCTGATGAAACAAAAATAGAACTGTTTGGCCATAATGACCATCGTTATGTTTGGAGGAAAAAGGGGGAGGCTTGCAAGCCGAAGAACACCATCCCAACCGTGAAGCATGGGGGTGGCAGCATCATTTTATGGGGGTGCTTTGCTGCAAATGGGTCTTCCAAATGGACAATGACCCCAAGCATACTTCCAAAGCTGTGACAAAATGGACAACAAAGTCAAGGTATTGGAGTGGCCATCACAAAGCCCTGACCTCAATCAAGCAAGGAGGCCTACAAATTCACCCAACTTATTGTGGGAAGCTTGTGGAAGGCTACCCGAAACGTTTGACCCAAGTTAAACAATTTAAAGGCAATGCTACCAAATACTACTTGAGTGAACGTAAACTTCTGACCCCCTGGGAATGTGATGAAAGAAATAAGAGCTGAAATAAATCATTCTCTCTACTATTATTCTGACATTTCACATTCTTAAAATAAAGTGGTGATCCTAACTGACCTAAGACAGGGAATTTTTACTAGGATTAAATGTCAGGAATTGTGAAAAACTGAGTTTAAATGTATTTGGCTAAGGTGTATGTCACGTTCTGACCATAGTTCTTATGTGTTTTGCTTGTTTTAGTGTTGGTCAGGACGTGAGCTGGGTGGGCATTCTATGTTGTGGGTCTTGTTTGTCTTGTTCTATGTTTGGCCTAATATGGTTCTCAATCAGAGGCAGATGTTTTGTGTTGTCTCTGATTGGGAATCATATATAGGTGGCTTGTTTTGTGTTGGGGTTTGTGGGTGGTTGTTTTCCTGTCTTTGTGTTTTCTCTGCACCAGCTAGGACTGTATCGGTTTGCCACATTTTTGTTATTTTGTTATTTGTTAAGTGTTCACGTTTATTCGTCATCATTAAACATGTTGAGCACTGGCTACGCTGCGTGTTGGTCCGATCCCTGCTACACCTTCTCTTCTCTTGAAGAGGAGGAAGGCTGCCGTTACAGTGTATGTAAACATCCGATTTAACTGTACATGTTTTGTCTTGCCCATTCAACCTCTGAATGGCACACATACACAATCCATGTCTCAAGGCTTAAAAATCCTTCTTCAACCAGTCTCATCCCCTTCATCTACACGGATTGAAGTGCATTTAACAAGTGACATCAATAAGGGATCATATTTTTACTTGGATTCACCTAGGCAGTCTATGTTATGTTTTGTCTACTCAGTGTACATTCAAGATGTGATACTGATTTTCACATTGGATCTTGATAATGATCTCACAGTCATCCTATGTGAGTCCTCCAGACTAGTGTGAATAAAAAACAGCAATGTACAGGGCATCTCAGGACCAGGTTCGGGAGTAGCTAATCTAACCCAAACTACTAACGCACCCATAGGCTAAACACACCACATACATAGTTCAGTACATTGACTGTAGGTCATTTCGGGCCACAGTCCAATATCTCTGGTGGCGAATGTAAAAGTCCTCTGACTCATGACAAAGAACTCTGGGATAGTTTTGACCAGATGTCTGATTAGACTTTTTTTTTTCTTTGTCTTCTCCACATTTACGGCCACTTATATGGGTCTGGGGAATAGATGGAGATGTACTTCGGTTCACAGGTGCACAGAGGTAGCCTCTATTGGATCCATTCGAACACGATGTTCATTATGATTAATGAGCAGAAAACCGCCAGGAGAAAACGATGTCCAACAATAGAGTCAACCATGCAAATAAAAAGGAGGTTGTCGTGGGTTTGTGGCACAAAGATTAGACTCAACGAGACTATAAAACTGGAGAGGATTACAGTTTCACGCCACATTAGGACCCCTCGCCAACTGAGTGGGTGGGGGGGGGTCAAAGGTTATCGGCTGTATTTACAGAGTTGCTGGGTGTCTATCTGTCTATCTCTAAACCTGTTTGTCTTTCTGACTGGCTGACTTTCTTTTGACCTGTCTACCTATTTTTACCTGTCTGTCCATCTGTCTGCCTGCACTTGAAGAAAAAAAACAGGGCTACAGAAGGTAAATGCATATTGAATTATTTTTATTTCAACACACATTCAAGGGATGAAGACACTGATTTGACTTTTGGTGAAATTTCTATTTCAGATCGGGAACCAAAGAAATTGCAGGCTTCCTTATCAGGGAGATGTTGAGATTCTGCGATTGGGAGGTCTGAAAAATGGCATTTCAATGATTGGTTGTGGTAAGAAGCAATTCCGGATGAATGAAAATAATGTGACCTAATCACGGAGAGGGAATGTATAAAAGTGATCTGCAAAAGGCAGACAGGCTGAGATTCCTAAAGCTTTTGCAAAGTTAAGCTAATCGTTAATATCCGTTTTGTTGGCCAAAAACCAATGTTGCACTAAAGCTGATAAATAATATATATATATATATAGTGACCGTCTCAAGGTGAATGCTGATGTGTTATTCCAATATGAGACATTCAGTATATTTTAACAAGCTTGTAAGACTGTTGTGTTATATGAAACACTCACTGGTTTACATTGCACTTTAGTAATGATGCATTGTAAATGTGCGTAGCAAGCGGTGCATAGCCAATGCTAAACCAGTGCTAAAACACAGTTTCAGCACCTTGGACCAGTCCTCATATGTATATTAACGTTGCACTTTGTAGCAACACACTTTAGTAATAATGACTCATAAAATGTGATGCCACATTAGAAATGTTTCAGCACCATGGACAGAGAAAAAATAGTAAAGCTTTAAAGTCATTTTAGCTTGGACAGCTCCGCATAGAGCTCTTAATGAGAGACTATTTCTCACAGCTCTGCTGGGCTGTGGTTATCGGCTGGAATGCCTGCTGATAGATAGACTGTCAATTGATTTGTTATTTTCCCCATTCCCCATAAACTTAGAAGTGTTCAACTCTAGGTAACAAATTGAATGTCATTGGATATACTGCTCTCTGACTTCTTGCAATCTCGCTACAGTTGTCAACATAGCAGACCTGGGTTCAAATAGTGTACATTTTCTTTGAAATACTTTAGCTGTGCTTGTTTGAGCTTGCCTGGTGCAATGGATTCAATGGAATCGTCCCAAAGGGGCAACCCCCACCCACCTGACACACCAGGCAGGAACCCCAAACGCTAGAAGTAAACAAAATAAAACAATTAACGAGTAATGGGTGGGTAGGGTTAAGGTTATGCAACATAAACACACATCTTCATTGGTCTTATTATACTGAAGAGATGCACACTTACAACAGAGCTCACCGTGGACGGAATGTAAGCTTGTTATAGGAACAGTGAGCGAGTTAATGAGCCAGGGAATGAGTGAGTGAAGGAGGGATCTTGCTCTTTTTTTGCTTAAATTGTGTCATTAGTAACATACATGTTATCAGTGAATGCTCCAATCAAGGCTATACGTGTTCAGTGTATTGCACGTCTCCATTGTTAAGTCTGCAGAGATACTGACATGCCGTGGATGTCTCTGTCTGGGCGCCTCTATTAGGTTCCCTCTCACCAAGGCTGGGAGTTTACAAATCATCCTCCCAATGATCTGGCAATGTCTCCTGTCAAATTAGCTTCGAGGCTTCCTTCACCTGGCCAAGTTGTAGATCCAGATCTGCAACTTGGTGAGAGAGACACGTTTGGTGAAAATGCACTATAAATACATTTTGATTAGATTAGATTTGTTTTTCAGGTGATTTTTTGTTGTTGTTTTGCTTAAATTGGGATATTTTGGGAACAAGGAGTGTCACAAGACTTAAAGTGACAGTTCACTCCAAAATCAAGGTTTGTCAGATGTTTTCAGAGCTCCACAGTGGGTTAACGCCCCGTGCCACCTGTTCCAGCTTTATATCCATATTCAGCTATATGAGCCTCAATCTCTATCTTCATCATCTCTGTTTACTTGGGATTGACGACTCGTCTTGACATCAGACCACCATTGAGATCTGAAAGCATCTGACAAACTTTGATTTATAACTTTGTTAAATAGCAAATTGTATTGTCACTTCACTGTATTCAGTCAAGCTACCACTTCATTCATGCCTTTTGCCTCAAATGTCCTTTTCTGCTGTGAGTAAAAAAATGAATGTGTCAATTGCTTGTATTTTTTTTAATAGAAAAACTCAAGGCAATTAACTCCGTTGTATTCCCAGTCAGAACAGAGAAAGGGAGAATTCTGACATTACATTTTTATCGTAGACTAAATTAAAAGTGTGCTGTCATATTTCTCAGAGAATATCGGTTGCTTTAAACTCAATTATTAACAAAGAATGAATATGCTGCTTTAATTGTACCATTCCAGTACCGAGGCACAGCCTTCAAACGTGTGCAGAAATACAGTGATTTCTTCATGGCGCCTTTCCAATACAATTTGTCTGTAATTATTCTCTAAGATGAATAGATTGGTTAGCTAAGGAGGATTTGGTTAGCTTTTTATCTCCTTTAGGTATTGAATAACACACTCAGAAGCAGTGACTGTACAGAGATGATAGAGCTTGTAGGGTAACATAGCCATGTGGTTTTAGAGCCACTTTAGTACTGTTTGACCTTTGGCAGCTTGTTTCAGCTGTTCCACGATTTGTAATAGATTCATAAAAGGCTGCTTCAGCTTCCTGTCCCTCACCACAATATTCCTCCTATTACTCTCTCTCCGTCCTCCCAGACCTCACGACGAGAGGTCAATGCCCTGTCTTCCAATTACAAAACAACAGGGTAACCAACCAAGATGAGTGTCCACTTTTCCTGTTAATTAGGCACTATTTTTAATATTTCACAGAACCGATCGGCGGCGTGGCAGCTCTATATTTACGCAGGAAAAACAAGCCTCTAGAAAAATACCAGTGGTTTCACAGTGAATGTGGATTCACTTGAAACATAACAGAGACATAGACACAGAAGGCAGAGGCGCACGCGCACGCGCACACGCACGAGCACACGCACACGCACACGCGCACACACGCACACACGCACACACACACACACACACACCATTTCCCTTAATGATTACATCAAGATAAAAGGGGTGTGCATGGTACAGAGGCGCATGTCTTCTCTTCTTCTCTGCTACAGTCAAACATTTTATGTCCAGCATAGAGGACAAAATGGCTGGTGCTCAGCAGAAAATATCAAAAAGGATTTTCCTCTGTTATTCCCCATAAGGGCTAATTATAGCACCTATTTACAGAAGTAGAACAATTGCAAAAGCCTAATATTGTGACATCAAATAATTACCAGATCAATGCAGACAGGATTACAGTAATTAAATAACACATGATTCTTTATAGGTGGATCTCTAACATATGCATGAATAAGTTATTTATCTGGGTGTAATAGTTTTAAGTCCCAAAATTCCCTTACAGTGAAAAAGTTCAGCCCAGAGTTGAATATTATAAACAATTGCAATGATCATGTATTCCCCTAAGACACACATAACCGCAAAGTGCGAGGCTTGAATTCTCTTTAGTGTTGTTTTTTTTCTTTAAAGGTATCTATAAACTGGCTTCTTTTTTGCTTGGAGAGAGAGAAGAGATGTGGGTGAGGGAGCAAGGAGGAGGAATATAGGTTCACAGATGGGTTTAAGGGGAGGGGAAAAGAGAGAGGGAAAGGAGGGAGGGAAAAGAGGGAGGGAAAAGAGAGAGGGAAGGGAGGGAGGGAGACAGGGAGGGAGAGTTCTAATAAATATCTTGATAGCATACTGATACACCACTGAGAGTGTGTGTCCATCCACTCCATCGTAAAAAAAAAAAAATCCCACAACGACAAGTTTAGCATTCAACACGTGTCGCGGGAGTGATGAAGAGGGAGGTTGCTAGGTGACGAGGCGTATATACTGAATTTTAACAAAATAACTGGTGAGAGGGGAAAGAGGGAGGGAGAGAGATGTAGTCAGCAACATGTAGGCTCGCTGAGTAAAGAAAAGCTCGATACTGTGTGTAGGTGCAACATTTGAATATATAGGCTACACAACGGGAGATAACCCGCAGGATATGGCCAGGAGAGGAATGGATGTATTGTGGATGGAGAGACGAGGGGAGAAGAGAGTTTCGGGCTCCTGAAAAACAGTGAGTATTTTACTCCTTGCTGTGAGGGTGATATGTTTAGGTTTCCTTTAAGAAGTGTTCCAAGATTTGCCCTTCAAAAATGTGCTGAATGTTATGCACGGGGACCGGAATAGTGGCGTGGTGTTTCTCAAGGCTAAATGTGTTCATATTGGCAGCTAGTTTGATGGATAGGCAACAACCGCCCGGTGAGCGAGGCTTTGACCCCTCTGTCATTGATGCGCTTGCATACTCCAAGTGCTCTGACTATTTCCAGACGAACACTGCACAGGCATAACCAACTGTACATGCACACACTGCACAGGCATAACCTACTGTACATACATACACTGGCACGGGCATTTGTTCACACTCACACACACACACACGTTCTGAGTCACCACACATAACTTACATTAGTGATGAAAGAAATGTGTACCTTTCTTATCTCCACCAAATCGGCGTTTTTAATCTGGGTACATTACCATTCGCCGTTAGTATGCACATTGCCTTCGTTTGAAACCGGTTTATGCGCATGTGTCCATTTGTCCTTTTTATTGTTTTCTTGTCCACGGAGAACACGTTGTAGCCTTTTTTTCCCATGACACATCTCTCGGTATTTGCCCAAGGCAGCTTTCAGATGTTGAATCAATCCTTGAGCTTTCTGTACGTCCCCATCTGTCAGCTGTGCTCCCGACTATGTGTGAATTTATTGGAAGACAGCTCTTTGAATTGCAATTCTGAACTGTGCAGAAGGTAATTTGCTCTGATCTTATCAGAATTCCTTAGGCAAACTATCCCACTTGCACTGTTGGGTGTATATTGAGTAAATAACTTACCTATAGGCTGGTGGCGTGTTTAAATCATATTTGCATCCTTAAACGGTCCATGCATATATTCTGATTCTTTTGAAAACCAATATTGTAGGCCTTTTATTTCTATCCTAGAGCAAGTTGAAACACGTTTTTTCATTGATCATTATGTAATATATAGCCTTGAAGGGACACCCTCCATGATTGGGGTTCTCAAGTGCTTGACAGCATGGGATCTTGAGACTGTCTGCCTGAAAACCTATTGGTCTGTTGACGACACTGTGCCATACATGTTTTCTTTTGTTAGTTGTTCTGGACTGGACCTGTGAGCATGAAAGAGGGTGGGATTTGCAATTGGACTATAACGGACCTAGTTTCACGTGTCGTACAGTTTCACACACACAATGTGTAACAGGCCATACAGTCTAATTTAGGTCGTTTTCAGTGAAACCGATTGTGGAACTCGTCCTAATCCAAAATGCTCTATTTCATCCAGTTAATCCTGGAAGGGTGTTGAAACACATGTTACGTTGTCATCGGCTGATATCACGGCCTCCGAATGACTTCGGCAAAGCAATCTCTGAGGGATTCCTTTATGGAGAGAAACAAATCTGACAATGACAGGCCCGAGTTGCTCAGGGGAAGCTTCTTTCAGACCGTTGCTTCAGCTCTTGAGTAACTCTGGACTTGTGGGGACTTGTCCCATTAAATCATCAGACTAATGTGACACTCAGAAGTGCAGGTCCACTGAGTAGGAGACAGGGGAGGTGGAGGAGGAGGGCTGCACCTGTAGCGTCACCTTAGGATTCAGCTCTTTGCTTCCAACTTCCAGGCAAGGGTGGGTTGTGTTCATTCGGGCACACAACGGAAAACGTTTTCAAGCAACAGAAAACATTTTTCTTTGTGGACAAGTCCAGGTAGTTCCTTCCTGTTTCTGTCTGTTTTCTTCCATTTGATGCCTGCTGATCCTCTCATATCGAGCTCCTTTTGAAAAGTTATTCTTCATCCCTGAGAATTGCACTCAGTCTGAGGTGTTCCATTGAGTCATTCGTGTATGAATGAATGGTTGCTGGCTGCGTGACGTTATCAGTTGCGTTAGCAGCCTTGGACTGAAATCCCCTGTTCTGCTAAGAGGGGGGAAGGAGGCCATTTTAGCTTAATCTTCTTTAGAGACAAGCCAAGTGGCCCTGGCTTTCCTCAATGGTGACGGTGGTCAAAGTGTTGGTTGGTTTGGCTACACCCAGGGGAGCCACCATGAAACTTGCTCAACTTTCCTGACTGAAAAAAAAATTGATTAAGCCTTCGATCCAACTTAACGTTAAAGTAGTGAGCTGGAGGTCGGGGCCTGCCGCGAGGTTGCGTCCAAAGACGATCGCCTGAATGTACGTGACAGAATCATGTGATCAGAACCTCACCTTCGACACACCCAGACCCTGTTTGAAGGCCACTCTGAAACTTCTGAACCACATCTTCATTCCAAGTGTTCTATCGTCCTTGTTTGGATTAGTCTAGCTAGGACTGCTGCATAGCCTAGTCCCTTCAAAATCAACTCTGGACCTCGAAGCCAGTTCCGCATTTCTTCGTGGGTTCTCCTCTAATCAGGGACTGATTTAGACCTGGGACACCAGGTGTGTGCAATTAATTATAAGGTATAACAGAAAACCAGCAGGCTCCAGACCTCTTAGGGTAAGAGTTGAATACCCCTGGCCTATTCAGATAGCTTACAATATGCTCGGCTAACGGTAGGCCTAAGGGCTATCATTCTCAGTATCAGAGCACAATGACCAAAGAAGGCGCCCTCTCGTTTATCACAAGCATATCTGGGAGACGATATATCGAATGTTCAAATTAACTTTCAAAACAAAGAAATGCTCCTTTTCTGTTTTTATCGGCTGTGTGTGGTTTGGCAGGTCATAAATAAATGAGGACTGCAATGATAACCAACTCAAGCTTCTGGCCTCGGTGACTCACTGAACTGGTGTTTAATGGTGTCTCTTGTATCACTGTTTGCATATTTACAGTGCAGCCAGCCAGTGTCTATACATTGCAGATAGGCCTGTGGTATATCATGGATATAGTGTAGGTGTTGCCATCTCTACTTTACTTCTAAAGCACCAAACCTGACGATGTCCCACGATGAGGAACTACAGAATGTCCATGAATTAATCATTTGCCTTTACTGCGAACTGAGTGCTCTTTCCGAAAAGTCTTCAGGTTAAAAAAATGTCCATCGGCTGTCGTCTTGATCTAATACATTCAGGGGGCCATATAACCTTGGTCGTTATTTATTTCATTTTTCTCTTTTTAGGCTTGGGCAAACGGTTTGGTATGAAGGGACATGGAGGGTCTCTGTACTTGACTATGGTGGGGCTGATACTTTCTAAATATATAATACTACCTATAATGCTTGGAGGACACCGTAGAACGGATTGGTCTGCTTTCTGTTAACATTGCGTTTTAATCGGGTCATAAATTCCATCTCCCTTAGCAGAGAGAGCTAACATTTGGCTAATGGCATCGATTGTAAATCCCTTTCGATCAAATGTAAATTGACATTGCATTTGCACACTCTGGCTTGATGAAGTTACTGCTTCTACCTGCTAGGCCACAGCCTCTTGTACCAGTACAACCGGAAACGTCTGTCTTCATTTCGCTTCCTCTGAGGAGAGCAATTGAGCTTCAGTCAGCTACACTACGACTCTGACCAACACAAATGATTACACATCTCGGATCTGCTGTGTTTTTGTATTTCTCTCTGAGTCAGTTCTACTGACAGGCAGGTTCATTGTTCAGTTGTTTGATTGGTAGCTGGTTGGGCGAATCTGACAGAGCCGATGAATACCGTTTGATGAATAAGTCTGTGGGCCTTTTTTCACACAGGCAGGTTTTTGTTACAAAACCCTGTACAGTATGTGCAGTACATGTCGAGAGAGAGAGAGAGAGAGGGAGAGAGAGAGAGAGAGAGAGAGAGAGAGAGAGAGAGAGAGAGAGAGAGAGAGAGAGAGAGAGAGAGAGAGAGAGAGAGAGAGAGAGAGAGAGAGAGAGAGAGAGAGAGAGAGAGAGAGAGAGAGAGAGAGAGAGAGAGAGAGAGAGAGAGAGAGAGAGAGACATTGTACATTGTTACAACACTGCATATATATAATATGACATTTGTAATGTCTTTATTGTTTTGAAACTTCTGTATGTGTAATGTTTACTGTTAATTTTTATTGTTTATTTGACTTTTGTATATTATCTACCTCACTTGCTTTGGCAATGTTAACTCATGTTTCCCATGCCAATAAAGCCCCTTGAATTGAATTGAATTGAGAGAGAGAGAGAGAGAGAGAGAGAGAGAGAGAGAGAGAGAGAGAGAGAGAGAGAGAGAGAGAGAGAGAGAGAGCGAGAGCGAGAGCGAGAGCGAGAGATGAATGAGGCGTAAGAGAAAGACAATGTATAGAGACTGAAATGAAGAGTTGACGTGTGTGTGTGTTGCCTCTGGTATACATTTATTTTTATTTTCTCTATTCTTTCGTTTATCCCAGGCGTACCTTCCCTGCAATAGCTGTGTTTGTGTACAGATTTCTTTGTCTCTGTTTACCTTGAAAAACTTTTATTCCACCTTAGCACCAAACCATCAAACAACAGCCAAGGAATTTGACATACTTATATCTGAAATAAATAGGCCTACTGTCAGACACATGGATTTAATAAAGCTGGTCATAGAGCTTTGTGTAACAATATGGCCGCTCATTTTGGGGGTTTCCATTGTGCCTGGGAATGCAACAGGTCGTTCATCTACAGTGGCACCGCATTGGGCATGTAGATAGGCACCTTTGCCAGTTCTTTACTGTGGCGTGACAACCGAGACACCCACTGGCGGAGACCTGTAATCCGCCAGCTCCCCTGGGGTCAAAGTTGAGGATCGTGAGCCAGCTAAATACCAACTCATTAGGACTGGCCAAATGGGGCTCTGGAGAAATAAAACCCTTAGAAGCATGTGAGAGGCTGAGGGAGCAAGAAATAGGAGACGGGAGAAGGAGACACAAGGGAGGGAGAGGGAGTTAGATAGAGGGATGAGAGGAAAGAAGGAGACACAAAAGAGGGAGAGAGATAGATAGATAGGGAGTGGGAGCAAGAGTATTTGTAAAACAAATTTGGTGTTATTTCTTACATACAGCCGGGAAATAACTTTTTTGCTATCAGAACCGCGATAACTCACCAGCATTTCGACCAGAAATATGACTTTCCAGAATTGGATCCTTTGTTCGTACTCTCCAAGGCAATTTAACTTATCCCAGATTGAACACCATCCACCATTTCCGAGTTTATTACTCGCTAATGTTCAGTCCCTGGACAATAAAGTAGACTAGCTCAGGGCAAGGATCTCCTTCCAGAGAGACATCAGGGACTGTAACATACTCTGTTTCAAGGAATCATGGCTCTCTCGGTATATACTGTCCCCGTCCATAGAGCCAGTTGGGTTCTCAGTACATCGCGCAGACAGGAATAAAGAACTCTCGAGAAAGAAGAAAGGCTGAGGTGTATGTTTCATGATTAACTGCTCTTGGTGTGATTGTGATAACGTACAGGAACTCAAGTCCTTTTGTTCACCCAACCTATAATACCTCACAATCAAATGCAGACCATATTACCTCCCAAGAGAATTTTCTTTGGTTATAGTCACAGCTGTGTATATTCCCCCTCAAGCCGATACCACAACAGCCCTCAAGGAACAAGGAACTACACTGGGCTTTGTGCAAACTGGAAACCACATATCCTGAGGCCGCATTTATTGTAGCTGGGGATTTGAACAAAGCAAATCTGAGGAAAACGCCACCGAAGTTCTATTTACATATTGCCTGTAGTACTCACGCTTCAAAAACTCTCGCTTATTGTTACTATTCCTTCCGGGATGGCTACAAGGCCCTCCCCCGCCCTCCCTTTGGCAAATCAAATCACAGCTACATTCTGCTCCTCCCTTCCTATAGGCAGAAACTCAAACAGGAAGCACCTGTGCTAAGGTCTATTCAACGCTGGTCTGACCAATCAGAATCCATGCTTCAAGATTGTTTTGATCTCACGGACTGGGATATGTTCCGGCTTGCCTCTGAGAATAACATTGATGTATACACTGACACGGTGACTGAGTTCATCAGGAAGTGTATAGGGGATGTTGTTCCCACTGTGACCATTAAAACCTACCCAAACCAAAAACCGTGGATAGATGGCAGCATTCGCGCAAAACTGAAAGTGCGAACCACCACATTTAACCATGGCAAGGTGACTGGGAATATGATCGAATACAGACAGTGCAGTTATAACACAGTGCCACTGACACAGGCTGCTCTCCTTCTCCATAGCCGACGTGAGTAAAACATTTAAGCGTGTTAACCCTCGCAAGGCTGCCGGCCCAGACGGCATCCCTAGCCGCGTCCTCAGAGCATGCACAGACCTGCTGGTTGGAGTGTTTATGGACATATTCAATCTCTCCCTATCCCAGTCTGCTTTCCCCACTTGCTTCAATATGTCCACCATTGTTCCTGTACCCAAGAAAGCAAAGGTAACTGAACTAAATGACTATCTCCCCATAGCACTCACTTCTGTCATCATGAAGTGCTTTGAGAGGCTAGTTAAGGATCATATCACCTCCACCTTACCTGACACCCTAGACCAACGAAGGAGCTGATCGTGGAGTTCAGGAGACAGCAGAGGGAGCACGCCCCCATCCACATCGACGGGGCCGCAGTGGAGAAGGTGAAAATCTTCCAAGCTTCTCGGCAAACACATCACTATGCAACAGCGCCTCTTCAACCTCAGGAGGCTGAAGAAATTTGTCTTGGCACCTAAGACCCTCACAAACTTTTACAGATGCACCATTGAGAGTATCAAGTCGGGCTGTATCACCACCTGGTACGACAACTGCACCGCCCCCAACCGCAAGGCTCTCCAGAGGGTGGTGCGGTCTGCCCAACGCTTCACCAGGGGCAAACTACCCGCTCTCCAGGACACCTACCACACCCGATGTCATAGGAAGGCCAAAAGGACATCAATAACCCGAGCCATGGCCTGTTCACCCAGCTATTATCCAGAAGGCGAGGTCAGTACAGGTGCATCAAAGCTGGGACCGAGAGACTGAAAAACAGCTTATATCTCAAGGCTATCAGACTGTTAAATAGCAATCACTAGCCAGTCTACACCCAGTACCCTGGCCTGAGCTTAGACACTGTCACTAGCCGGCTACCGCCAAGTTACTCAACCCTGCACCTTGAGGCTGCTGCCCTATGTACATAGACATGGAATCACTGGTCACTTTAATAATGTTTACATACTGTTTTACTCATTTCATATGTATATACTGTATTCTAGTAAATGCCATCCAGTTCAACTAATGCTGTATATAATACTATTCTATCCTATATATTCTACAGATATACTAAATATTCTATCCAGATAATGTCTATACATCCCATCACACATCTATCTATCTATCTATCTATCTATCTATCTATCTATCTATCTATCTATCTATCTATCTATCTATCTATCTATCTATCTATCTATCTATCTATCTATCTATCTATCTATCTATCTATCTATCTATCTATCTATCTATCTATCTATCTATCTATCTATCTATCTATCTATCTATCTATCTATCTATCTATCTATCTATCTATCTATCTATCTATCTATCTATCTATCTATCTATTCAATTCAATTCAATTCAATTCAAGGGGCTTTATTGGCATGGGAAACATGTGTTAACATTGCCAAAGCAAGTGAGGTAGATAATATACAAAAGTCAAATAAACAATAAAAATTAACAGTAAACATTACACATACAGAAGTTTCAAAACAATAAAGACATTACAAATGTTATATTATATATATACAGTGTTGTAACAATGTACAAATGGTTAAAGCACACAAGTTAAAATAAATAAACATAAATATGAGTTGTATTTACAATGGTGTTTGTTCTTCACTGGTTGCCCTTTTCTTGTGGCAACAGGTCACAAATCTTGCTGCTGTGATGGCACACTGTGGAATTTCTCCCAGTAGATATGGGAGTTTATCAAAATTGGATTTGTTTTCAAATTCTTTGTGGATCTGTGTAATCTGAGGGAAATATGTCTCTCTAATATGGTCATACATTGGGCAGGAGGTTAGGAAGTGCAGCTCAGTTTCCACCTCATTTTGTGGGCAGTGTGCACATAGCCTGTCTTCTCTTGAGAGCCATGTCTGCCTACGGCGGCCTTTCTCAATAGCAAGGCTATGCTCACTGAGTCTGTACATAGTCAAAGCTTTCCTTAAGTTTGGGTCAGTCACAGTGGTCAGGTATTCTGCCACTGTGTACTCTCTGTTTAGGGCCAAATAGCATTCTAGTTTGCTTTGTTTTTTTGTTAATTCTTTCCAATGTGTCAAGTAATTATTTTTTTGTTTTCTCATGATTTGGTTGGGTCTAATTGTGCTGTTGTCCTGGGGCTCTGTGGGGTGTGTTTGTATTTGTGAACAGAGCCCTAGGACCAGCTTGCTTAGGGGACTCTTCTCCAGGTTCATCTCTCTGTAGGTGATGGCTTTGTTATGGAAGGTTTGGGAATCGCTTCCTTTTAGGTGGTTGTAGAATTTAACGGCTCTTTTCTGGATTTTGATAATTAGTGGGTATCGGCCTAATTCTGCTCTGCATGCATTATTTGGTGTTCTACGTTGTACACGGAGGATATTTTTGCAGAATTCTGCATGCAGAGTCTCAATTTGGTGTTTGTCCCATTTTGTGAAATCTTGGTTGGTGAGCGGACCCCAGACCTCACAACCATAAAGGGCAATGGGTTCTATGACTGATTCAAGTATTTTTAGCCAGATCCTAATTGGTATGTTGAAATTTATGTTCCTTTTGATGGCATAGAATGCCCTTCTTGCCTTGTCTCTCAGATCGTTCACAGCTCTGTGGAAGCTACCTGTGGTGCTGATGTTTAGGCCGAGGTATGTATAGTTTTTTGTGTGCTCTAGGGCAACGGTGTCTAGATGGAATTTGTGGTCCTGGCGACTGGACCTTTTTTGGAAGACCATTATTTTGGTCTTACTGAGATTTACTGTCAGGGCCCAGGTCTGACAGAATCTGTGCAGAAGATCTAGGTGCTGCTGTAGGCCCTCCTTGGTTGGTGACAGAAGCACCAGATCATCAGCAAACAGTAGACATTTGACTTCGGATTCTAGTAGGGTGAGACCGGGTGCTGCAGACTGTTCTAGTGCCCGCGCCAATTCGTTGATATATATGTTGAAGAGGGTGGGGCTTAAGCTGCATCCCTGTCTCACCCCACGACCCTGTGTGAAGAAATGTGTGTGTTTTTTGCCAATTTTTACCGCACACTTGTTGTTTGTGTACATGGATTTTATGATGTCGTATGTTTTTCCCCCAACACCACTTTCCATCAATTTGTATAGCAGACCCTCATGCCAAATTGAGTCGAAGGCTTTTTTGAAATCAACAAAGCATGAGAAGACTTTGCCTTTGTTTTGGTTTGTTTGGTTGTCAATTAGGGTGTGTAGGGTGAATACATGGTCTGTTGTACGGTAATTTGGTAAAAAGCCAATTTGACATTTGCTCAGTACATTGTTTTCATTGAGGAAATGTACGAGTCTGCTGTTAATGATAATGCAGAGTATTTTCCCAAGGTTACTGTTGACGCATATTCCACGGTAGTTATTGGGGTCAAATTTGTCTCCACTTTTGTGGATTGGGGTGATCAGTCCTTGGTTCCAAATATTGGGGAAGATGCCAGAGCTAAGGACGATGTTAAAGAGTTTTAATATAGCCAATTGGAATTTGTTGTCTGTATATTTGATCATTTCATTAAGGATACCATCAACACCACAGGCCTTTTTGGGTTGGAGGGTTTTTATTTTGTCCTGTAACTCATTCAAGGTAATTGGAGAATCCAGTGGGTTCTGGTAGTCTTTAATAGTTGATTCTAGGATTTGTATTTGATCATGTATATGTTTTTGCTCTTTATTCTTTGTTATAGAGCCAAAAAGATTGGAGAAGTGGTTTACCCATACATCTCCATTTTGGATAGATAATTCTTCGTGTTGTTGTTTGTTTAGTGTTTTCCAATTTTCCCAGAATTGGTTAGAGTCTATGGATTCTTCAATTACATTGAGCTGATTTCTGACGTGCTGTTCCTTCTTTTTCCGTAGTGTATTTCTGTATTGTTTTAGTGATTCACCATAGTGAAGGTGTAGACTCAGGTTTTCCGGGTCTCTATGTTTTTGGTTGGACAGGTTTCTCAATTTATTTCTTAGATTTTTGCATTCTTTATCAAACCATTTGTCATTGTTGTTCATTTTCTTCGGTTTTCTATTTGAGATTTTTAGATTTGATAGGGAAGCTGAGAGGTCAAATATACTGTTAAGATTTTCTACTGCCAAGTTTACACCTTCACTATTGCAGTGGAACGTTTTACCCAGGAAGTTGTCTAAAAGGGATTGAATTTGCTGTTGCCTAATTGTTTTTTGGTAGGTTTCCAAACTGCATTCCTTCCATCTATATCTATCTATCTATCTATCTATCTATCTATCTATCTATCTATCTATCTATCTATCTATCTATCTATCTATCTATCTATCTATCAATCTAAGGGGCTTTATTGGCATGGGAAACATGTGTTAACATTGCCAAAGCAAGTGAGGTAGATATTATACAAAAGTGAAATAAACAATACAAATTAACAGTAAACATTACACATACAGAAGTTTCAAAACAATAAAGACATTACAAATGTTATATTATATATATACAGTGTTGTAACAATGTACAAATGGTTAAAGCACACAAGTTAAAATAAATAAGCATAAATATGGGTTGTATTTACAATGGTGTTTGTTCTTCACTGGTTGCCCTTTTCTTGTGGCAACAGGTCACAAATCTTGCTGCTGTGATGGCACACTGTGGAATTTCTCCCAGTAGATATGGGAGTTTATCAAAATTGGATTTGTTTTCAAATTCTTTGTGGATCTGTGTAATCTGAGGGAAATATGTCTCTCTAATATGGTCATACATTGGGCAGGAGGTTAGGAAGTGCAGCTCAGTTTCCACCTCATTTTGTGGGCAGTGTGCACATAGCCTGTCTTCTCTTGAGAGCCATGTCTGCCTACGGCGGCCTTTCTCAATAGCAAGGCTATGCTCACTGAGTCTGTACATAGTCAAAGCTTTCCTTAAGTTTGGGTCAGTCACAGTGGTCAGGTATTCTGCCACTGTGTACTCTCTGTTTAGGGCCAAATAGCATTCTAGTTTGCTTTGTTTTTTTGTTAATTCTTTCCAATGTGTCAAGTAATTATCTTTTTGTTTTCTCATGATTTGGTTGGGTCTAATTGTGCTGTTGTCCTGGGGCTCTGTGGGGTGTGTTTGTATTTGTGAACAGAGCCCTAGGACCAGCTTGCTTAGGGGACTCTTCTCCAGGTTCATCTCTCTGTAGGTGATGGCTTTGTTATGGAAGGTTTGGGAATCGCTTCCTTTTAGGTGGTTGTAGAATTTAACGGCTCTTTTCTGGATTTTGATAATTAGTGGGTATCGGCCTAATTCTGCTCTGCATGCATTATTTGGTGTTCTACGTTGTACACGGAGGATATTTTTGCAGAATTCTGCATGCAGAGTCTCAATTTGGTGTTTGTCCCATTTTGTGAAATCTTGGTTGGTGAGCGGACCCCAGACCTCACAACCATAAAGGGCAATGGGCTCTATGACTGATTCAAGTATTTTTAGCCAGATCCTAATTGGTATGTTGAAATTTATGTTCCTTTTGATGGCATAGAAGGCCCTTCTTGCCTTGTCTCTCAGATCGTTCACAGCTTTGTGGAATATCTATCTATCTATCTATCTATCTATCTATCTATCTATCTATCTATCTATTCAATTCAATTCAATTCAAGGGGCTTTATTGGCATGGGAAACATGTGTTAACATTGCCAAAGCAAGTGAGGTAGATATTATACAAAAGTGAAATAAACAATACAAATTAACAGTAAACATTACACATACAGAAGTTTCAAAACAATAAAGACATTACAAATGTTATATTATATATATACAGTGTTGTAACAATGTACAAATGGTTAAAGCACACAAGTTAAAATAAATAAGCATAAATATGGGTTGTATTTACAATGGTGTTTGTTCTTCACTGGTTGCCCTTTTCTTGTGGCAACAGGTCACAAATCTTGCTGCTGTGATGGCACACTGTGGAATTTCTCCCAGTAGATATGGGAGTTTATCAAAATTGGATTTGTTTTCAAATTCTTTGTGGATCTGTGTAATCTGAGGGAAATATGTCTCTCTAATATGGTCATACATTGGGCAGGAGGTTAGGAAGTGCAGCTCAGTTTCCACCTCTATCTATCTATCTATCTATCTATCTATCTATCTATCTATCTATCTATCTATCTATCTATCTATCTATCTATTCAATTCAATTCAATTCAAGGGGCTTTATTGGCATGGGAAACATGTGTTAACATTGCCAAAGCAAGTGAGGTAGATATTATACAAAAGTGAAATAAACAATACAAATTAACAGTAAACATTACACATACAGAAGTTTCAAAACAATAAAGACATTACAAATGTTATATTATATATATACAGTGTTGTATCTATCTATCTATCTATCTATCTATCTATCTATTCAATTCAATTCAATTCAAGGGGCTTTATTGGCATGGGAAACATGTGTTAACATTGCCAAAGCAAGTGAGGTAGATATTATACAAAAGTGAAATAAACAATACAAATTAACAGTAAACATTACACATACAGAAGTTTCAAAACAATAAAGACATTACAAATGTTATATTATATATATACAGTGTTGTATCTATCTATCTATCTATCTATCTATCTATCTATCTATCTATCTATCTATCTATCTATCTATCTATCTATCTATCTATCTATCTATCTATCTATCTATCTATCTATCTATCTATCTATCTATCTATCTATCTATCTATCTATCTATCTATCTATCTATCTATCTGTTATCCAGATGAATGAGGACCCAAAAGCGACTTAAATGAAACAGAGTCTTTATTCCAGTCTTAAACAAAAACCGATACTCCTGGATATTATCTTAGGTAAATCCAAAACAGGAAAACTGAAATCCTCTCGTCAGTAGAGAGGAACGACTGGAGACGCGGCCACAGACTGCAGGTCGCTTCGGGAAGGCACAGGCCGTAGCTGACATAGACACCTGCTCACACGCAGCATCTGAAGAAGGCAAAAACACGACAGGGCGGAACAAGGACACAGAACAGCAAACATCAAACAAGGATCCGACAAGGACAGAAGCGGAAAACAGAGGGAGAAATAGGGACTCTAATCAGAGGGCAAAATAGGGGACAGGTGTGAAAGAGTAAATGAGGTAGTTAGGAGAATGAGGTACAGCTGGGAGCAGGAACGGAACGATAGAGAGAGAGAGCGAGAGAGGGAGAGAGGGAGGGGGAGAGAGAGGGATAGAAAGAGGGAAAGAACCTAATAAGACCAGCAGAGGGAAACGAATAGAAGGGAAGCACAGGGACAAGACCTGATAATCAATGACAAAACATGACAGTACCCCCCCACTCACCGAGCGCCTCCTGGCGCACTCGAGGAGGAACCCTGGCGGCAACGGAGGAAGTCATCAATCAACGAACGGTCCAGCACGTCCCGAGATGGAACCCAACTCCTCTCCTCAGGACCGTAACCCTCCCAATCCACTAAGTACTGGTGACCACGTCCCCGAGAACGCATGTCCATGATCTTCCGTACCTTGTAAATAGGTGCGCCCTCGACAAGGACAGGGGGGGGGGAGGGAAGACGAACGGGGGCGCGAAGAAAAGGTTTGACACAGGAGACATGGAAGACAGGGTGGACGCGACGAAGATGTCGCGGAAGAAGCAGTCGCACAGCGACAGGATTGACGACCTGAGAGACACGGAACGGACCAATGAACCGCGGAGTCAACTTGCGAGAAGCTGTCGTAAGGGGAAGGTTACGAGTGGCAAGCCACACTCTCTGACCGCGACAATACCTAGGACTCTTAATCCTACGTTTATTGGCGGCTCTCACAGTCTGCGCCCTGTAACGGCAAAGTGCAGACCTGACCCTCCTCCAGGTGCGCTCACAACGTTGGACAAAAGCCTGAGCGGAGGGAACGCTGGACTCGGCGAGCTGGGACGAGAACAGAGGAGGCTGGTACCCAAGACTACTCTGAAACGGAGATAGCCCGGTAGCAGACGAAGGAAGCGAGTTGTGAGCGTATTCTGCCCAGGGGAGCTGTTCTGCCCAAGACGCAGGGTTTCGAAAAGAAAGGCTGCGTAATATGCGACCAATCGACTGATTGGCCCTTTCTGCTTGACCGTTAGACTGGGGATGAAACCCGGAAGAGAGACTGACGGAAGCACCAATCAAACGACAGAACTCCCTCCAAAACTGTGACGTGAATTGCGGGCCTCTGTCTGAAACGGCGTCTAACGGGAGGCCATGAATTCTGAACACATTCTCAATGATGATTTGTGCCGTCTCCTTAGCGGAAGGAAGCTTAGCGAGGGGAATGAAATGTGCCGCCTTAGAGAACCTATCGACAACCGTACGAATCACTGTCTTCCCCGCAGACGAAGACAGACCGGTAATAAAGTCTAAGGCGATGTGAGACCATGGTCGAGAAGGAATGGGAAGCGGTCTGAGACGACCGGCAGGAGGAGAGTTACCTGACTTAGTCTGCGCGCAGTCCGAACAAGCAGCCACGAAACGGCGCGTGTCACGCTCCTGAGTAGGCCACCAAAACCGCTGGCGAATAGAAGCAAGCGTACCCCGAACGCCGGGGTGGCCAGCTAACTTGGCAGAGTGAGCCCACTGAAGAACAGCCAGACGAGTAGAGACAGGAACGAACAGAAGGTTACTAGGACAAGCGCGCGGCGACGCAGTGTGAGTGAGTGCTTGCTTTACCTGTCTCTCAATTCCCCAGACAGTCAACCCGACAACACGCCCTTCAGGGAGAATCCCCTCGGGGTCGGTAGAAGCCACAGAAGAACTAAAGAGACGGGATAAGGCATCAGGCTTGGTGTTCTTATTTCCCGGGCGATAAGAAATCACGAACTCGAAACGAGCGAAAAACAACGCCCAACGAGCTTGACGTGCATTAAGTCGTTTGGCAGAACGGATGTACTCAAGGTTCTTATGGTCAGTCCAAACGACAAAAGGAACGGTCGCCCCCTCCAACCACTGTCGCCATTCGCCTATGGCTAAGCGGATGGCGAGCAGTTCGCGGTTACCCACATCATAGTTGCGTTCCGATGGCGACAGGCGATGAGAAAAATAAGCGCAAGGATGGACCTTATCGTCAGAATGGAAGCGCTGGGACAGAATGGCTCCCACGCCCACCTCTGAAGCGTCAACCTCGACAATGAATTGTTTAGTGACGTCAGGAGTAACAAGGATAGGAGCGGATGTAAAACGCTTCTTGAGGAGATCAAAAGCTCCCTGGGCGGAACCGGACCACTTAAAGCACGTCTTGACAGAAGTCAGAGCTGTGAGAGGGGCAGCCACTTGACCGAAATTACGAATGAAACGCCGATAGAAATTAGCGAAACCGAGAAAGCGCTGCAACTCGACACGTGACTTAGGAACGGGCCAATCGCTGACAGCCTGGACCTTAGCGGGATCCATCTGAATGCCCTCAGCGGAAATAACAGAACCGAGAAATGTGACAGAGGAGACATGAAAGGCGCACTTCTCAGCCTTCACGTAGAGACAATTCTCTAAAAGGCGCTGGAGTACACGTCGAACGTGCTGAACATGAATCTCGAGTGACGGTGAAAAAATCAGGATATCGTCAAGGTAAACGAAAACAAAGATGTTCAGCATGTCTCTCAGTACATCATTAACTAATGCCTGAAAGACAGCTGGAGCATTAGCGAGACCGAACGGCAGAACCCGGTATTCAAAATGCCCTAACGGAGTGTTAAACGCCGTTTTCCACTCGTCCCCCTCTCTGATGCGCACGAGATGGTAAGCGTTACGAAGGTCCAACTTAGTAAAGAACCTGGCTCCCTGCAGAATCTCGAAGGCTGACGACATAAGGGGAAGCGGATAACGATTCTTAACCGTTATGTCATTCAGCCCTCGATAATCCACGCAGGGGCGCAGAGTACCGTCCTTCTTCTTAACAAAAAAAAACCCCGCTCCGGCGGGAGAGGAAGAAGGCACCACGGTACCGGCGTCGAGAGAAACAGACAGATAATCCTCGAGAGCCTTACGTTCGGGAGCCGACAGAGAGTATAGTCTACCCCGAGGGGGAGTGGTCCCCGGAAGGAGATCAATACAACAATCATACGACCGGTGAGGAGGAAGAGAGTTGGCTCTGGACCGACTGAAGACCGTGCGCAGATCATGATATTCCTCCGGCACTCCTGTCAAATCACCAGGTTCCTCCTGAGAAGAGGGGACAGAAGAAACAGGAGGGATAGCAGACATTAAACACTTCACATGACAAGAAACGTTCCAGGATAGGATAGAATTACTAGACCAATTAATAGAAGGATTATGACATACTAGCCAGGGATGACCCAAAACAACAGGTGTAAAAGGTGAACGAAAAATCAAAAAGGAAATGGTCTCACTGTGGTTACCAGATACTGTGAGGGTTAAAGGTAGTGTCTCACATCTGATACTGGGGAGAAGACTACCATCTAAGGCGAACATGGGCGTGGGCTTCCCTAACTGTCTGAGAGGAATGTCATGTTTCCGAGCCCATGCTTCGTCCATAAAACAACCCTCAGCCCCAGAGTCTATCAAGGCACTGCAGGAAGCAGCCGAACCGGTCCAGCGTAGATGGACCGACAAGGTAGTACAGGATCTTGATGGAGAGACCTGAGTAGTAGCGCTCACCAGTAGCCCTCCGCTTACTGATGAGCTCTGGCTTTTACTGGACATGACATGACAAAATGTCCAGCAGAACCGCAATAGAGGCAAAGGCGGTTGGTGATTCTCCGTTCCCTCTCCTTAGTCGAGATGCGAATACCTCCCAGCTGCATGGGCTCAGTCTCTGAGCCGGTGGGAGGAGATGGTTGAGATGCGGAGAGGGGGAACACCGTTAACGCGAGCTCTCTTCCACGAGCTCGGTGACGAAGATCTACCCGTCGTTCTATGCGGATGGCGAGTGCAATCAAAGAGTCCACGCTGGAAGGAACCTCCCGGGAGAGAATCTCATCCTTAACCTCAGCGTGGAGTCCCTCCAGAAAACGAGCGAGCAACGCCGGCTCGTTCCAGTCACTGGAGGCAGTAAGAGTGCGAAACTCTATAGAGTAATCCGTTATGGATCGATCACCTTGACATAGGGAAGCCAGGGCCCTGGAAGCCTCCTTCCCAAAAACTGAACGATCAAAAACCCGTATCATCTCCTCTTTAAAGTTCTGATAATCGTTAGAACACTCAGCCCTTGCCTCCCAGATAGCTGTGCCCCACTCCCGAGCCCGACCAGTAAGAAGTGATATGACGTAAGCGATCCGAGCTCTCTCTCTTGAGTATGTGTTGGGCTGGAGAGAGAACACAATATCACACTGGGTGAGAAAGGAGCGACACTCAGTGGGCTGCCCAGAGTAACATGGTGGGTTATTAACCCTAGGTTCCGGAGACTCGGAAGACCAGGAAGTAGCTGGTGGCACGAGACGAAGACTCTGAAACTGTCCTGAGAGGTCGGAGACCTGAGCGGCCAGGGTCTCAACGGCATGACGAGCAGCAGACAATTCCTGCTCGTGTCTGCCGAGCATTGCTCCCTGGAACTCGACGGCAGTGTTGCGAGAATCCGTAGTCGCTGGGTCCATTCTTGGTCGGATCCTTCTGTTATCCAGATGAATGAGGACCCAAAAGCGACTTAAATGAAACAGAGTCTTTATTCCAGTCTTAAACAAAAACCGATACTCCTGGATATTATCTTAGGTAAATCCAAAACAGGAAAACTGAAATCCTCTCGTCAGTAGAGAGGAACGACTGGAGACGCGGCCACAGACTGCAGGTCGCTTCGGGAAGGCACAGGCCGTAGCTGACATAGACACCTGCTCACACGCAGCATCTGAAGAAGGCAAAAACACGACAGGGCGGAACAAGGACACAGAACAGCAAACATCAAACAAGGATCCGACAAGGACAGAAGCGGAAAACAGAGGGAGAAATAGGGACTCTAATCAGAGGGCAAAATAGGGGACAGGTGTGAAAGAGTAAATGAGGTAGTTAGGAGAATGAGGAACAGCTGGGAGCAGGAACGGAACGATAGAGAGAGAGCGCGAGAGAGGGAGAGAGGGAGGGGGAGAGAGAGGGATAGAAAGAGGGAAAGAATCTAATAAGACCAGCAGAGGGAAACGAATAGAAGGGAAGCACAGGGACAAGACCTGATAATCAATGACAAAACATGACACTATCTATCTATCTATCTATCTATCTATCTATCTATCTATCTATCTATCTATCTATCTATCTATCTATCTATCTATCTATCTATCTATCTATCTATCTATCTATCTATCTATCTATCTATTCAATTCAATTCAATTCAATTCAAGGGGCTTTATTGGCATGGGAAACATGTGTTAACATTGCCAAAGCAAGTGAGGTAGATATTATACAAAAGTGAAATAAACAATACAAATTAACAGTAAACATTACACATACAGAAGTTTCAAAACAATAAAGACATTACAAATGTTATATTATATATATACAGTGTTGTAACAATGTACAAATGGTTAAAGCACACAAGTTAAAATAAATAAGCATAAATATGGGTTGTATTTACAATGGTGTTTGTTCTTCACTGGTTGCCCTTTTCTTGTGGCAACAGGTCACAAATCTTGCTGCTGTGATGGCACACTGTGGAATTTCTCCCAGTAGATATGGGAGTTTATCAAAATTGGATTTGTTTTCAAATTCTTTGTGGATCTGTGTAATCTGAGGGAAATATGTCTCTCTAATATGGTCATACATTGGGCAGGAGGTTAGGAAGTGCAGCTCAGTTTCCACCTCAATCTATCTATCTATCTATCTATCTATCTATCTATCTATCTATCTATCTATCTATCTATCTATCTATCTATCTATCTATCTATCTATCTATTCAATTCAATTCAATTCAATTCAAGGGGCTTTATTGGCATGGGAAACATGTGTTAACATTGCCAAAGCAAGTGAGGTAGATATTATACAAAAGTGAAATAAACAATACAAATTAACAGTAAACATTACACATACAGAAGTTTCAAAACAATAAAGACATTACAAATGTTATATTATATATATACAGTGTTGTATCTATCTATCTATCTATCTATCTATCTATCTATCTATCTATCTATCTATCTATCTATCTATCTATCTATCTATCTATCTATCTATCTATCTATCTATCTATCTATCTATCTATCTATCTATCTATCTATCTATCTATCTATCTATCTATCTATCTATCTATCTATCTATCTATTCAATTCAATTCAATTCAATTCAAGGGGCTTTATTGGCATGGGAAACATGTGTTAACATTGCCAAAGCAAGTGAGGTAGATATTATACAAAAGTGAAATAAACAATACAAATTAACAGTAAACATTACACATACAGAAGTTTCAAAACAATAAAGACATTACAAATGTTATATTATATATATACAGTGTTGTATCTATCTATCTATCTATCTATCTATCTATCTATCTATCTATCTATCTATCTATCTATCTATCTATCTATCTATCTATCTATCTATCTATCTATCTATCTATCTATCTATCTATTCAATTCAATTCAATTCAAGGGGCTTTATTGGCATGGGAAACATGTGTTAACATTGCCAAAGCAAGTGAGGTAGATAATATACAAAAGTGAAATAAACAATAAAAATTAACAGTAAACATTACACATACAGAAGTTTCAAAACAATAAAGACATGACAAATGTCATATTATATATATACAGTGTTGTAACAATGTACAAATGGTTAAAGCACACAAGTTAAAATAAATAAACATAAATATGGGTTGTATTTACAATGGTGTTTGTTCTTCACTGGTTGCCCTTTTCTTGTGGCAACAGGTCACAAATCTTGCTGCTGTGATATCTATCTATCTATCTATCTATCTATCTATCTATCTATCTATCTATCTATCTATCTATCTATCTATCTATCTATCTATCTATCTATCTATCTATCTATCTATCTATCTATCTATCTATCTATCTATCTATCTATCTATCTATCTATCTATCTATCTATCTATCTATCTATCTATCTATTCAATTCAATTCAATTCAAGGGGCTTTATTGGCATGGGAAACATGTGTTAACATTGCCAAAGCAAGTGAGGTAGGTAATATACAAAAGTCAAATAAACAATAAAAATGAACAGTAAACATTACACATACAGAAGTTTCAAAACAATAAAGACATTACAAATGTCATATTATATATATGCAGTGTTGTAACAATGTACAAATGGTTAAAGCACACAAGTTAAAATAAATAAACATAAATATGGGTTGTATTTACAGTGGTGTTTGTTCTTCACTGGTTGCCCTTTTCTTGTGGCAACAGGTCACAAATCTTGCTGCTGTGATGGCACACTGTGGAATTTCACCCAGTAGATATGGGAGTTTATCAAAATTGGATTTGTTTTCGAATTCCTTGTGGATCTGTGTAATCTGAGGGAAATATGTCTCTCTAATATGGTCATACATTGGGCAGGAGGTTAGGAAGTGCAGCTCAGTTTCCACCTCATTTTGTGGGCAGTGTGCACATAGCCTGTCTTCTCTTGAGAGCCATGTCTGCCTACGGCGGCCTTTCTCAATAGCAAGGCTATGCTCACTGAGTCTGTACATAGTCAAAGCTTTCCTTAAGTTTGGGTCAGTCACAGTGGTCAGGTATTCTGCCACTGTGTACTCTCTGTTTAGGGCCAAATAGCATTCTAGTTTGCTCTGTTTTTTTGTTAATTCTTTCCAATGTGTCAAGTAATTATCTTATCTATCTATCTATCTATCTATCTATCTATCTATCTATCTATCTATCTATCTATCTATCTATCTATCTATCTATCTATCTATCTATCTATCAATTCAATTCAATTCAAGGGGCTTTATTGGCATGGGAAACATGTGTTAACATTGCCAAAGCAAGTGAGGTAGGTAATATACAAAAGTCAAATAAACAATAAAAATGAACAGTAAACATTACACATACAGAAGTTTCAAAACAATAAAGACATTACAAATGTCATATTATATATATGCAGTGTTGTAACAATGTACAAATGGTTAAAGCACACAAGTTAAAATAAATAAACATAAATATGGGTTGTATTTACAGTGGTGTTTGTTCTTCACTGGTTGCCCTTTTCTTGTGGCAACAGGTCACAAATCTTGCTGCTGTGATGGCACACTGTGGAATTTCACCCAGTAGATATGGGAGTTTATCAAAATTGGATTTGTTTTCGAATTCTTTGTGGATCTGTGTAATCTGAGGGAAATATGTGCTCTCTAATATGGTCATACATTGGGCAGGAGGTTAGGAAGTGCAGCTCAGTTTCCACCTCATTTTGTGGGCAGTGTGCACATAGCCTGTCTTCTCTTGAGAGCCATGTCTGCCTACGGCGGCCTTTCTCAATAGCAAGGCTATGCTCACTGAGTCTGTACATAGTCAAAGCTTTCCTTAAGTTTGGGTCAGTCACAGTGGTCAGGTATTCTGCCACTGTGTACTCTCTGTTTAGGGCCAAATAGCATTCTAGTTTGCTCTGTTTTTTTGTTAATTCTTTCCAATGTGTCAAGTAATTATCTTTTTGTTTTCTCATGATTTGGTTGGGTCTAATTGTGCTGTTGTCCTGGGGCTCTGTGGGGTGTGTTTGTGTTTGTGAACAGAGCCCTAGGACCAGCTTGCTTAGGGGACTCTTCTCCAGGTTCATCTCTCTGTAGGTGATGGCTTTGTTATGGAAGGTTTGGGAATCGCTTCCTTTTAGGTGGTTGTAGAATTTAACGGCTCTTTTCTGGATTTTGATAATTAGTGGGTATCGGCCTAATTCTGCTCTGCATGCATTATTTGGTGTTCTACGTTGTACACGGAGGATATTTTTGCAGAATTCTGCATGCAGAGTCTCAATTTGGTGTTTGTCCCATTTTGTGAAATCTTGGTTGGTGAGCGGACCCCAGACCTCACAACCATAAAGGGCAATGGGCTCTATGACTGATTCAAGTATTTTTAGCCAGATCCTAATTGGTATGTTGAAATTTATGTTCCTTTTGATGGCATAGAAGGCCCTTCTTGCCTTGTCTCTCAGATCGTTCACAGCTTTGTGGAAGTTACCTGTGGTGCTGATGTTTAGGCCGAGGTATGTATAGTTTTTTGTGTGCTCTAGGGCAACGGTGTCTAGATGGAATTTGTGGTCCTGGTGACTGGACCTTTTTTGGAACACCATTATTTTGGTCTTACTGAGATTTACTGTCAGGGCCCAGGTCTGACAGAATCTGTGCAGAAGATCTAGGTGCTGCTGTAGGCCCTCCTTGGTTGGTGACAGAAGCACCAGATCATCAGCAAACAGTAGACATTTGACTTCGGATTCTAGTAGGGTGAGACCGGGTGCTGCAGACTGTTCTAGTGCCCGCGCCAATTCGTTGATATATATGTTGAAGAGGGTGGGGCTTAAGCTGCATCCCTGTCTCACCCCACGACCCTGTGTGAAGAAATGTGTGTGTTTTTTGCCAATTTTAACCGCACACTTGTTGTTTGTGTACATGGATTTTATAATGTCGTATGTTTTACCCCCAACACCACTTTCCATCAATTTGTATAGCAGACCCTCATGCCAAATTGAGTCGAAGGCTTTTTTGAAATCAACAAAGCATGAGAAGACTTTGCCTTTGTTTTGGTTTGTTTGGTTGTCAATTAGGGTGTGTAGGGTGAATACATGGTCTGTTGTACGGTAATTTGGTAAAAAGCCAATTTGACATTTGCTCAGTACATTGTTTTCATTGAGGAAATGTACGAGTCTGCTGTTAATGATAATGCAGAGTATTTTCCCAAGGTTACTGTTGACGCATATTCCACGGTAGTTATTGGGGTCAAATTTGTCTCCACTTTTGTGGATTGGGGTGATCAGTCCTTGGTTCCAAATATTGGGGAAGATGCCAGAGCTAAGGACGATGTTAAAGAGTTTTAGTATAGCCAATTGGAATTTGTTGTCTGTATATTTGATCATTTCATTAAGGATACCATCAACACCACAGGCCTTTTTGGGTTTGAGGGTTTTTATTTTGTCCTGTAACTCATTCAAGGTAATTGGAGAATCCAATGGGTTCTGGTAGTCTTTAATAGTTGATTCTAGGATTTGTATTTGATCATGTATATGTTTTTGTTCTTTATTCTTTGTTATAGAGCCAAAAAGATTGGAGAAGTGGTTTACCCATACATCTCCATTTTGGATAGATAATTCTTCGTGTTGTTGTTTGTTTAGTGTTTTCCAATTTTCCCAGAATTGGTTAGAGTCTATGGAGTCTTCAATTACATTGAGCTGATTTCTGACGTGCTGTTCCTTCTTTTTCCGTAGTGTATTTCTGTATTGTTTTAGTGATTCGCCATAGTGAAGGCGTAGACTCAGGTTTTCCGGGTCTCTATGTTTTTGGTTGGACAGGTTCCTCAATTTATTTCTTAGATTTTTGCATTCTTTATCAAACCATTTGTCATTGTTGTTCATTTTCTTCGGTTTTCTATTTGAGATTTTTAGATTTGATAGGGAAGCTGAGAGGTCAAATATACTGTTAAGATTTTCTACTGCCAAGTTTACACCTTCACTATTGCAGTGGAACATTTTACCCAGGAAGTTGTCTAAAAGGGATTGAATTTGCTGTTGCCTAATTGTTTTTTGGTAGGTTTCCAAACTGCATTCCTTCCATCTATAGCATTTCTTAATGTTACTCAGTTCCTTTGGCTTTGATGCCTCATGATTGAGTATTGCTCTGTTCAAGTAGACTGTGATTTTGCTGTGGTCTGATAGGGGTGTCAGTGGGCTGACTGTGAACGCTCTGAGAGACTCTGGGTTGAGGTCAGTGATAAAGTAGTCTACAGTGCTACTGCCAAGAGATGAGCTATAGGTGAACCTACCATAGGAGTCCCCTCGAAGCCTACCATTGACTATGTACATACCCAGCGTGCGACAGAGCTGCAGGAGTTGTGACCCGTTTTTGTTGGTTATGTTGTCATAGTTGTGCCTAGGGGGGCATATGGGGGAGGGAATGCTGTCACCTGCAGGCAGGTGTTTGTCCCCCTGTGTGCTGAGGGTGTCAGGTTCTTGTCCAGTTCTGGCATTTAGGTCGCCACAGACTAATACATGTCCCTGGGCCTGGAAATGATTGATTTCCCCCTCCAGGATGGAGAAGCTGTCTTTATTAAAGTATGGGGATTCTAGTGGGGGGATATAGGTAGCACACAGGAGGACATTTTTCTCTGTTAAGATAATTACCCACCCTAGGTATCTTGCTCATGTTTGTTCTGACGCCTTCGATCTCTCTCTCCTCTATCGACCATTCCATCTATCTCTCCCACTCCCTCTCTATCTATCCCTGGCCTGTCCCGCTCTCCCACTCCCTCTCTATCTATCCCTCTCCCTCTCTTGTATCTTATTCTCCCTATTTCTATCTCTTTCTCCCTCAGCCTCTCTTCCATTATCTCTCCCTGTCCCTCTTTCCCTAACCTCTTTCCTCCTCTCGCTCTCCTTCTCAAATCTATCTATCTATCTATCTATCTATCTATCTATCTATCTATCTATCTATCTATCTATCTATCTATCTATCTATCTATCTATCTATCTATCTATCTATCTATCTATCTATCTATCTATATATCTATCTATCTATCTATCTATCTATCTATCTATCTATCTATCTATCTATCTATCTATCTATCTATCTATCTATCTATCTATCTATCTATCTATCTATCTATCTATTCAATTCAATTCAATTTCAATTCAAGGGGCTTTATTGGCATGGGAAACATGTGTTAACATTGCCAAAGCAAGTGAGGTAGATATTATACAAAAGTGAAATAAACAATAAAAATGAACAGTAAACATTACACATACAGAAGTTTCAAAACAATAAAGACATTACAAATGTTATATTATAAATATACAGTGTTGTAACAATGTACAAATGGATAAAGCACACAAGTTAAAATAAATAAGCATAAATATGGGTTGTATTTACAATGGTGTTTGTTCTTCACTGGTTGCCCTTTTCTTGTGGCAACAGGTCACAAATCTTGCTGCTGTGATGGCACACTGAGGAATTTCTCCCAGTAGATATGGGAGTTTATCAAAATTGGATTTGTTTTCAAATTCTTTGTGGATCTGTGTAATCTGAGGGAAATATGTCTCTCTAATATGGTCATACATTGGGCAGGAGGTTAGGAAGTGCAGCTCAGTTTCCACCTCATTTTGTGGGCAGTGTGCACATAGCCTGTCTTCTCTTGAGAGCCATGTCTGCCTACGGCGGCCTTTCTCAATAGCAAGGCTATGCTCACTGAGTCTGTACATAGTCAAAGCTTTCCTTAAGTTTGGGTCAGTCACAGTGGTCAGGTATTCTGCCACTGTGTACTCTCTGTTTAGGGCCAAATAGCATTCTAGTTTGCTCTGTTTTTTTGTTAATTCTTTCCAATGTGTCAAGTAATTATCTTTTTGTTTTCTCATGATTTGGTTGGGTCTAATTGTGCTGTTGTCCTGGGGCTCTGTGGGGTGTGTTTGTGTTTGTGAACAGAGCCCTAGGACCAGCTTGCTTAGGGGACTCTTCTCCAAGTTCATCTCTCTGTAGGTGATGGCTTTGTTATGGAAGGTTTGGGAATCGCTTCCTTTTAGGTGGTTGTAGAATTTAACGGCTCTTTTCTGGATTTTGATAATTAGTGGGTATCGGCCTAATTCTGCTCTGCATGCATTATTTGGTGTTCTACGTTGTACACGGAGGATATTTTTGCAGAATTCTGCATGCAGAGTCTCAATTTGGTGTTTGTCCCATTTTGTGAAATCTTGGTTGGTGAGCGGACCCCAGACCTCACAACCATAAAGGGCAATGGGCTCTATGACTGATTCAAGTATTTTTAGCCAGATCCTAATTGGTATGTTGAAATTTATGTTCCTTTTGATGGCATAGAAGGCCCTTCTTGCCTTGTCTCTCAGATCGTTTACAGCTTTGTGGAAGTTACCTGTGGTGCTGATGTTTAGGCCGAGGTATGTATAGTTTTTTGTGTGCTCTAGGGCAACGGTGTCTAGATGGAATTTGTGGTCCTGGTGACTGGACCTTTTTTGGAACACCATTATTTTGGTCTTACTGAGATTTACTGTCAGGGCCCAGGTCTGACAGAATCTGTGCAGAAGATCTAGGTGCTGTAGGCCCTCCTTGGTTGGTGACAGAAGCACCAGATCATCAGCAAACAGTAGACATTTGACTATCTATCTATCTATCTATCTATCTATCTATCTATCTATCTATCTATCTATCTATCTATCTATCTATCTATCTATCTATCTATCTATCTATCTATCTATCTATCTATCTATCTATCTATCTATCTATCTATCTATCTATCTATCTACACTCCGGACTCCGACATTGCTCGTCCTAATATTTATTTTAGATTTGTGTGTATTGTTGTGAATTGTTAGATATTACTGCACTGTTGGAGCTAGAAACACAAGCATTTCGCTACACCCGCAATAACATCTCCTAAATATGTGTATGCGACCAATACAAGTTTGATTTGATTTGAGAAGGAGAGCGAGAGGAGGAAAGAGGTTAGGGAAAGAGGGACAGGGAGAGATAATGGAAGAGAGGCTGAGGGAGAAAGAGATAGAAATAGGGAGAATAAGATACAAGAGAGGGAGAGGGATAGATAGAGAGGGAGTGGGAGAGCGGGACAGGCCAGGGATAGATAGAGAGGGAGTGGGAGAGATAGATGGAATGGTCGATAGAGGAGAGAGAGATCGAAGGCGTCAGAACAAACATGAGCAAGATACCTAGGGTGGGTTGAGGGAGCATCAGACACCCTCAGAATCCTATATCCCACTGGGCACACACTGGTTGAATCAATGTCGTTTCCACACCATTTGAATGAAATTGCATCGAACCAACATGGAATAGATGTTGAATTGACGTCTGTGCCCAGTGGGATCCGTCCGCTGCTCATTTTTTCGTCCTCATGTCTCTCCTTCATAGAAAAGAAGAAAAGTCATTTAGCAGACGCGTTTATCCAATGCAACTTACAGTCATGCACGCAAACATCTTACATAGGGATGGTACTGGGACTCGAACCTACTACCCTGGTGTTATCTGTGCCATGATTTACCAACTGAACTACAAAAGGACCATGACATTAGCTAATCCACCTCCCCCCTACACCTTTTTCTCTCTCTCTCACTGCCTGTTTTTCATGCTTCCTTCTTCCCAATCTGTCATTTCCTGAAAAGAAATAGAGCCGAAATGTATTCCTCTGCCCCTTTATCCGCAACTCCCTTCACCAGCTTCTCTTTCAATCTAATGAAGGTCATGTTTGTTAAAAACATTGTTAGCGAGGTCACCGGCCAGCCTGTTGATTACTTCTTTGCAGAGAGAGCAGACGCTCTTAAACACCTCTGTGCTTCCTCGTCAGTGCAGACCCGCATTCATTCGTTCCTTCCCCTCCCACCATCCATAGCCGCAGCATATGGGAAATGAAGAATGCCACCAATGACCGTCAGCAAATGCACTGTGGTATGTATTTTTAGAGTAGCAATTATTTCTATAAATGATATTGCTTCTTTGTATGCAGAGTGCTATGGGGCAAAGTTTGATCCCGGTACAATTTTCGCCACCAAATGACTTTCATGCAAAGACGACGCATGAGGTAAAGCATCACATCCCCCAATAAATTGGAATGCGATGTTCCTTATTTCCAGCCACACAATCAGTGGTGAATTGGAGGTATAGTAGGAAGTGGCAAATATTGCTTCTTGTTTGTGCTTATTTGGTGTAAAATTGAAAGAGAAAAACAAGTGCATAAAGTAATGATTGTATTTCATCCAGGCAAATACTTTATACCATTTATCTTAAATAGCCTACTTAAAGTAGCTCCGTATAGCTAACTGCTGTGCTGACTGAGGGAATCTTTCTTGTTAAAGCTCAAGGAGTCCTGTGTCGGTTCTGTTGTTCTCCTGGCACTTCCTTGGAAACAAGACAGATCACCTCAAGGGGATTTATCCTATATGGAAGATGTAGAAATAGAAGAAGATACGGTGCATTCAGAAAGCATTCAGACCCCTTGACTTTTTCCCCATTTTGTTACGTTACAGCCTTGATTAAATCTGGGGGGTTTTCTCTCATCAATCTACACACAATACCCCATAATGACAAAGCAAAACATATATATTTTTTAATGTAGCAAATGTCAAAAAAAAAAACTATTTTTAGGTTTTTTATTCTGAATACATTTGTAAAAATTGCTATAAACCTGTTTTCACTTTGTCATGATGGGGGATGTGTAGATTGATGAGGGGGAAAAAAATATTTTAATAATTTTATTATAAAGCTGTAACGTAACAAAATGTGGAAAAGGGGAAGGGGTCTGAATACTTTCCGAATGCACTGTAAAAATAGTAACCGTCTGTCTGACAATGAACACAAAGTACAAAACTTTAAAAACACCTTCCTAATATTGAGTTGCACCCCCCTTTTGCCCTCAGAACAGCCTCAATTCGTTGTGGCATGGACTCTACAAGGTGTCGAAAGCGTTCCACAGGGATGCTGGCCATGTTGATGCCAATGCTTCCCACGTTTGTGTCAAGTTTGCTGGATGTTGTTTGGGCGGGGGACCATTCTTGTTGCACAGGGGAAACTGTTGAGCGTGGAAAACCCAGCAGCGTTCTTGACACAAACTGGTGTGCCTGGCACCTACTACCACACCCCGTTCAAAGGCACTTCAATACTTTGTCGTGCCCATTCACCCTCTGAATGGCACACATACACAATCCATGTGTCAATAGTCTCAAGGCTTAAAAATCCTTCACTATCCTGTCTCCTCCTCTTCATCTACACTGTGACATCAATAAGGGATCATAGCTTTCACCTGGATTCAGCTGGTCAGTCTATGTCATGGAAAGAGCAGGTGTTCATAATGTTTTGTACACTCAGTGTATATATTACAAGTGCTTCAAACTGTACCTACAGTAGGTGTTGTAGCGGGAGGAAGACCTCTTTAACTGCGTGGAATTCCTTTTCTGTCAGACATGGAGTCACGGAGTGCCTTGAAAAGCAGTTGGCTTTGACAAAATTGAATTGAATCTTACTCTGTGTGAGTGTGTATCAGATTGCGTGTGTATGAGAGTGAGTGTGTGTGAATGTCTGTGTGTGTGTGACGGGGGTAGTCAAGTCATCTCTAAGCTTACTAGGGAGAGCCCTGACTTTTGGGTCATGGGACGGAAATATTTTCAGCATACGTGACGGACCATCATACTCCTGCTAATGGTGTCTCCGTGTGCCAAAGCGCCAGCGGATACCGCTTGGAGTAAGACAGGGCCAGGCAGTTCCTCATAACGCTTGCGCTGCTCTGAGAGTCTGCCAACACTTAGACGGCCATAAAGAGAGACTCGACATAATCACTCTCTGTGTGCACTGCCCCTCTGTCTCCCTCATGGTCAGTGCAGTTACTTCTGCCTACCAGTTATCCCCTTGTCCAGATAGGGTTTTGCGCTGACCGTGCTATATGATCATCACAGAAGATTCATGTTGGAGCTGAACGTGCCGTACGACCCTCACACAAGATGCAGGGGCTTTTAGAGGGGAAATACTGCATGAGGACGTCTGTTCATGTTGTATTATCGTTGACAACCAATAGATATGGGGAGGAGTTCAACGATGTATAGCCTCTATGCTAATGCCTGGATAGATAACATGGCTACAGAGTTCCCGTACAGTACATACTGTACATCTGACACCGTTTCCGTCAGCCAGGATACGCATGATCCATTCATCCAGCTGTGTGTTTTACAGTAACCTCTGCCCTGTACTCTGAACCACTAACCAATCTTCTCCCAACGCCATTTCCCTAAACACTATACCACTCTACGGCCATGATACCGCAGGGCCCATTTAACATAGGCAACAAACAGTGCACTACATGTCAAGGGAAGACCATAAAACTGCGGTATGAGAGCCCTGGGGAGTATAGGGGCCCTGGGGAGTATGAGAGTCCTGGGGAGTATGAGAGCCCTGGGGAGTATGAGAGCCCTGGGGAGTATGAGAGTGCTGGGGAGTATGAGAGTACTGGGGAGTATGAGAGTCCTGGGGAGTATGAGAGTCCTGGGGAGTATGAGAGTCCTGGGGAGTATGAGAGTGCTGGGGAGTATGAGAGTGCTGGGGAGTATGAGAGTCCTGGGGAGTATGAGAGTCCTGGGGAGTATGAGAGTCCTGGGGAGTATGAGAGTCCTGGGGAGTATGAGAGTCCTGGGGAGTATGAGAGTCCTGGGGAGTGACAACACAAGCTGAGTGGTTCAGGGCCAGCGGATGGAATGCTAGCCTGGAATGATTGATCCGGAACCCGTACGTATGGTCAGTAGTGCGGTTTGTACTGGATTCAGCCGTATGTCCTTCGAACTGAGTACAGAACCTGAGTGGTCTGTACTGGTTTCATAAGATCTGTGTTTGTTTCATACAGTCTGAACTGGATTAAACCCGCACGCCATTCCAGTCTTTCTCACTTTGAAAAATGGTGAGGCCATTAGGTTTCATGGCAGGCTCTGCCCATAGGCTTAACCGAGGTAGTAATATCCAATTGAATTATGCAACAGGGCTTGGATGAGGCATTCAAGCCGAGGTCTGGCTTTGTCTGAATGGTATATTGAGGGCAGTGTTAAATACTTATCTTTCTTGCCTACCCCATACTACCGTCCCTTAGATATACTTAAGCAAGGCACTTAACCCTAATTAGCGCCAGGGGCGCCATTCTACTATGGCTGACACTGTAAAACAACACATTTGACTGCACCTATCTGGTGTATGTGACAATAAAATATCTATATTTTTTTATATATTTTTTATATCCTCTCTCAATTCTTTATTGTTTTCCCACTTTACAGCCGCTGTGGCTATCTGGCTCACTGGCTCAATCCCCTATTTGCTCTCCGTCTTCCACGACAGCTACAGTTTCTTTTAATTTGTCTACATCCGCCATTTCCCCCAAATTGAGCACTTTTCATCATTGTAATCCCCCTATTTTTTCCTCAGATGATAACGCAGCGTCAAAAGAAGCGATGTAGGAATGAGAGAGAGAGAGAGAGAGAGAGAGAGAGAGAGAGAGAGAGAGAGAGAGAGAGAGAGAGAGAGAGAGAGAGAGACAGAAAGAGGCAGAAAGAGGCTGTTTGTTTGGGGGAGTGAAGAGGACATTACATCAGCAAGCCTTCTGGTTCAAAGCAATGACATTAGCCACGGACGCTATGAGAAAAAACGGGCAATATGAGAGGGAGTGACAGATACCGATTGTTGTTCTGCGTGGTAGTGACCCGGAGAGAGTGGGTTTTTGACTCTGTGTCTATTTGTGTGTGCCCCAGGGGGAGAGGGAGGGTTAATTAAAGAGAGTGAATGGAAAGGGGGGGATGAGAAGGAGGGGAGGGGGGGGGGTGGTGGTGGGCGGTTGGCACGCTAAGCGACTTCAAAATGATTAATTAAGTGTTGCTTGCTTTACATCTCCTTACATTTCGTGTACAGTCCCGTAGCCTCACTCAACTGCACAGAGCATTTCCCCACCTCAACCACAATTGTTCATAAAAAAACGTGCATACACACAACTACCTCGACTAAACTCGCCACCCCTCCCCAGTTTTATTTGTATTGTAATTTAGCCCTGTCCATTTAGATGTACAGTACCCATTGGTGGTTTATGGCTGCAAAGATTTATAGCTCAGCTTCAAAGCTCTCCAATGGTGTGGGACCGAACCATGAATCAGCTCCTGGGGTAATGAATACTGATGTCCCGTGGGGGGGGGGGGGGGGGGGTTGAGTTCAAGGGGTGAGCACTCCAACTCTAGTCCCTAAGCAGTGAGCTTATGTTCCTCTGTAGTTCAGCTTTACGCTTACACTGACCTTAAGATGTTGATTGATTGTATGGTAGGTGATGCAGGCCCATTTCATCCACCCCCCTGTCTAGTACAATCTCTCTCTCTCTCTCTCCTTTTGAAACCTGCTCTTTTTAAATGAGGCTCAGTGGATAGCACCCCTTTTCCCATTACGCCTACCCACCTCTCTCTTCCACTTGATTGTTTTTCAATAGTATCCCTCGCCACTGTAGCTCCTACTTACTTCTATGCGTATCATTGCTCCTCTCCTCACTTACTTACAGGCCTTTCATTCTTCAGACTTTCCCCCCCTGAATCCTTTCTTCTCGCCTCTCCACTCCAGGTCCTTCTTCGCCTGTGAACTGCCGCCGTCGCTGCTCTGCCCACCGAACTGCACCCCCCCATGGCAGCCAAGCCCGCCCTCTCCCTCCTGTTGGCCGTGTTGGCCTGCACGGGGCCCGCCCGCTCCTCCCCTCCCCTCTTGCTCCGCCCCCGGGAGCGAGAGAGGGACTTGGGTGTAGTCAACATCGCTGTGGTCCACTCGGGCTACTCCCTGCTCCCGGAGACGGCCGCTGCTGGGGGAATGGGCGCCACGAGCGGGCCGGGGGGTCCTCAGGGGAGGGGGGCCTCGTCGTCATTGGCTATGGTGGCGGCGTCTGCGCCGCTGGCGTCTGCGTCAGCGGCTCTGGTGGGCGGTAGCGTGATGACGCAGTATGGCCCGGCCAACGTGATCTATCTGACGGTGAACGAGAGCAGCCCGGCGAGCCTTCTGCTGCAGCTGTGTGAGCTGCTGGCCACTACGCCGCTCCAGGGGCTGGTGTTCGAGGAGGAGAGGCCCCCGCCACCCGATCAGGCTCCCCTGGCCCCCATGCTGGAGTTTGTCTCGGCCCAGACCGGAGTGCCCGTTGTGGCCGTGGGAGGAGGGGCCGGACTGGGCAGGGAGCCACAGGTAACTACCTGGCTGTGAACTTTCCCTTGTTAATGGACTTCAAGTAATCAATCAGTCCTAAGTTACTGTGTGTTGGAAGCCTCATCTTACCCAGTGGGCAGAATTTGGCACATGACGTCTTCATTTTCTGGTTGGAAACTGGGTTTCTGGTTGAGAAGACGCCATAAAACCAGATTGCAACCAACTGGTCTCTGTTACAACCAGGTAAAGATGTCTTTTTCAAAACGTCATGGGAAAGACGTTGTATTTTGGTTGTTATCTGGCTGCTAAAAAGATGTTTACAAAACTTCCTCCATATACAACTAGTATGAGGATGTCATCTTTGCTAAAAGAAAAAGCCAGCTGAATACAGTGTGGTCTGAGTAGGAGAACACTACTTCAGTCCTCGAGTGGCTGCAGTCCTGCTGCTTTATGTGTCTGCCTGGCACTTACTGTAATTTAACAATTAATGTCACTGATTGCTGAGAAGGTTCAACACTTGGTTTCCAATGGTCAAAATCAGCCGTTGAGAAAACAGAAAACAGAGAGAGTGGCCCTCGAGGACTGGATTTGTGCAACCCTACACTCTTAGAAAAAAGGGTTCCTGAAGGGTTCTTCGGCTGTCCCCTTTTTGGTTGCAGGTAGAACTATTGAGTTCCATGTAGAACACTCTGTGAAAAGGGTCCTACAGTGCATTTGTAAAGTATTCAGACCCCTTCACTTTTTCCACATTTTGTAATGTTACAGCCTTATTCTAAAATGTATTGAAAAAAAAAATAATCCTCATCAATCCACACACAATACCCCATAACGACAAAGCAGAAACAGGTTTTTAGAAATGTTTGCAAATGTATAATAAAAAAAATACAGAAATACCTTATTTACATAAGTATTCAGACCCTTTGCTGTGAGACTCTAAACTGAGCTCAGGTGCATCCTGTTTCCATTGATCATCCTTGAGATGTTTCTACAACTTGATTGGAATCTACGTGTGGTAAATTCAATTGATTGGACATGATTTCTCAAACACAAATGTATCATTTGATACTTAACCTATTTTTGCACACATATCCAACTGTGAACGTTTCTACAATTACAGGTCCCAGTCAAGTCTCACTTGGCCTTGTTAATTGTGCATCGCTCACTGAATAATTAATATAGCGAGGGAGTACAACAGTGGGCATTTACATATGCATAATATAGTTCCATCTAAATTGTATCCTTCTGTTCAGAGATGGGCAGTATTTCTGTTACATGTATTTGAAATACGTATTTAAATTACCTTGAAGTTTTTTGTCATTTGTATTTCACTGGCCTGAACTACAATCCAATGTATTTTGTAACAAGATGCTTTAGAGCTGTGTTTCCCAAACTCGGTGCTGGGGACCCAAAGGAGTGCACATTTTGTTTTTCCCCTCTAACACTACACAGCGGATTCAAATAATCAACTAATCATCAAGATGCCATTATTTGAATCAGCTGTGTAGTGCTAGGGGGGGGAAACTAAACGTGCACTCGTTGGGATCCCCAGGACGGAGTATGGGAAATGCTGCTTTAGTGAGCTACATTTGTGTATTTTCAAAATACAAAATACTTTTCCGTAAACAAAATATAAAGTGGTTCACAATTTTGTGGCCCCCTATCACCCCAAATTTGCTGCATTGGTATCAGAAGTCTGATGGCACTATGGTGGGATAAGAGCGTTTGCTAAATTACCAAAATGTAAATTGGAAAATTAACACTTGCATAGTACAACGGGACACATTTTATTCAGATAAAATTGCTTGGGGTTGGAGCTCATTAGAATAATACCCAGTGTGCTTTGCAAGTGCACATTGTTTTTACATTTACATTTAGTTAATTTAGCAGACGCTCTTATCCAGAGCATTCAACTAAGGTAGATAACCAACCACATCACAGTCATAGCAAGTAAAACGTTTCTGTAACTGTTACTGAGAATGTTGTTGTAGTTACAGTAATGGGGCTACTTGCAAGTATTGTCATTTAATACATGACTTGGCAAAAGTATTTTACTTCGATATATGGTAACAAGAAACATTTTTAAGTGTCTTTGCCCATCTCTGTGTCTGTTATCTTGTCTGTCTTATGTATAAGGCTCTAGAAATCTCATCCTCTACTTGTACATAAACCTTTCAGTAGAGTATCTCCCTTTCCTCTCTCCATTCCCTTATCTGTTTTTATCCTAATATAATCTAAAAGAACCGAACAAGCATAGGCTTTCCAGTCTGGTCAGATCAGTGAAGAGGAAGGAAAGGAGACAAGGAGAGGAAGGCTAGTCTTTTTCGTTAAAAAAAAATAATCATGGTCTACAGTGCAATACAGAATCTCAAATCAAATCAAAATGATTTGTCACATGCTTTACAGACAACACGTGTAGACTAACAGTCCGTTTATAACAATGCAGAGCTAAAGATAAGAAAAAAAATGTCATCAAAATAGAAATAATTGCACAGTGAATAAAGAATAATTGAACGTACTTCTGGCCAAACACAGGGACATATCGGCTATGTCCCATAAATCCACCCTATTCCCTACACAGTGCACTGCTTTTAATCAGGGCCCATGAGGTTCTGGTCAAAAGTAGTGCACTATAAAGGGAATAGGGTGCCATTTGGGACCGTACTGTAGGACCGTACTGGAAAAGCCTTCACAGTAGGAAAGACAGACAAAGAGAAAATAAAAAGAAAGGGATGGTATTGAGACTGGAATTCAATTACATATGGCCATATCGATGTTTCCTCTGTGTCTTTGTTTATGTAGTTCTTACTCTGAAAACAGGAAGCTTTTCTTACTCTGAAAACAGGAAGCCGCTACCCCAAGGAGTTTATAGTACCCTGAGACATTGTGATTATAGGCCTATTTAACCACGGGTAATATTGCTATGGCATGAACGTAAGCCACTGAATAGGTAAGAAACTTGATGCACCACAAGTTTAATGTATCTTTCTTAACCAACGTTATGGTCTAAATAGGCCTTCATCAGACTAAGCCACTGCAATGCGTGTAGGACTGAATTAAGCTCACACTGTCTTTCTAATTTTACGTTACTCCTAACATTGGACGTGTTCAGTAGGGAAAATCTGTGTTCTTATTCGACAAGTTCAGGTACTACCTTCTCGTTTAACTCTGTTACAAAATGTTTTCTCCCTATTAAATACAAATCTGACTCCACTGTATTCATAAAGTGTCTCAGCATAGGAGTGCTGATCTAGGATCAGATCTCTCCTGTCCATGTATCTTACGCCTTATGATCTAAAAGGCAAAACAGGTCCTAGATCAGCACTCCTACTCTGAGACTCTGTGAATATGAGGCCTGGATTCCTCCTTTATAGCAGAAAATGAAATGATGTGTTCTTATGGACAGATACTACCTCCATCGTTCAGTTCACTGCACTCTCTCGCTCCCGCTTTCCCCCTCCCTGTCCTGAAAACCCATTTCACTCTTTAACAAACTGTTTCCTCCCACTCCTGTACACCACTGTTGTCCTCCTCCCCCAGGAAAGCGGCTCCATCTACCTCCAGTTCACCTGCTCTACAGCCATGCAGCTGGACGTGGTCTTTGAGGTGCTGGAAGAGTTCGACTGGACCTCCTTCTCCGTGGTGGCCACGCGTCACCACGGTTACGAGGACTTCCTGGCCATGGTGGAGGCACTGACGGACGGATCCTTCATCGGCTGGGAGAAGAAGGGAGTGGTCATGCTCAACGTCACCGACGACCCGGGAGGGACGCGCGCGAGCAGGCTGCTCAAGGAGAACGAGGCGCAGGTGAGACGGCTACTACTGTCTTTTTTGGGGGGGGACGGTAGTAGCCGTCTTGTTATGCTTTACGAATTTTTGTCTGATGGTACAGAAGTAGAGGGGGATACTGATGATGAGGGGAGACACAGCAGGAAGGACAGACGCTGGGGGGTTGAACCCAGGTTTCTGGTGGGGATGTATGTATATGTACTAGCAGCGGGTTTGTTACCACTAGACCAAGGAGTCTACATTGGGGATCTTTTAATTCACTCTTCTTAATCATTTATTTCTTGAGACAGGATTTAAGGTAGAAGGGAGACAGGGAGAGAATACAGAATAGCTGTGGGACTGGGATTTGATCCCACACTGAAGCGGTAAACATGCAGTTGTGTTTACGGCCCAGCCCTGCACATTCCTGGTCCGCACTAAAAGCTCCATGGACCATCAGACTGTATAGATGTGCTGCAGATGGTAGCTCAACCCACTATGCCAGCCCCAGGCACAGGTTTTTGTTGTGTTTCATGCCGTCATCCTGTCTTTGCAGTCCTTTCATTGCAGTGTACCTGTACTGCAGGACGGTGTTTCTCCACCTTGTTCCCGGGGACCCTGCTGTGCAGGATATGCCGGATTTCCCTCCTGCTGAGAAATAATTTGACACTGATTAGTACAGTATTGTCTTGGTAGCCAATTACCTGAAAGACACTCCAATCACCCATCTTTAGGAATACTTAATAAGTTACCTGGCATACTTCAAATAGTTTGATCTGCGACATTGAATTCAGCGTTGTCTTCCATGTGTTACGTTAACAAGAAAACCAAACATTTTGTTCAAACAGAAGGGGGATCTAACAAATAGTCACTGACAACAACCGAAACGTGTAACGGCACACGGGAGCACTCTTGTCACGCCCTGACCATAGTAAGCTGTTTTTTCTCTGTGTTGGTTGGGGCGTGATAGTGACTAGGATGGGTCATCTAGGTGTATTATATTTCTATGGTGGCCTGATATGGTTCCCAATCAGAGGCAGCTGTTTATCGTTGTCTCTGATTGGGGATCATATTTAGGTAGCCATTTTCCCCATTGTTAGTTGTGGGATCTTGTCTACAGTAAGTTGCCTTTGTGCACTCCAGTAGCCTCACGGTTCGTTTGGTTGGTTGGTTGTTGTTGTTTTGTTTAGTGCGTTTCTCTTTATTAAAATGATGTGGAACTCTATGCACGCTGCGCCTTGGTCTCATCATTACAACGATCGTGACAACTCTATGGTACTTTTCTGATAACCCATCAGGTTCTTCTACTCTGGGTTCCTTACAAACGACAGGATTTGGCACGACTTTCCCTCCAGCCAAATCGTTTCCCAAAATGAAAGAGACCCCCTTCACCGGTATGCTAGGCCTCACTCCAGTGACGACGGAACCCGAATGAAGATCAGACTCGAGTTCCACATTATACAAAGGCGCTTCCACGCAACACATCTCCAAACCTTGTACTAACACACTGTAACCAGTTGCCGAAGTGCCAGACAATGTCAAAACAACCCTTTAAAAATGAAGGACTGGGCCGCCCCAGTGTCTCGCAGTATCTTCACCGGCTGCTTAACAGCATCGCCACTCTGCAGAGACACGACCGTTTCTGAAACAAAAGGTTCATACACACCTGATACAAAATCCTGTTTAGGAGACACCAGTCCCAACTAGAGACTTAACGGGCTGCAGTGCTCTCACAAGTAGAAATGTATTTTTCTCCCTCTCATTTTTCTGTTTCAACTTAGGACACAGAGACACTGTGTCCTTTCTCAGGGCAGTATAAAGTGTATGGAACTGTCGTCTGTATGCTTCTGGGACCAACTCGTAAGCCTGAAGGATAGCAGCTTTAACAGTGTCATAATCTGAACTCTGGTTAAGAGATGAAGCGGCGTACACTTTCTGAGCTTCTCCCACAAGAACACTTTGAAGGAGCAGTGACCAAATATCTCACAGCCATTTTAGGGATGTGGCAATCCGCTCAAACAGAGTCAAATATACATCCACCTCCTTTTCGTTGAAAGGCGGTACAAGCCGGCTGTTCCGACCAAGATTAAACTCTGTTGAGGGTGCAGGATGGCCTGACTGGATTGGGAGCGCAGATCCATCTCTCTTAATCAAATGGCATGCACACGTTCTTCTTGTTCTTGCTCTAGTCTGCCTGCATGTTCTCTTTCTTTGTGCTCAAGCACTACTTTCTGTCGTTCAAGCTCTAATGTCTGTTGTTCATGCTCGAATGTCTGTTGTGCACGCTCGAATGTCTGTTGTGCACGCTCGAATGTCTGTTGTGCACGCTCAAATGTCTGTTGTGCACGCTCGAATGTCTGTTGTTCAAGCTCTAATGTCTGTTGTTCACGCTCTAATTTTTGTTGCTCCAACTTTGCCTTTAGTTCTAGCTCTCTTAGTTGCACATCTACGGGATGCCACCCGTAGGACCCTTTTCATCAACCTCCCTCTCCGGAAAGATTTCCTCCTCCACCAAAGCAGTACCAATCAACTCTTTGACTACTGCTTTTGGATCGCCAGATGCCACTTTGGCATAATGCTTTGCAATGATGAACAGATTCACTTTTGTGCATTTATCTAGTATTTCATAGGGTTTTCCACAAATACTTCCAACTTCAAGTCCATAGCTTTAGTTTCATAAGCCGGTGTGTTTGTGCAACTTTCAAACTGATTATACCATTCTTATAACCCCTCAGGGTGGATGGCAGTGACAGAAACTCTACCACAAAAGGCTATTCTGAACACAGCAGAGCTTCAGAGTAGGTGATTAGAGCGACTACCATACTCATGGGAAACAAGATTCTGGATGAGCCCCCATTTTGTTAAATTACCCAGCAAGAAAACCAAAAATTGTTGCTCAAAATGGGGAACTAACAAAGAGTCACTGACAACAACCAACCCAGGTGGGGATTTAGGAGGGGTTCCAAAAGACACTCATGAGGGTGTCCACTGAAAGTTATCTAGCAACAACAACTGCAACCTAAAAGACACTCACCATGAGCTCCCACTAAATTTGCCCACTTAGAGGCAAACAAAACTCACACCAGACTTAAAGTCAGGAAGCCAAGCATAAAAGTGGAGCAAAACAAAAACAGGGAAGATCAGATAAAGGATTGTTTTTCTAGCAATAGGGTGAGCCAACTAAAGGTGTTAACCCTCCACATCTCTCGAGACCACAGGAACACTGGGCTAACCACTCTTAAATAGCACCTGGGCCAGCACAGGTGAAACACCTTCCCACTAATGAGACGGTAACCAGCACAGGTGTAAAACATACTGGCTAACGAGGTGACACCAATCGGTGTGCCCTACGTGCTAACGTGCAGTACGTGCTAAAGTCCAACCTCAGAACATAAAAGAAAAAAAACAACAACTGTAACACATGTAATTGAAATCCAGCTGTAGATGGTGTTTTTGACGTACACTACATGACCAACAGTATGTGGACACCTGCTCGTCGAACATCTCATTCCAAAATCATGAACATTAAGTTGATGGAGTTGGTTCCCCCATTGCTGCTATAACAGCCTCCACTCTTCTGGGAAGGCTTTCCACTAGATGTTGGAACGTTGCTGCCATTCAGCCACAAGAGCATTAGTGGCCTCCATTCAGCCACAAGAGCATTAGTGGCCTCCATTCAGCCACAAGAGCATTAGTGAGGTCGGGCACTGATGTTGGGCGATTAGGCCTGGCTCGCAGTCGCCGTTCCAATTCATTCCAAAGGTGTTCGATGGGGTTGAGGTCAGGGCTCTGTGCAAGCCAGTCAAGTTCTTCCACACTGATCTCGACCAACCATTTCTGAATGGGCCTCGCTTTGTGCACAGGGGCAATGTCATGCTGAAACTGGAAATGGCCTTCCCCAAACTGTTGCCACAAAGTTGGAAGCACAGAATCGTCTGGAATGTCATTGTATGCGTTAAGATTTCCCTTCACTGGAACTAAGGGGCCTAGCCCGAACCATGAAAAACAGCCCCAGACCATTATTCCTCCTCCACCAAACTTTACAGTTGGCACAATGCATTGGGGCGGGTAGTGTTCTCCTGGTATCCGCCAAACCCAGATTCGTCCGTCGGACTGCCAGATGGTGAAGTGTGATTCATCACTCCAGAGAACGCGTTTCTACTGCTCCAGAGACCAATGGCGGCAAGCTTTACACCAATCCAGCCGACACTTGGCATTGCGAATGGTGATCTTATCCTTGTGTGTGGCTGCTCGGCCATGGAAACCCATTTCATGAAGCTCCCGACGAACAGTTCTTGTACTGAGTTGCTTCCAGAGGCAGTTTGGAACTCGGTAGTGAGCATGGCTGTGTGCTCAATTTTATATACCTGTCAGGAATGGGTGTGGCTGAAATAGCAGAATCCACTAATTTGAAGGGGTGTCCACATACTTTTGTATATATAGTGTATGTAAATAAGAAATAGGAGAATGGACAAAAAGAAACAGAAATGATGTAACGATATAACATTTCACGCCAAACACTGTCCACTGCTGCAGCCTGAATGGGAAATGGTCTGAGTTGAGATTATTTCGAAGAAGGCAGTGAATGGGGTCAGCATCCCTAAAACTGCCACAGTGTGACTGACATCATTTGACCCAGTTCGGTACAAAAAGACTCCCACTTAACCACTCGCTCTCTCCCCCTCTTCCTCCTCCCCCGCTCTTTCCAGGTGCGTCTCCTCTACTGCTCCCAGGAGGAGGCGGCGCTGATCTTCAAGGCGGCCTGGGCCTCGGGTCAGGCCGGACACTCCCACATGTGGTTCGCCGTGGGGCCAGCCCTATCCGGCCTTGGCCTGGAGGGCCTCCCCAAGGCCCTGTTCGCAGTGCGGCCGCAGGGCTGGAGAGACGAGCCCCGCCGGAGGATCGCCAAAGGGGTGTCTGTGCTGACCCACGGAGCCATGGCTCTGAGGAAGGAGTACGGCTGGGCCCGAGGGCCACACTACTTTGCAGGCAACTGCCAGACAGATGGCAACCAGACGCAGAGGGTGCCAGACAGGATCAGGTGAGGACAGCGGATGTGTTCCTTCAGATCTTCTCCTTCAGAACTTCTCCTTCAGAACTTCTCCTCTGTGGCAGAGGAGTGTCACTTGCTGGCTGCTTCTCTCTCTCTCTCTCTCTCTCTCTCTCTCTCTCTCTCTCTCTCTCTCTCTCTCTCTCTCTCTCTCTCTCTCTCTCTCTCTCGCCATCTCCTTCTCTCTATTTCTCTGCCTGCCTCTTTCTGTCCATCTGCTTCTCTCTATCCTCAGTGTGTCTATGCCTTTCCTTCTCTCTCTTCTCTTTCTCCCCCCTCTCTCTTTCTATCTTTTCCCCTCTCTCTCTGTCTGCCTTACTCTGTCGTCTGTGGTTCTCTCGCTGTCGGTCTCTGCCCCCCCCCCTCTCTCTCTGTTTCTCCCCCTTGTCTGCCTCTCTCTCCCCATCAACAGCTAGAACACCTCAACCCCTCTCTCGCTATCTCTCTGTCCCTCTCTCATTGTCTCTCTCTCTCCATGACTGGTTCCCGTTTGTGTATGAGAAGTCTCTGTATCTCCCTCTGTCTGTCTTTTGCTGCCTGTCAGCCGTGTCTCATAGTTGACTCCTCCAAGTCCCTCTCATGTCATTCATTCAGTACACTTGGCTGAAAGATACATGAGCCATGTGTACATGCTGTATGTCCGTGTTCGTCCATATAGAGTATGTGTCAGAATAAAGTAATGCGCCATGTTCCTGTGTTGAATTAAGAGGTGCGGTTTGGTGGGTTATGTTTCGGAGGAGGCATGACTCGACCTTCGCCTCTCCCAAGCCCGTTGGGGAGTTTCAGCAGTGAGACAAGATTGTAATTGCGGAGATAAAGGGGATAAAATACACCCCCCAATTTTTTTTAACCCAGTTCTGTAGCAATGAGGTTTGTGCAGTAAGCTATAGGCCCAATACATTATCACTGCATATTGGCTCTGCCTGAAATGCCCTGCCATTGTTGTTCTTCTCAGACCATTTTGAAATTATATTTAAAAAAGAATGGTATATGATCATATGATAATTTGTTGTATTACTTGTGAGGCACAGCATAATAATTAGCTTCTTAATTTTTTACTGGACTGATGGCCTGATTTTGATAGTCAGTCGGAGAAAAGGGGACATAGCTGATGGCAAAACGTAAGTCGCACTGCATTATTTTTGCCTCATGCACCAATACATGTTGTTACTCCTATGACCAGGGAAAGTCGGAACACATTGATATACTCGTTAATTGCAGCTGCAGTGCTGGTTGTAGCGTAAGTGGAAGTAGGGAGAACGTGCATTTTGTGGCTTGTAAAAGTGTTGACAGTGCTGAATAACTTAAACATGAAATTACTCATCAAAACAGCAGCTCTTGCTGTATTCTTCTTTTTACAGTCTATGGCTCGAGGAAATTGTGCAGACACGGTGATCTGAGCTATCTGATTGGCCAGCGGTAGGCCTGTAGGTGCACTTGATTTGCTCTTTGCGCTTGCCGGGTAGGCGGAGTTCTACCTTCAAACTCATGAAATGGTTCAAAATGGGAACACTTTGCCTTCCCGGCGCTAGGGCTGCTGAATCAAGTGCACCTACCACCAATAGCGCAAAACAAATAGAAAATTGAAGAACGCAAGGCTTTATCATTGGGTTTTTTACAGAAATGTTTGGTGATCGACTAGGAATTCCTTGGAGATGACCAGTCGATTGGGACCGGTTGGTGACCACTGGGCTAGGATTAAGTTTAGGGTTAGGGTCAGGGTCAGGGTCAGGGTCAGGGTTAGGGTTAGGGTTAGGGTTAGGGTTAGTAGGTTGTTAGTTGAAAAGAGACTGATGCGCCTCCCGGGTGGCGCAGTGGTCTAGGGCACCGCATCGCAGCGCTAACTGCGATGCAGTTAGCCTGGGTAGAGCCTGGACAGAGCCTAGGTTCGCGCCCAGGCTCTGTCGCAGCCGGCCACGACCGGGAGGTCCGTGGGGCGACGCACAATTAGCCTAGCGTCGTCCGGGTTAGGGAGGGTTTGGCCGGTAGGAATTTCCTTGTCTCATCGCGCACCAGCGACTCCTGTGGCGGGCCGGGCGCAGTGCGCGCTAACCAAGGGAGCCAGGTGCACGGTGTTTCCTCCGACGCATTGGTGCGGCTGGCTTCCGGGTTGGAGGCGCGCTGTGTTAAGAAGCAATGCGGCTTGGTTGGGTTGTGTTTCGGAGGACGCATGGCTTTCGACCTTCGTCTCTCCCGAGCCCATACGGGAGTTGTAGCGATGCGACAAGATAGTAATTACTAACAATTGGATACCACGAAATTGGGGAGAAAAGGGGATAAAATTTAATAAAGAAAGAAAGAAAAGAAAAGAGACTGATACAGTCTCTTCAGAAATTATTCATACCCCTTTCCTTATTCCACATTTTCTACACAACCTACTCCATAAAAACAAAGTGAAAACATGTTTTTAGAAATGTTGGCCAATTTATTGAAAATGAAATACCGAAATATCTCATTTACATAATTATTAAAACCCCTGAGTCACTTCTTTGTAGAAGCACCTTTGGCAGCGGTTACAGCTGTGAGTCTTTCTGGGTAAGTCTCTAAGAGCTTTCACACCTTGGATGTGCAACATTTAACCATTATTCTTTTCAAAATTCTTCATGCTCTGTCAAATTGGTTGTTGATCATTGCTAGACAATCATTTTTAGGTCTTGCTGTATATTTCCAAGCAGATTTAAGTCAAAACTGTAACTCAGCCACTCAAGAACATTCACTGTCAACTACATTGTAGATTTGGCCTTGTGTTTTAGGTTATTGTCCTGCTGAAATGTGAATTCATCTCCCAGTGTCTGGTGGAAAGCAGACTGAACCAGGTTTGCCTGTGCTTAGCTCCAGTCCGTTAATTTGTTATCCTGAAAAACTGCCCAGTCCTTAGTGATTACAAGCATATCATTGCACGATGCAGCCACCACTATAATTGAAAATAGGGAGAGTGGTACCGTGTGTTATGTGTTGTATTTCATTTGCCCCAAACATAACACTTTTGTATTCAGGACAAAAAGTGAATTGCTTTGCCACATTATTTTGCAGTATTACTTTAGTGCCTTGTTGTAAACAGAAGGCATGTTTAGGAACATTTTTATTCTGTACAGGCGTCCTTCTTTTCACTCAGTGAATTAGGTTAGTATTGTAGAGTAACTACAATGTTGTTGATCCATCCTCAGTTTTCTCCTATCACAGCCATTAAACTCTAACAAAACTCTGTAACTGTTTTAAAGTCACCATGGGCGTCATGGTGAAATCCCCGAGCGGTTTCCTTCCTCTCCGACAACTGAGTTAGGAAGGACGCCTGTATCTTTGTAGTGACTGGGTGTATTGATACACCATCCAAAGTGTAATTAATAACTTCACGATGCTCAAAGGGATATTCAATGTCTGCTTTTTATTAAAAATTTTATCCATCTACCAATAGGTGGTCTTCTTTGCGAGGCATTGGAAGACATCGCTGGTCTTTGCGGTTGAATCTGTGTTTGAAATTCACTGCTCAACTGAGGGACCTTACAGATAATTGAATGTGTGGTGTCAAGGTAGTCAATCATTAAAAAATCGTGTTAAACACTATTATTGCACACAGAGTGCAACTTATTGTGTGACTTGTTAACAACTTATCTTATTGTGTGACTTGTTTAGGCTTACCATAACAAAGGGGTTGGATACTTATCCACAAGACATTTAAGCTTTTCATTTTGAATTCATTTGCTAAAAAGTCTAAAAACATAATTCCACTTTGACATTATTACCAAAAATCTGACATTATTACAACAAATAAATCTCCATTGAATCCATTTTAAATCCAGTCTGACTATCCATATAAAGTGTAACCAAAGACTTAAATAATACATTAAAAAAAAATCCACTTACTGTTCATTCATTGTTAATGTATCAGCTATAATGGGTCTCTTTAATGCATTTCTTTGACCAGTCAGGGTAATACTACAATTATCTACCTCCCACCACTCTCCCCTCTTTATCTCACAATTATTTTTCCTGCATCCCCTTCTGTACCTCTCTGCTCCTCTCTCATCCCTGCACCCCTCCCCCCTCCTGTCTCTCCCACCGCTATGCTCGTTATGCTTTGTTTTTATTCCGCCATTCAATTTCATCCTCAATCTAATCTCATTCTCTCACCCCTCCATCCCATCCTCGCTCCTTCCCTCCCACGCTCTCCCATCTATTGTCAGTTCGCAGCCCTCTCTCTCCTCTCTTTCTCCCTGGCTCTCTCTCTTTTTCCCATCACTCCGTCTCATCCCTCTCTCTTCTCTTCCTCCCCCCCCTCTCTCTCCTCCCTTGGCCCGACTCTAAAAGGGATCTGATGCGGCATCGTTTTACATGTAAATTGGATAATTGGTTATGGTGGTGTAATGCAGGGTAGAAATATCGGAGGCAGTTACACACGGCCACGAACAGCCCCCCCCCCCCCCCACCACTAGGCCCGTCCAGTTTCCTTCTAATGAAGAAGCTGGCATCAGTAAGGCATGGGAGAATCTAATAAAGAGGGCACATACTAATGTAGCTCAAAAGAGAGTACATTAAAACCCGACTGAATGTTGTCTGATGTTTAAACAGCTAGTCACCCCCCCCAAAACCCTCCATCCCTTCTTTCTTTCTTTCTCTCTCTCTCTCTCTCTCTCTCTCTCTCTCTCTCTCTCTCTCTCTCTCTCTCTCTCTCTCTCTCTCTCTCTCTCTCTCTCTCTCTCTCTCTCTCTCTCTCTCTCGCTCTCTCTGCCTATCCTCTCGCTCTCTCTATCCCTGACTCCTTCTCTCTCTGTCTGAATGCATTAGCCATTATGAGTTGTCTTTGTTCCGGCACGGGAGACAAATCTACATTCAAATAGTCCGTAGCTTCTGGTTGTTTGTTCACCTCACAATGATCGGCATCAGAGGAAACACATGTAATGTCAATGACTGTGTGTCGCCATGACAACATGGCACTCACCAAGAGCGATCAGTGGCATTGCAGAGTTGAAGTGAATGCTAACATTGTCTTTTTTCATCAAATAAGAAAAGCAACTACCATACGGTGGGATGAATAGTTCCATATTGGTCAGCAGATTTTTTGGGTATCTCTTTTTTCCAAACCATAAAAGGATCATTTGAATGTAGAATAGAGACCAAGGGCGTTTCCTACTTTCATTTCTCTATGCTTGGGTCAGTGCTCTCTTCATGGGCTTGCTTTGACGAATCGCTTGTGACCGTGATTGTGTGTAATAGGGTATGGGTGTGGGTGTCATAAAAAAGTAATGAAACCCTTTATGACTTCTTCACACAGCTCTTCCATACATACTGTATAAGGCCCTCTAGCTCATTTGCATTGCATTGCATTACTTTGCATGCCATCATTGCCCGTTGTATGTACAGTAGCAACAGGATGGATATGAAAACCAACATAGCCCAAAGCCATGCCATAGGGCTCCAGCCAGTCTGACCATGCGCCAGAATGCGTATAATTCCTCCGACTGTATGATATCGAAAAACCCATCAATTATAAATCATAGTTCAGCTCATTTCTCTTGCGAAGTCAACGAGAGGGCAGTGTTTGAGACGTAAATAAAAAAATCTCATATTGTGTAGTAGGCTTTTTATGTGACAGCCTCGTATAAATAATGGCCAAAATAAATAGGGAAGTGGGAAATGAAATGAGGGCATCTTCAATCAACAATTGCTGCATCATGAGAACAAGAAAACGCTGCCGACAAATCCCAAATGCCTTTCGAAGGACAGGAGAGAAAAACAAAACCGGTGTTGGGTTTTTAACATTCTATCTGACTGGCGGCGTCCTCTGTGAATGGTGCTTTTAGGTGCAGTGTTGTCATGGTGACACAGAAGCATCTCAGACTCTGCAACAGACAGACTACCCCTAACAGCAAAATATTCCACATGAAAGCCAACAGCTAGTGTGGTTTGCTTTATAGCTTTTACCCCTGATTATCAAGAGTGGGGCTAGGAAGCCATTAGCACTCTCGATATCAAAGAGCTACAGATGCGTTGGAGATTATGGAAAATAGCCTGCCTACCCTACCTCTCTGCATACCGCAGACTTTGCAAGTCTCAAACACTCACACACACTGCACATTATCCATGTGATATGCAGAAACTACCTGGCTTTTGTAGAACTCTGGTTACTCTAAAGCCCTCTCTTGAGAGGTAAGTTCACATGTTTTGTTCATCAAGTCATTGATTTATTTACATTTCATGTCACGTAGCTGCCTGTAACTGTACTCGGCTGGAACACAATAACAAGCAGCTTGGGACATAGAGAGCTCTCTAGTGTAGTGCCTAACAGCCCACCTGCGTCCTGTTGTCTCTCACCCTGCCACCCTGCCACTCTCCCCCTTCCATTTGTTGTATCTTTCAAGTACAAAGCTTGCAGCTGAAGAACACATGGAAGATAAATGACATGGCCAAAAGTATGTGGACACCTGCTCATCGAACATTTCATTCCAAAATCATGGGCATTAGTATGGAGTTGGTCCCCCCCTTTGGTTCTATTACAGCCTCCACTCTTCTGGGAAGGCTTTCCACTAGATGTTGGAACATTACTACAGGGACTTCGTTCCATTAAGCAACAAGAACATTAGTGAGGTCGGGCACTGATGTTGGGCGATTAGGCCTGGTTCGCAGTCGGTGTTCCAATTCATTCCAAAGGTGTTCAATGGGGTTGAGGTCAGGGCTCTGCAGGCCAGTCAAGTTCTTCCACACTGAACTCGAAAAAACATTTCTGTATGGACCTTGCTTTGTGCACGGGGGCATTGTCATGCTGAAACTGGAAAGGGCCTTCTCCAAACTGTTGCCACAAAGTTGGAAGCATAGAATCATCTAGAATGTCATTGTATGCTGTAGTGTTTAGATTTCCCTTCACTGGAACTAAGGGGCCTAGCCCGAACCATGAAAAACAGCCCCAGACCATTATTCCTCCTCCACCAAACTTTACAGTTGGCACTATGCATTTGGGCTGGTAGTGTTCTCCTGGCGTCCGCCAAACCTAGATTCATCCGTCGGACTGGCAGATGGTGAAGTATGATTCACCACTTCAGAGAACGCGTCTCCACTGCTCCAGAGTCCAATGGCGGCGAGCTTTACACCACTCTCGCCGACGCTTGGCATTGCGCATGGTGATCTTATGCTTGTGTGCGGCTGCTCGGCCATGAAAACCCATTTCATGAAGCTCCCAACGAACAGTTATTGTGCTGACTTTGCTTCCAGAGGCAGTTTGGAACTCGGTGGTGAGTGTTGCAACCGAGGACAGATGATTTTTATGCGCTACACGATTCAGCACTCGGCGTTCCCGTTCTGTGAGCTTATGTGGCCTACCACTTTGCGGCTTAGCTGTTGTTTGTCCTAGACGTTTCCACTTCACAATAAGAGCACTTATAGTTGATCTGGGCAGCTCTAGCAGTGCAGGAATTTGATGAACTGACTTGTTGGAAAGGTGGCATCCTATGACGGTGCCACATTGAAAGTCACTGAGGTCTTCAGTAAGGCCATTTGAATGCCAATGTTTGTCTATGGAGATTGCATGGCTGTGTGCTCTCTCTCTCTCTCTCTCTCTGCCACTCTCATTGCCTTCACTGTCACTTCCAGCTAAAACATGAAGCTTGCTTCTCCGTTTCTTTGTTTTTCCGTTTGTCTGTTTCTCAGTTTCTTTGTCTGTCTGTCTGTCTGTCTGTCTGTCTGTCTGTCTGTCTGTCTGTCTGTCTGTCTGTCTGTCTGTCTGTCTGTCTGTCTGTCTGTCTGTCTGTCTGTGCTGAAAGTTGTCTAGTGTGCCCCTCTATTTCTCTCTGTTTCCCTCTTTCTATTTCTCTCTTTCTGTCTGCCATTCTCTCACTCCATTCCCTGTCTTCCAGGTTCTTCAGTAACATTACGCTGAGTGGCCGGGACTACTCGTTCAACAGTGACGGCTACCTGTCCAATCCAGTGCTGGATGTGATTTCCTACACCGAGGGGAAAGGCTGGGAGGAGGTCAGTGAGTTAGCGCGCTAGCCTCTAATTAGCTGACACGCTCGCTAACCTGGCTAACCACCATCTCACACCCCATCAAGTCTTGCTAACACATCCACACACACACACACACACACACACACACACACACACACACACACACACACACACACACACACACACACACACACACACACACACACACACACACACACACACACACACACACACACACACACACACACACACACACACACACACACACTCTCCCCTCACCTTGCTAACCACGCTAACCGCACTATGACAGTCCATCGGATGTGCCTACATACCCCTCCTTCACGTTTTGTAAACCTTGTTAGCTTTCGTTAACAGGCTAACTCGACGTCTAATGCTCTTGCCTCAGCTCTCCGTTCACTCCATTCCTGCTGTTTTCAACTAACCTTTCACTATTCTGTATGTTTACCCACGTCGTTGCCTCAAGGCCTAGCGATTCCATTGATATCCATTCACAACCACCAGAATTCGTTCAGCATCGTGATATATCCAACACGCCTCTATACGGCGGTAGAAAAAGTACCCAAACGTCATACTTGAGTAGAAGTAAAGATATCTTCGTGGAAAATGACTCAAGTAAAGGTGAATGTCATCCATTAAAATACTACTTGAGTAAAAGTCCAAAAGTATTTGGTTTTAAATATACATGAGTATCAAAAATAAATGTAATTGCTAAAATATACTTAAATATCAAAAGTTAAAATATGAATCATTTCAAATGTCTTATATTAAGCAAACCAGATGGCAAGATGCTCTTGTTTTTTTATTTATTTACGGATAGCCAGGGGCACACTCCAACACTCAGACATCCTTTACAAACCAAGCATGTGTGTTTAGTGATTCCACCAGATCATCAGTAGGGATGACCAGGGATGTTCAAGTGTGTGAATTGGATCATTTTCCTGTCCTGCTAAACATTCCACATTGAACTAGTGCTTTTGTGTGTCAGGGAAAATGTATGGAGTAAAAAGTACATTCTTTTCTTTAGGCGTGTAGTGAAGTAAAATTAAAAGTTGTCAAACATATAAATAATAAAGTAAAGTATAGACACCCCCAAAAACGTCTTAAGTAGTACTTTAAAGTATTTTTTACTTAAGTACTTTACACCACTGCCTCCATACTGTCAGTGTCAAGGTGGGCTAATCTGACCCAGTTGCAGCTGAATGATAACATGGTCCCTGCGGCAGTGCTCCTTCAGTTCATTTCCCATCTCCTCTGAGTATATTTACTGAGGGCTCTGGGCTCAGATCAGGAGAGGGGGAGTGAACAAGCAGTGGATGATTGAGCTCTGGGACCAGTTTCTGACCAGTTTCTTATGATGGAAAAGTCAGACCACTTATGATTTACAGTGCGTTCATAGTCTCCATAGTACTGTAACTTACTGTTCCCTATACTATAACATAACCACCATTCAAAATATGAAGATAATAACATAAAAATGCAGGCCATTCCATGGTCGACATGTACACGCACTATTACATAGCTAGTCATATTCGAGCCAGACAACTTCCAAGTGACCCCAAAGGAGAACTGATGGATTGGTGCTTCAGAAAACAGTGACTTACTTGAATTAATTTGTGAATCACTTCAACACAGGTCGCGATCGCTTCTGCTTTTTCTTTCCCCCGGTATGCAGTCTCCTATATTAGCTTGACCGCTGAGACACTGGAACACTCTCAAAGTGTTTAGCACATGTCACACTTACCACAAAGCGGCGCGGTGAACAAAAGAGACACACTGCGTCGCACAATGGTTTCCCTTTTCCACCTCGCGCTCCGTATACTTCCTAAGTGTCTCTGAACGATCTCCTGCAGGTTGGCACGTGGCAGAACGGTGTTCTGGATCTCATCATCCAGCCCTTTTCACGCTACGGCTCCTTCCTCAAGCCGCTGGACGACACCCAGCACCTCAAGGTGGTCACCCTGGAGGAGAGGCCCTTTGTCATTGTGGAGCCAGCCGACCCAGGCACCAACTCCTGCATCCGGGACTCGGTGCCCTGCAGACTACCGCTCAACACCACCAAGTAAGGCCTGCTACTGGGGCGGATGTTTTACCATGACTGACCGTGGTCTAACCATGCAGATGTTTAAGCATGACAGACCATGGTCTAACCATGCAGATGTTTTAACCATGACCAACATGTAACCGACGTAGTTTAAATGTTGTAACTATCATAAGTGTAAAGGGGAATTTCATTCAAAAATCGTGGTCGGCCATGTTGATCCTCATTATTCATATAGTTTATTGAGAGTGTGTTTCATATACAGTGCTTTACTCCACACTAACTAAAAAGGACATAACTCCTAAAAGTATGATGTCACAGGGTTACATTCCCTCTCCTCGAGGCATTCAGGGAAAATAATTGGAGAGAATTTGTAAAGATTTAGCATCTGAATTGTGGTAAATAAATAATATAGCCTTTGAGCTTAAAAATGTCTTTATACAGTGAGCGTACAAAACCTTAGGAACAACTGCTCTTTCCATGACATAGACTGACCAAGTGAAAGCTATGATCCCTTATTGATGTCACTTGTTAAATCCACTTCAGTCAGTGTAGATGAAGGGGAGTTAAAGAAAGATTTTAAAACCTTGAGAGAATTCAGACATGGATTGTGTGTGTCATTCAGAGGGTGAATGGGCAAGAAAAAAGATTGAACTGCCTTTGAACAGGGTATGGTAGTAGGTGCCAGGCGCACCGGGTTAAGTGTGTCAAGAACTGCAACACTGCTGGTTTTTTCATGCTCAACAGTTTCCCATGTGTATCAAGAATGGTCCACCACCCAAAGGACGTCTAGCCAACATGACACAACTGTGGGAAACATTGGACGACATGGGCCAGCATCCCTGTGTAACGCTTTCGACGTCTTGTAGAGTCCATGCCCCGACGAATCGAGGCTGTTCTGAGGGCAAAAGGTGGTGCAACTCAATAACAGGAAGGCGTTCCTAATGTTTTGTACACTCATGAAAATATTATCTTAAATATTAAAAAGTTCCAAACAAAACCTCAAATGTGAACTTTTGATTGAAGTTTCCCCTTAAAGTAACTTTTTTTGGATGCGGCTTAGTCTAACCAGTAAACACGTGCCTTGCCCGTTTTTCTTGTTGACATGCTGTTGTATATTCTCTCTTGTCCTCTTCTATAAACTCTCACTCAGTGTTTCACAGTCTGCCCTGGTCTCTAAAGCTCTGATGAGTGTGTTGTGTGTTCCCAGTCTGTCTCTGATGCCTGGTAACAAGGCCTGCTGAAGGTTCCATCAGTTTGATTTGCTCAGGGAGATTGGCCCATTTAATTAGCCTACTTTGAACATTCCAATAGAACCTTGAAACCTGCACTGACTGATGGGTTATCATAGTGGGCATACAGGGAGGGACCACGCATTGATGTTTGCCCAGATAAATGTAGCTTTTTGATCTACCATCAGGCTTTTTCAGGTCGACTTCCCTGTTGTAAAGCTACATGCTTGGAAAGAGTTCACGTACGTCCTGTTAAATCTCCTTGTCCCCTGCTGAGGGTAACCCACACAGAAAAATTGCATTTAATCCTGTTTTAATGCAGTCCTCCTTCTCCTCTCCTGTCTGTCCTGATGTGCCTCCCCTCTCTAAAACTGAGCAGTCCAACTACAGGCAGTATTGATCCAGCTACTACAGCTCTCGCTAATAATTCATACATTCCTCCTTGCCCTTCTGTGTCTCCCTTCTGTTTCTCCCTCTCCTCTGCCTCCTGTCTCTACCCTCTCCCTCCCTGTCTTTCTCTCCTTCCCTCCCCCTCTCTCTCTGTAACCACAGTGTGCCGGTGGATGAGAAATCGTCGAAGCACTGCTGCAAAGGCTTCTGCATTGACGTCCTCAAGCGATTGGCCAAAATAGTGGGCTTCTCCTATGACCTCTACCTGGTGACCAATGGCAGACACGGGAAGAGGGGGAGTGATGGGCAGTGGAATGGCATGGTCGGGGAGGTCAGGGGTCATGCATTTATTCTTCTCTTTCTCTTTTTGTATTCAAAAACGTATTCAAGGGGTGCCATGCAATTCCTCCTCGAAATCCCCCAAAAGTAAATGTGGAGACAGAATGAGACTAAGAACTGTCAAATAGATTAGTATTCCCATAGAAGAGTAACTGGAGTGTTTGGCTTGGAGTCTTGGGCAGATGCCTCGTTATTTCCAGGGAAGCCAATCCCCCTCTGAGGGCCGGGATTAATACGGGTGGTTAACAGAGAAGGGGATGTTATATACCAGCACGGCTACGGGTGTGTTGTCGTGCTTACACAGCCTCCGGGTGCTAGGCTCCTTCTACCAGGTGCCGGTGTCCCTTTTCTCTCGCCGCGAGGCTCCTCAGTCGCTCAACTCGCTCTCGAATCTCGTTAACGTAACCATTTTACAACTGAGACAGCTGGAAGTGAGTGCCTGTGAACGTGAATGGGCCCGTTTTTTTTCTGTTCCTAACTGCAGTTCCCCTCCCGCCCACCAGGTGGTTTATAAACGGGCCGACATGGCCATTGGCTCCCTGACCGTCAACAAGGAGAGGTCGGAGGCTGTGGAGTTCTCCGTGCCCTTCGTGGAGACGGGCATCAGCGTCATGGTCTCCCGTAGCAACGGCACCGTCTCGCCGTCGGCCTTCCTTGGTGAGCAGGGCAGACTAAGAGCTTATGAAGGGCATATGATGTGCTATGAAGGGGCTATGAAGGGCCTATGATGGGCTGTGAAGGGCTTATGATGGGCTATGAAGGGTCTATGGTAACACAACACCTGACAACCCAACCAACATTATCCCCCATCAACAAGGAAAACCTTGATTTCTCTTTCTTGGTTTAGTATCAAAGTTGTCAAGCAAAGTTTCACAGGCTTCTCAAATAAAATCCATAAACCCATTCAGTATTCTAATGGGCTATGTCGCTCCTCGGTAATGAATGGTGAAAATATTTCAGAGTAAAATATGTCTCTAAGGTAACGCCTCTACATTTCAAATCGCCTTAGCGTAATTCTGGTCTTTGCCCAACCATGTAGAGAGACTCAGTCTGCAAACAAGGCAGACATTTTAATCCTACAGCTGTCGATTGAGACGTGATGGTACGTTTAAATCTGCAGCCATATCTTAGATTATACAGTGTGAAATGCACCGAGGTAATGGCAGCTCATCAGATATGACTCTGTAGTACACAGCAATCTGGCCATAGGAGACGGCTGTGCTGTACGTAAAACAAGCTAGTTCAGATATGAACTCAAACAACACAGGCTGGATGTAGTCTTAGTTCCAGACACTCAAACAACACAGACTGGATGTAGTCTTAGTTTCAGACACTCAAACAACACAGACTGGATGTAGTCTTAGTTTCAGACACTCAAACAGCACAGACTGGATGTAGTCTTAGTTTCAGACACTCAAACAACACAGGCTGGATGTAGTCTTAGTTTCAGACACTCAAACAACACAGGCTGGATGTAGTCTTAGTTTCAGACACTCAAACCACACAGACTGGAAATAGTCTTAGTTTCAGACACTCAAACAACACAGGCTGGATGTAGTCTTAGTTTCAGACACTCAAACCACACAGACTGGAAATAGTCTTAGTTTCAGACACTCAAACAACACAGACTGGATGTAGTCTTAGTTTCAGACACTCAAACAATACAGACTGGATGTAGTCTTAGTTTCAGACACTCAAACAGCACAGACTGGATGTAGTCTTAGTTTCAGACACTCAAACAACACAGACTGGATGTAGTCTTAGTTTCAGACACTCAAACAATACAGACTGGATGTAGTCTTAGTTTCAGACACTCAAACAATACAGACTGGATGTAGTCTTAGTTTCAGACACTCAAACAACACAGGCTGGATCTAGTCTTAGTTTCAGACACTCAAACAACACAGACTGGATGTAGTTTTCCCCCCTGAATGAGTCATGTCCGACTTATATCTGTCTGTCAACTAAGATTTAGTAGACAGTCTGGACATGTTCTGTATCCAATGGCCACCCAGAAGTTTTTTTACCCCAAGGCCATTTAGTCTGAATCAAGGGTCACTGATTTGATGGTAACCTAAGGGTCATTGGTTTGCTCTTAGTGTGTATTAGCTGGCCAGAGCCCAGAGTAATCGCTTGCCAAGAAAATCTTGGCTCTTCAAGCCTGACTCTTTTTGTAAGGCTGTTTTCTTGAGACCTTCAACCATTATTCTCAACCATCTTGTTTTGACCTTAGTATTTTTGATATTGTAGGTTACTCCTCTATGACTAAGGTCAGACAGAATATGAACCTCCAAAAATGATTTAAAGACCATTCCTGATTCCTCTTGTGTAATAACAAAAACGTCTTCATTTCATTACTATGCAATTACAGAGCAATTGCTTCATTACTTTGTAATAACACGTGCATAATGAGTTACGTCACAGGTATCCAATCAACATCGTGTTACCACAAAACAATCCATTTAAATGCCTCCTATCTTTACCTATTTTAAAAATATATATATTTTAGGCAAGTCAGTTAAGAACAAATTCTTATTTTCATTGACGACCTAGGAACAGTGGGTTAACTGCCTTGTTCAGGGGCAGAACGACAGATTTTTTACCTTGTCGGCTCGGGGATTCGATGGCACGAGTGTAGTGGTTTGAGAATGGCTTTTTTTGTAGAATTCCCTCCTTGGCTATGTTCCAATGTCAATGCTAGCATACCACTTAGAATGCATGCCTGTAATCTGTCTGTATAGTTAAACACACATCACTTGTTAGAGGGTTGCTGGGCCATGTAAAAACTAACATACACAAATGCTCCACCACATACACTTATATATTTAATAAGGCTAGTAAATGCACAATGTGCATCCACTCTTGGATCGAAACTTTGTCCATTTACAAGCCTTATTAAAGGGATGAGGTCGAGCAACCATCTAATGCGTGTCCAATACATTGGGTGTGTCCCAATGGCACCCTGTTACCTATGTAGTGTACTACTTTTGCAGAGGGCTAAATGGGCTCTACCAAAAAGTAGTGCACTACAGTGGGGTCCCAAATTATTGACACCCTTGATAAATATGAGCGATAATGATTGTATAAAATAAATAATTGAAATACTGAGCTATATTGTATTTCAAAAAAATATTGACACCCCTAAAGGTTCTTATAAATAAAGTAGTCAAAAGTTTAGTATTTGGTCCCATAATCCTAGCATGCAAGGACTGCGTCAAGCTCTACAAACTTGTTGGATGCATTTACAGTTCGTTTCGGTTGTATTTCAGATGATTATTGTGTCATTTTGGAGTCACTTTTATTGTAAATAAGAATATAATAGGTTTCTAAACACTTCTACATTAATGTGGATGCTACCATGATTAGGGATAATCCTTCATGAATCGTAAATAATGATGAGTGAGAAAGTTACAGCGGGTCAAAGATCATACACCCAAGAAACGCTAACCTCCCCTGTTGTTGGTAATGGTGGGAAGTTAGCATGTCTTACTGGTACGTTCTTTGACCCGCTGTAACTTTCTCACTCATCATTATTCACGATTCATTTAGGATTATCCACATTAACGTAGAAGGTTTTAGGAACATATTCTATTCTTATTTACAATAAATTTAATCCAAAATGACACATTACAATATTTACAATTCATTTCTATTGGGCACAAAACAATCTGAAACAAAACCAAAATGCAAATGTCTCCAACAAGTTCGTAGAGTCACAAGCTTTGTGTAGTCATTGCGTGCTAGGAATATGGGACCCAATGTAGAATATGGGATCAAATGTAGAAAAATGTTGAAAGTATATTCTTTTATATTAATACTGCTCAGAGAAAGAGATTTTGTTTAACAAGTAATATTTTTTTTCCTCAAAAAGGTAGGGGGCAAAATTATTGACACACCTAAATATTCTTTTAAATAAAGTAGTCAAAGGTTTAGTAACCCTTGACTACTTCATTTATAAGTATCTTTAGCAAACCTTTGACTACTTTATTTATAAGAATATTTAGGGGTGTCAATAATTTTGCCCCCTACCTTTTTGAGAAAAAAGGTATTACTAACAAAATATTTTTCTCTAAGCAGTTTTATTAGTATAAAATAATATAATTACCCAATTTTTGGGAGCAAACAATATAGCTGTTCTAATGATTTATTTTATACAATCATTATCTTTATCAAGGGTGTCGATCATTTCGGACCCCACTATATATAGGGAATTGTAGGGTACCATTTGGGGAGTGTCAATAGCAAGTAGCAAGCTAGCGAGAACCTTGGAACAGAACCCTTGTCTTTCTGATGTGATGTTTCAGAGCCATACAGCCCAGCTGTGTGGGTGATGATGTTCGTCATGTGCCTCTCCGTGGTCGCTGTCACAGTCTTTATTTTCGAGTTCTTCAGTCCCGTCGGCTACAACCGCAGCCTGCAAAGTGCAAAGAGTAAGTCATTTATTACAGTATGGTCATTATTATTTCAGGTTATCACCATTGAAGCAATTGAAGTAGTCGTGATGAGTTTACATACCAGTGTGAGTAGTACCCTGGGGATGTTTATTTTCCATTCAATGTCCATTTCTCTCTCTCTCTCTCTCTCTCTCTCTCTCTCTCTCTCTCTCTCTCTCTCTCTCTCTCTCTCTCTCTCTCTCTCTCTCTCTCTCTCTCTCTCTCTCTCTCTCTCTCTCTCTCTCCCACTCCCCCCTATCTCTTCCCCCCGACCTCTCTCTATCCAGAGACAGGGGGCTCTAAATTCACCATAGGGAAGTCTATCTGGCTGCTGTGGGCTCTGGTCTTCAATAACTCAGTGCCTGTGGAGAACCCCAGAGGAACCACCAGTAAGATCATGGTGCTGGTGTGGGCCTTCTTTGCTGTCATCTTCCTGGCCTCCTACACGGCCAACCTGGCAGCCTTCATGATCCAGGAGGAGTACATCGACACTGTGTCTGGCCTCAGCGACAAGAAGGTGTGTGAGTGAGGAGGCCATTCTGATCCAAGGCCAAGATGGCTATAAATGTCTGTTTCCATAGCACAGTGATGCCTCAATTCTTCACACTTCTCCCAAAGTGTGCACTTGCACATTACCTGTCTATGGATTTAAAAGCATTGCATTGGGGAAGGCAGGGCCGGATTCATGCGGGGGCTTACCAGGGCTGAAGCCCCTGGGCCCAGCACCTTAGGGGGACCAAGAGGAAGCAAACAATTATATATGTTTTACAGTTGAAGTTTACATACACTTAGGTTGGAAATCATTAAAACTCCTTTTTCAACCACTCCACACATTTCTTGTTAACAAACTCTAGTTTTGGCAAGTCGGTTAGGACATCTACTTTGTGCATGACACAAGTAATTTTTCCAACAATTGTTTACAGACAGATTATTTCACTTAGAATTCACTGTATCACAATTCCAGTGGGTCAGAAGTTTACATACACTAAGTTGACTGTGCCTTTAAACAGCTTGGAAAATTCCAGAAAATTATGTCATGGCTTTAGAAGCTTCTGATAGACTAATTGACATAATTTGAGTCAATTGGAGGTGTACCTGTGGATGTATTTCAAGGACTACCTTCAAACGCAGTGCCTCTTTGCTTGACACCATGAGAAAATCAAAAGAGATAAGCCAAATGGTAGACCTCCACAAGTCTGGTTCATCCTTGGGAGCAATTTCCAAATGCCTGAAGGTACCATCTGTACAAACAATAGTACGCAAGTATAAACACCATATGACCACACAGGCGTCATACCGCTCAGGAAGGAGACGTGTTCTGTCTCCTAGAGATGAACGTACTTTGGTGCCAAAAGTGCAAATCAATTCCAGAACAACAGCAAAGGACCTTGTGAAGATGCTGGAGGAAACCGGTACAAAAGTATCTGTATCCACAGTAAAATGAGTCCTATATTGACATAACCTGAAAGGCTGCTCAGCAAGGAAGAAGCCACTGCTCTAAAACCGCCATCAAAAAGCCAGACTACGGTTTGCATCTGCACATGGGGACAAAGATTGAACTTTTTGGAGAAATGTCCTCTGGTCTGATGAAACAAAAATAGAACTGTTTGGCCATAATGACCATCGTTATGTTGGGAGGAGAAAGGAGGAGGCTTGCAAGCCGAAGAACACCATCCCAACCGTGAAGCACGGGGGTGGCAGCATCATGTTGTGGGGGTGCATTGCTGCAGGAGGGACTAGTGAACTTCACAAAATAGATGGCATCATGAGGAGGGAAAATTATGTGGATATATTGAAGCAACATCTCAAGACATCAGTCAGGAAGTTAAATCTTGGTCGCAAATGGGTCTTTCAAATGGACAATGACCCCAAGCATACTTTCAAAGTTGTGGCAAAATGGCTTAAGGACAACAAAGTCAAGGTATTGGAGTAGCCATCACAAAGCCCTGACCTCAATCCTATAGAAAATTTGTGGGCCGAACTGAAAAAGCGTGTGCGAGCAAGGAGGCCTACAAACCTGACTCAGTTACACCAGCTCTGTCAGGAGGAATGGGTCAAAATTCACCCAATTTATTATAGGAAGATTGTGGAAGGCTACCTGAAACATTTGACCCAAGTTAAACAATTTAAAGGCAATGCTACCAAATACGAATTGAGTGTATGTAAACTTCTGACCCACTGGGAATGTGATGAAATAAATAAAAGCTGAAATAAATAATTCTCTTTACTATTATTCTGACATTACACATTCATAATTCCTAAAACAGGGAATTTTTACTAGGATTAAATGTCAGGAATTGTGAAAAACTGAGTTTAAATGTATTTGGCTATGGTGTATGTAAACTTCCGACTTCAACTGTATATATGTATACAGAACAGAAATATAAACGAACTGAAATAAAAGATCCTGGAAATTTTCCATATGCACAAAAAGCTTATTTCTCTCAAATTTTATGGACACATTTGTTTACATCCCTGTTATTGAGCATTTCTCCTTTGCCAAGATAATCCATCCACCTGAAAGGTGTGTAATATCAAGAAGCTGATTAAACAGCATGATCATTACACAGGTGCACCTTGTGTTGGGGACAATAAAAGGCCACTCTAAAATGTGCAGTTTGTCACACAACACAATGCCACTGAAGTTTTGAGGGAGCGTGCAATTGGCATGCTGACTGTAGGAATCTTCACCAGAGGTGTTGCCAGAGAATTGAATGTTCATTTCACTATCATAAGCCACCTCCAACGTTTTTTTTGTTGCCACGCCAGCCCAGGACCTCCACATCCAACTTCTTCACCTGTGGGATCATCTGAGACCAGCCACCCGGACAGCTGATGAAACTGAGGAGTATTTCTGTTTGTAATGAAGCCCTTTTGTGGGGAAAAACTAATTTGGATTGGCTGGGCCTGGCTCCCCAGTGGGTGGGTCTATGCCCTTCCAGGCCCACCCATGGCTGTGCCCCTGCCCAGTCATGTGAAATACTATAGATTAGGGCCTAATGAATTGATTTCAATTGACTGATTTCCTTATATGAACTATAACTCAGTTAAGTCGTTGAAATTGTTGCACTTTGCGTTTATATTTTTGTTCAGTATTAGTATATATATTTTTTTATGATGCAAAAAAAAACACAAATAAAATTGCATTATTTCTTGTAATATTGAATAGTTTTATCACACCACACCAGAGAGCATCATTTTGCCACAGAGAATCAATAGTTAATAAAAAAGTATTGTGGGTTTATTTTTTATCACACTCACATGCAGGTATCTGCCAAAATAAAGGAAACACCAACATAAAGTGTCTTAATGAAAATGGTGTTGGGCCACCAAGAGCTGTCAGAACAGCTTCAATGCGCCTTGGCATAAATTATACAAGTGGACCTAAACCATGCCAGGAAAATGCACCCCCACACCATAACATATACTTTGTATCTCTCGTTTACTCAAGTGTTTCCTTTATTTTGGCAGTTACCGGTATGCCTACAATCGGGAATGCTGCTATTTGGCCAGCATGCGTGCCAAATATACAGCTTGTTGCGTTGTGGCCATAGACATATAATCCATAGAAAGGTTTTATAACTTCTTACCCTTTGACTGTTAAACTAATGGGTACTCTAGCAATGGATGCCAGTCCAGACTTGAAATGCCGTCTATGGATTATATTTCTATGGTTGTTTGCGGTTGTCGTTTTGCCTTTTGAAGATATCAATATACAATTGTGGGAAAAACGTACCGTTTGGAAAGCAAATGCGTACTTCTGAAAAGTCTAATCTGTCAGTACAACCGATAGAAACACATGTTTCTCAACAACTCCCATTTCTTTTGCGAACACCAGCACTGTTTTTCAAAGTAGCTCATCATGAGATAGGCTATTGCCACGATGAGCGCATCGGCCATCACTGTGAGCAGGCTATGGCTTCATCTGTATCATTAGGTGAGACATTGTCCCACCGGAAATGTTATTATGTAGCCTACTGTAGGCAATGGTATATACACTATATATCAAAAGTATGTGGACACCCCTTCAAATTAGTGGATTCAGCTATATCAGCCATATCTGTTGCTGACAGGTGTATGAAATCAAGCACACGAGCATGCAATCTCCATAGACAAACATTGGCAGTAGAATGGCCTTACTGAAGAGCTCAGTGACTTTCAACGTGGCACCGTCACAGAATGCCACCTTTCCAACAAGTCAGTTCGTCAAATTTCTGCCCTGCTAGAGCTGTCCCGGTCAACTGTAAGTGCTGTTATTGTGAAGTGGAAACTTCTAGGAGCAACAACGGCTCAGCCGCGAAGAGGTAGACCACACAAGCTCACAGAACGGGACTGCCGAGTGCTGAAGTGTGTAGCATGTAAAAATCGTCTGTCCTCGGTTGCAACACTCACCATCGAGTTCCAAACTGCCTCAGGAAACAACTCAGCACAATAACTGTTCGTCGGGAGCTTCATGGAATGGGTTTCTATGACCGAGCAGCCGCAGGTCAGGCCTAAGATCATCATCAGCAATGCCAAGCGTCGGCTGGATTGGTGTAAAGCTCGCCGCCACTGGACTCTGGAGCAGAGGAAGCACATTCTCAAGAGTGGTGAATCACGCTTCACCATATGGCAGTCCGACAGGACGAATCTGGATTTGCCGGATGCCAGGAGAATGCTATCTGCTCGAATGCATAGTACCAACTGTAAAGTTTGGTGGATGAGGAATAATGGTCTGGGGCTGTTTCTCATGATTCGGGCTAGGCCCCTTAGTTCCAGTGAAGGGAAATCTTAACGCTACAGCGTACAATGACATTCTAAACAATTCTCTGCTTCCAACTTTGTGGCAACAGTTTGGGGATGTCCCCTTCCTGTTTCAGCATGACAATGCCCCCGTATACAAAGCGAGGTTAATTCAGAAATGTTTTTTTGAGTTCGGTGTGGAAGAACTTGACTGGCCTGCAGAGCCCTGACCTCAACCCCATTGAACACCTTTGGGATGAATTGGAACGCCGACTGCGAGCCAGGCCTAATCAGGCCCAACATCAGTGACCGACCTCACTAATGCTCTTGTGGCTGAATGGCAGCAAATCCCTGCAGCAATGTTCCAACATCGAGTGGAAAGCCTTCCCAGAAGAGTGGAGGCTGTTAAAGCAGCAAACGGGGAGACCAACTCCATATTAATGCCCATGATTTTGGATTGAGATGTTTGATGAGCATCCACATACTTTTGGTCATGTAGTGTATACACTGTACAGTTGAAGTCGGAAGTTTACATACACCTTCGCCAAATACATTTAAACTCAGATTTTCACAGTTCCTGACATTTAATTCTAGTAAAAATTCCCTATCTTAGGTCAGTTAGGATCACCATTTTATTTTAAGAATGTGAAATGTCAGAATAATAGTAGAGAGCATGATTTAATTCAGCTTTTATTTCTTTCATCACATTCCCAGTGGGTCAGATGTCTACATACACTCAATTAGTATTTGGTAGCATTGCCTTTAAATTGTTTAACTTGGGTCAAACGTTTCGGGTAGCCTTCCACAAGCTTCCCACAATAAGTTGGGTGAATTTTGGCCCAATCCTCCTGACAGCTGGTGTAACTGAGTCAGGTTTGTTCGGCCTCCTTGCTCGCACACGCTTTTTCAGTTCAGCCCACAAATGTTCTATAGGATTGAGGTCAGGGCTTTGTGATGGCCATTCCAATACCTTGACTTTGTTGTCCTTAAGCCATTTTGCCACAACTTTGGAAGTATGCTTGGGGTCGTTGTCCATTTGGAAGACCCATTTGCAACCAAGCTTTAACTTCCTGACTGATGTCTTGAGATGTTGCTTCAATATATCCACATAATTTTCCCTCCCCATGATGCCATCTATTTTGTGAAGTTCACTAGTCCCTCATGCAGCAAAGCACCCCCACAACATGATGCTGCCACCCCCGTGCTTCACGGTTGGGATGGTGTTCTTCGGCTTGTAAGCCTCCCCCTTTCTCCTCCAAACATAACGATGGTCATTATGGCCAAACAGTTCTATTTTTGTTTCATCAGAGCAGAAGACATTTCTCCAAAAAGTACGATCTTTGTCCCCATGTGCAGATGCAAACAGTAGTCTGGCTTTTTTATGGCTGTTTTGTAGCAGTGGCTTCTTCCTTGCTGAGCGGCCTTTCAGGTCATGTCGATATAGGACTCGTTTTACTGTGGATACAGATACTTTTGTACCTGTTTCCTCCAGCATCTTCACAAGGTCCTTTGCTGTTGTTCTGGGATTGATTTGCACTTTTGGCACCAAAGTACGTTCATCTCTAGGAGACAGAACGCGTCTCCTTCCTGAGCGGTATGACGCCTGTGTGGTCATATGGTGTTTATACTTGCATACTATTGTTTGTACAGATGGTACCTTCAGGCATTTGGAAATTGCTCCCAAGGATGAACCAGACTTGTGGAGGTCTACCATTTTTTTCCTAAAGTCTTGGCTGATTTCTTTTGATTTTCCCATGGTGTCAAGCAAAGAGGCACTGAGTTTGAAGGTAGGCCTTGAAATACATCCACAGGTACACCTCCAATTGACTCAAATGATGTCAATTAGCCTATCAGAAGCTTCTAAAGCCATGCCATAATTTTCTGGAATTTTCCAAGCTGTTTAAAGGCACAGTCAACTTAGTGTATGTAAACTTCTGACCCACTGGAATTGTGATACAGTGAATTCTAAGTGAAATAATCTGTCTGTAAACAATTGTTGGAAAAATTACTTGTGTCATGCACAAAGTAGATGTCCTAACCGACTTGCCAAAATTATAGTTTGTTAACCATACATTTGTGGAGTGGTTGAAAAACAAGTTTTAATGACTCCTACCTAAGTGTAGGTAAACTTCCGACTTCAACTGTATATATATTTCCTCCTAACATTGTACAAGCCGTGTGTCGCTTCATTGGCCTGGGCTATTGATTGTTTGAATTCAAGACCAGATTATTCTCAGTTTGTCAGTCAGAGTAGCCACTTATTTTGGTAATTTGTGTGGTATTAAAAAATATCCATCTAATGTCTTCTGTCATGACAATTTATGCATTGATCCATACCTAATGTTCCTCCCTCTCACTTCTCTCCCTTTCTAAAGATCTTTGTAATAAAAATGCAAGGAGAGCAGAATTCTGTTCTCTTTGGGGGGAGAAGAAGAAACTGTTTTTAAATGAGGTCTAAGGAAGTTGGGTGGACACCGGACAGCACCACGAGATGCAGACAAAAATCACAAGAACATCTCAAAAGATAGATGCTCAACTTGTTGAGTTGGTTTAGGGCAGCAATCATTTCGAATGTTCTTGCATTTCGGCAGTTCTTTGATTGTTGACATGTCGCTTGATGTATTGTTCGACTGTCCAACTTCCTTAGATCACTATGCATGCATTATTTACGTTGTAATGTACTGTTGTCACTCAACTCTTACCCTGAATCCCCACATCAACCTCTAGTTCCCCCTCTATCCCCCCAGTTCCAGCAGCCCACTGAGCAGTACCCCCCACTCCGATTTGGCACCGTCCCCAACGGGAGCACCGAGGAGAACATCCGCAGCAACTACGCCAACATGCACAACTTCATGATCCGCAACAACCAGAAAGGCGTGGAGGAGGCCATCGACAACCTCAAGACTGGGTCAGTTTGTGTGTTTCTGAAGATGACACCCCGTTCATTTCATTGCATTCAACCAGGACCATGTTCATTAGGCACCAAACGGAAGAAAACAGCCTGAAACATGGAGGGACTACCTAGACTTGTCCAATAAGAAACGCTCATTTTCGTCTTTCCGTTGTAAAACATTTTTTTAATAGGTTTTCTGTTGTGTGCCCTAATGAACATGACCCAGCATAGCAGCCTCTTAGCAACAGTTATCTCCCCATGCAGTCCTGTCCTACTGTATGTGTGTTTATGTCTCTGCTGGGGTTTATAGTGCAAACTACTGTATGAATTATGCTTACATTAGATAAAACACACACACACTTATCATGTTGGAAGCATTAGAGTAGACGTAACAAGTTGTGCGCCTCAGGCGGAGGAGAGACACTTCCCCAAGACGACTTGACCACCAGAAGCTTAGTCCTCACCCGGACTTGACGTACCGTGTTATTAAACCTCACATTCTCACTTATCATTTCACCCTCATCCCCTCTTCTCTTTCTCCCCTCCCTCCCTCCCACCCTCCCTCCCCGTCAGTAAACTAGATGCCTTCATCTATGATGCGGCTGTGCTAAACTACATGGCGAGGAAAGACGAGGGCTGTAAGGTGATGACCATTGGCTCGGGCAAGGTGTTCGCCACCACGGGCTACGGCATCGCCCTGCATAAGAACACCCGCTGGAAACGCCCCGTGGACTTGGCCCTCCTGCAGCTGGTGGGAGACGGTGAGGAGAGAGAAAGGAGTGGTGGAGAGAGGGGTTGGGGACAGGCAGGAGAAGTTGATAAATGTGCTGGCTTGTTAGTGGCAGGCTGGCAGCATCAATCTGTCTCTGCTTTTAGTGGTGGATTGAAGTGAGGAGAAATAAACACTGTCCTGCAGTTCCTTCTGCTTAATTCAGTTGAATGCTGTTCACATTCACGGTTTTACAGTTTGTCCTGCATACTGTACTTTGTACAGTAGACCTACATACTACAGGTAACTGCCAAATTAAAGGAAACACAAACAAAAAGTGTCTTAATAGGGCGTTGGGTCACGTCGAGCCAGAACAGCTTCAATGCACCTTGGCATAGATTCTACAAGTGTCTGGAACTCTATTGGAGGGATGCGACACCATTCTTCCATGAAAAATTCCATAATTTGGTGTTTTTTTGATGGTGGTGGAAAACGCTGTCTCAGGCACCGCTCCAGAATCTCCCATAAGTGTTCAATTGGGTTGAAATCTGGTCTGAGACGGGTATGGCATATGGTTTACATCGATTTCATGCTCAACAAACCATTCAGTGACCACTTGTGCCCTGTTGATGGGGGCATTGTTATCCTATGGGGGCATAGCCATGGTAGCCAAAATATTGGCAAGAAATAATGGTTTGCCCAGCATTTGTATGCATGACCCTAAGCATGATGGGATGTTAATTGCTTAATTAACTCAGGAACCACACCTGTGTGGAAGCATTTGCTTTCGATAGACTTTGTATCCCTCATTTACTCAAGTGTTTCCTTTATTTTGGCAGTTACCTGTAGGACTTAGAGTAGTCCTACATACTCTGTCTTTACAGGAAGCCTGCCATACTGCAACACAGTCAATTCATGTTGAATGTTGGATTTATTGGGGTTGGTTGTGACCCAGATTAAGCCTTAACACGGACTTCAATGGTGATTCTCTATTTAACATGCCTTTTAGTCCATGAGTACTTTAGGCTTAATCTGGGTCTGTGCAATCACCCCCAATACATCATAAAAGGTCTTAAAGATTCCATATATGTGTTCTCAAGTACGGTATCATACTTTGCTAATGTTAAAATCGGGGACTCTTTTTTTTCTTTGTAACTCATCTTTATTTGACTGTCACTCATTTGTTTCCGGTTCTGTGATTAGAAGGTGGTGTTATTCCTTCGGCTTGTGCTGAGGATGTTGCAGCTCTGTCTAAGCTCAGAGAAGCTCTATGTGAAGCCCTGAGTTTGGTCACGATTAAGGGTTGAATGTGAAAGAGAGCGTGTGGAGGTGTTTATTGAAATATGATGAATGAGATTAGGAGTCTGTCACAGTTTATGATCACGCAAATTATAATCAATTGTTTAAAAAACAACACAGTTGTCAGTGAAGTATCGTGACTTTCGTGGTCTAGCACTCGTACTTGACTTTTTCCACTGACTTTGCTGATAGATCCTTTATGGGGGGGAAAATGTACTTACTATGACTGTGGTTGTCCCACCTAGCTATTTTAAGATGACTGCAATGACTGTAAATCACTCTGGATAAGAGTATCTGCTAAATTACTAAAATGTCAATGTAAAAATGTAATCAGAGAGATCACTTTAACTCCTGACTGTGAGTTCTTTACTACACATTCTTGGAAGAATATTTTTGTTAGGTAGATTCTCTTTTATTTTGTTTTATTGGAGTGGATTATGACATTCCAGTCAACATGGTTCATTCATGTTTTTCTAATCCATGTAGTTTGGGCTTTACAATGGGATTTCCAACACAGGGCAGTTAACCTAAGGTTAATATAGTTGAATGTTTCACTGTTTTAACTCTGATGACCAGGGATTTTAAAACACACTTTAAGTAGCTACTCTTACAATGCAGGGTGCTTTAGCCGTCAGACGTGGCTGTCATTTCAATACATGTTGTCTGCTCTCCGCTGAGCACAAACTCTGGGTTTTCCTCCATTTTTCCTTCACAGTGTAACAGTTGTTTTTGATAAATGGAACTAATGGTTTGTGCTGGGAGTCCTATTAGTGTCCGCCACCTTTCATCTGTCGAGGTCACTCTTAACACGGGAGACTCTGTATCCAGGCCATTTCCAACTTCCATCAAAGCTATGCAGCTTCTCTCTCTCCCCCTTTCCTCCGGCTTCCCCCCTCTCTCTTACACACACACACAGGCTTACTCTCTCACATTCTCGCCCCCCCCCACACACACACTATTTTCTCAATTTTCAGCTTTCTTTTTGCCATCATACAACACCTCTGAGCCAGACACACTTTCACCCCTCTTCCTCCTGACCTCTCAACTATTACCTTCCTAGCTTCCCCCTTAAGGTATAAAACAATGCCTGTCCCATAACAACGGCAGATAATCCCTCCTTGTAGTTTTTTTTTATTTCTCTCCCATCTCCTCTTCTCCCACCGTCAGATGAGATCGACATGCTCGAGCGCCTGTGGCTCTCGGGGATCTGTCACAACGACAAGATTGAGGTGATGAGCTCCAAGCTGGACATCGACAACATGGCGGGGGTCTTCTACATGCTGCTGGTGGCCATGGGGCTCAGTCTGCTGGTTTTCGCCTGGGAGCACCTGGTGTACTGGAAGATCAGGCACTGCCTGGGCCGCTCCGGTGGCATGGACTTCCTATTGGCCCTCAGCAGGGTGAGTTACTGACTGATTTATAGTGGTAGTAGTGATGCCCCCTGGTGGTGGTAGTGGTGGTGGTGGTGGTAGTGATGTCCCCTGGTGGTGGTGAAAGGGAAAGGGCTTGGCGCATCAACACATCACAGGCTATGTTTGTACCTCGTTTTAAAAGTGACCCAGTTTTCTCCAAGATTTCAGAGGACATTGTGTTTTCTTACTGCTGCGTTCTACGTCGACGTTCCGGGATCTCTCCGACTGTGACTCCCGCTTTCAATTTCACCGAATGTTGATTCACGTGCTCAACGGGCAATGTTGATTCATGTCCATCAGATTTCTGTCCTCCTGATAAATGAGATTTAGTGGGATGACTCTTGATTTTCAATAAGACATATTGGTATTGAATGATTCTTCTTTAAGTAAAGGTGACAAGGCTGTTATGATTTACATGGCCCCGCCATACAACACACTTAACCAATAATGGTAGCCTATCAGTCTTTTAAGGCTGTAAATTACCTGCATTAGAACTGTCACAAGTTCCTCCTCCGCCCTCATTAGTATTTTGTGGTCAGTTGCCTCCTCTCCGAGAGTACAGAGCAGAGCGAGATTGCATAGAGTGGCATCCGCCATATTCATTGCACGTCACATTTTATGCTAGAGAGGAAAGAAAGGACAAATGATTCTCTTTGAAAGAGTCAGTTCTGACTTACTGTTTGACCACTGCACTAGGAGCTCCAGAGTGCGCAGCACACTAGGGGGTCATTTAGAAAGAGCAGTTGAACTGAGCTTGAGTGCACCGTAATTGCAGACACTGAGGTAAGTGTATGCAGACCTCTATGGGGACACATTTCTGCTACATTTCTGCCACAACTTATGAACATATGTAGCCTAGTTTTACGAGACTTGCGTGACTTTCAGTATCAATGTTCTCATCAAGGGATACTGGGATGTGGAGTTTGATAGCTGTATCCTAACTAGCTTCCCCTTCTATGTCTACACAGGGTATGTACAGTTGCTGCAAGTTTGAAGATGAAACCGTCTCTGGAGGCCTCAGAAACACACTTCCCCTATATCAGAGTGTTCCCACAATGCCACCTCCACCCCAATCCCACATCTCAGCGGCTGTAACCTGTAACACTACTCTTGCCATGGTGCAGCAGCAGCAGAGGCATCATCACCAGCAGCAACAGCAGCATGAGCAGCAGCAGCAGCAGCAGCAGCAGCAGCAGCAGCAGCAACAGCAAGCATACAGCATGCTTCCTGCTGGATCTCCTCCAACTACTGGGTACTCTGCAATGGCCCTTGGGCCATCAAACAGTCCCCTTTTGGAGGGTCCCATGCCGTGCTCCACTTTTCTGCCTCGCCATGACCGCAGATTGGCTGTGGTAGACCGCTGGAACCGTCCCAAGCCCAGCACGGACAAGCCGATTGGTGGCAGCGGTGGGATCCCAGACATGGCACAGTTTCAACAGGGCTTGCCCCCTCATTGGGCTGGGGGAGCCAGTGGAGGGGACGGGAGTCTGGATGAATACAAACGATACTATGGCCCGATCGATCCAGAGGGCTTAGGGGCAAATGCTGACCCACAAACAGGTGGCTCTCAAACCCCCAAAACGAACCAGAGGGGGACAAAGTCCTCAGGAATGCCTAGACTACCTTCTAAAGGACCGCCCCCTGGGCACTTAATGTCCAAGCCCCCTCTACCGCTCCCCTCATCCCCACATCCACCGCCATTTTGGAGAAGAGGCAGCCTCCCGAAAAGAAAGGGCTCCGGGGGGCCTCTGTATGAGAACATCCTCCCCTTGGGGAGAAGAGGGGGAGGGCGGTACGGAGCAAGGGATGGAGGTGGCAGGCGAGGCCGTCGCCCTCCCCCACTCCCATTGCCTGTCCCTGTCGCGTCCCCTGCCCTCACTACCCCTACCACTCCCTCTCATTCCGCCCTCTACACCTCCAGCTCCTGCTCCTCCACCTCATCCAGTTCATCCTCGTCCTCATCCTCCGTCTCCCTCTCACGGTCCAACTCACCCTCATCCTCCACCATCACATACACATCGTCCCAGAGTTTTAAGTACAGGGCTGGCAGTAGGGATGTCGAGGACGTTTATGACTCTGATGAGCTGATAGAGGAGTCTAGCCTCCTGCTAGGACGGAGAAAGGGCAAATCCCGACGCATGTCCTCTCGCTCACTGCCTTGCAGTCCACCCCCTCCGCCTGTACCACCCCGCAAGCCTCGTCTACAGTATGAGAGAGAGAGGGCTGGGAGCCAGCTAGCCCAGCTGCAGGAGTGGTGGACCTCCTGGGGCGAGAGAGAAAGACTTAGAGGAACAGGAACCAGGGCCGAGGGGAAGGAGGAGAAACGGCATCACAAAGACAGAGAAAGGGAGAGAAAGAGAAGGAAGAAAGGCCGGAAGAAAAAAAAGAGAGAGGAGAAGGAGAGAGAGCGGGAGCGCAAGCGGCATAAAGTGAAGAAGAAGAAGAAGAAAGAGGAGAAGGTGAAGAGAAGAGATCGGGGCAAGCGATCAGAGCACGAGGAGGGAGGTGGTGAACAGAGAGGGCAGCTCAAAGCGATAACGCAAGAGGCCTACTCCTCCTACCCGGCTCTGAGGCGTGACTCTATGAGGAAAAAGAGTGAAGGTTCTATCAGAAGTTACGGATGGGATATTCCAAGGGATGAAGACAGGAGAGATAGCGAGGACAAGGAAATAGATGATGGAGAGGACACTAGAGGCAAGGAAAGACACAGAAGTCCTTACTCTCGCCACAGGCATGCAGGTAGGCCTTCCAGTTCCAGCAAGCAGTACCAGAGCCCCAGAAAACCCTCAACCGCTGTCAAATTCTGGGGAGCGGGAAACCCATCGTCAGAGATTCCTTCATCTGCATTTCTGCCACTGATCCCCCTCTCGTCCAGGCGCAGGAGTAAGGGTTCAGATAGAGAGGCCCTAGGGAAAGAAGGGGAGACGCGCCCCCTGTTGGGCAGGAACGAGAAAGTGGAGGTTCACTCCAAAGAAGGTTTGTCGTTTCATGAGTGGGATTCCGAAGATGATGATGAAGATTCCGAGGAGGAACGGAGAAAAGTGGAGCAAGAGAAGAGACACGAGAGAAGACGAAGGACCGCATCAGAGTCCGAAAGGGAAAGTGATAAGATGGTGGGCATCTACTCAGACGACGACGGCTCCTCGGGAGAATTTGGAAAGTTCGAAAGGTACTGGGAGGGTCATGAGGGTAGAGCGGTTGGGGGAATAGGAGGGGGAGGTTGGTTTTTCGGCACTTATCCCGCCAGAGAAAAAGCTGGCAGCATAAACAGTAGGGATGGCTCGTTATTGGGCCGTGGGGAGGGATGGGGCGGAGCAGGGGGAGCAGGGGAAGGTGGCTGGGGTTCAGGGAGGATAGGTGGTACACAGTGGCCTCCACCTCCATTGACACCACCAGCTCCTCGAAGATACTGGTCCGTGGACAAGCTTCCCGTGAAGGAGGAGAAGAAAGAGAAACGGAAGGACAAGGACAAAGGGCGAGGTGATGTGGCTTGCAACTGCCAATCTGCCCTCGAACATCAACACGCTCACTCTAAGTTGGCCATGGTGAGCTCTCCTAGCCAGGAGGAACTATTTCTACACTGTCAAAGCTTTGTGACTAGCGCCAATTCCAAACGGCATTCCTTCAAACCCGACCGGACCCAGAATCAACCCAAATCGGGAAGCCAGTCCAACCTCAGCATCCAGAGGACAGACCGCATTCGGCAGCCTTCTACATCGCAGGCCCTCATCCCCTCCCTCCCTCCACCAACACTCCCAGCCCTTCCTGCCCCTCCCTCCTCATCCCATCCCATCCACGTCCTTCCTCCCAACTCCTCCTCTTCGGTCTCGTCTCCCTCTGTAGTATCCTCCACCCCAGGCGCCCCCCAGCCGTCTTCTATGGCTTCTGCTAGTGCCAAACTCCTGTACCAGAGACTGCGCTCAGTGCCCCAGCCCCAAAGGTTACAGTCACCTCACCTGCCCCTCAAGGCCAAGAGCCTCTGCTCACGGAGGGGGTCCGCACACTTCTCCAGTGTGGAGAGCGAGGTGTGAGGCGAATCATAGACACCTACCTGGGTAGGAAACACCGACCTATTCAGACAACCTTGGGTCATGACTGTTTGGCAACCGCAGTTTTGTATCTCAGCCCCCTGTAACTCTTGCACAACCCCCATTGTCCAGTCAGAGGGAGTGCACAGCAATGTCATGTTTACTGGGGCTCTCTTCATTCTGGTCAGAGTATCTGTACGACTACATGTGTTGTTGGTAAACTGAAATTGGTGTCAGAAGTGGGATCTCCGAAATGGGGGTCGTCCTCCTGACACGGCCGTGTCTTTGGGTCTTGAAGTGAAGTGGTTGTTATTGTTCAGTTATATTTGTTCATGAGGGCTCAGGTACTCGTTCATAGGCCTCCCTACTGAGGGCTCCAATGCAGGAACATCTGACTCACATCCCTGAAACATTAACCTCCAACGTTCCTTTACCGAACGGTTTACACCTCACAGGCCTGTGAAATCCGAGGGTCATAGTTGTGTACGTTCTATGTTTCACGTTTAGGGAGAATAGAATAGTAGCTAGCTCTCTCGGTTTTCCCCATTCACCCTCTCGAACTCATATTTGATGTTCTGTGTCTGTGTTTTACCGTGTTTGTATTCTTGACAACAGGGTAAGTCGACTGTGACTGATCTTATACTGTGCCAAACTTCAGCGGAGCTTACATACAATGCTGTTTCATTGATACCACAGGTACTCCCCCATTCATGACCCTCTTGAGCAATACATTACCTGCACACCAACAGTTCATGCATTTTATATTTTAAAAGGTTATTTTACTAGAGTGTTGTTATAAACTGAGACAAATGTTTTAATTTTGACAAAATGTAAGCACTGTGCTGTACTATACTGGGTACAAGCCAAATGTTTTCAACTACCTAACGTCATTGGCAGCCTCCCCCCCCCCCCCCCCCCCCATAAGACAGAATGTAGCCTTGACCTAGTCTGCTGCAACTATGAAGACACTATAAGATTGTAGCATTTTGGGGGGGGGGGGGACTAGATGGAATTGTCGGACATGTGGCCCCACAGGTGGTCAGGATTCATTCTCTGTGTCCCAGTAACGATGTCAACATGATAGGTGCCTAAATGATGCTACCAGAGATGCGTTTGTGAATCCGTAATCAAGAGCTAGCTTGCTCAGAGCAATTTGACGGGAAAGCTGATACCTGCACAGTCAGATGTACTTTCAAATCAGCCAGTTTCCCACCAACCTTTAGCATTAGCATTAGCATTAGCAACAGGAAGTTGAGTAGCGGAGAGTGAACACTGTTACGACTTTTTGTGTGTGTTGTCAGTAACCCACAAGGCTAGTTCCATCTTCTCCATATAGTCTGTTTAGCGCATTCATCTGCCAGTGACTGCATCTGAGCCATAATTCAGCTGAAGAAAAAAAAGAGTAACCTTAGTTAACACGAAGTTGTTGTGTAAAGTTTGTCTGCATTTCTTTGAATATCTAGATATATATCGCATATATATATATTTGTGTAGTTGGGTAGCATTAGAGTAATTGTTGTTTAGCATCTTGATATGGGGATATTGTTTATCATTCCAGTGCCATTAGATAAGATATGAATGTTCCATGTGAAGGAAATATCTCCTTTTTTCACCCACAATTGGGAGCGCTCTTTGTTGCTAAAAGTATAGGTTTTTATTCTTAAAACCTAGTTAACCCAAGAGCGGTAGGAACACAATGGAAGCAGTGCTTTGCTTGTTACAATCAACAGCTTGCAAGAATCCAATGACGAGGCTAACCCGTGGGCGAAATGTTACCTGCTAAGGTATTTGTACCACAATTTAACCGAAATCTCTGTCCCTTGTCCTTGTCTATTTGTTGTGTTGATGAGTGTCTGCAATTGTAAACCGTTCTATTTTTTATTAAGTATCTGTGAATATTTCTTTCATCTCAATAATAGCATATCTATATATAATAATATATTTCAAAGATAAGATCTTATCTGTTAAGTTTGTCTACTAAATTTACAGTATTATCTAGGAAGCTGGCTTTTTGTCTGTCTTACCTGGTCTCAAAACCCAGTGAAATCAGAGACCAGTACCTGACTGTGTTCTTACCGACCATCGACCACGATTAGTTAACAATGATATTCGCGATGTGACGAAGGTGTGTGTCTGACGACCGTGTCACTGTAGTAGTGTAAGTTTGGGCCTTGGCTGTAACACGTTATTAATAACCATTATATTATATTATATTAGGTATTTTTACCAGGGCATAGTCTGCTCAGTAACACCAATGAGATACTGAGCCTGGATTTCAACTGTACCAATGAGTTGAAGTGTACAGCGACTTCTTTAAACACCGAAACTCAATGTGGTCTAGCGGGCAGCAACAGGCTTTTTGTTGCGTCATGCAGCAGTATACTATCTATGGTGAGCCATACCAGGACTGTGGCGTGTGTTCCCTCTCTGCGAACCTGCGTCTGTCGTGCTGAACTAAACGAAAAAACACACTGTGTTCCTCCATAATAATCCCCACTGTAGTGCCCCAGTCCAGCGCTGTCTCCGTCCACTAACCCTGCTGTCTTTACTCCACACTGTGTCCAGACGGACTTGCACTGCGTCACTGTGTGAGAATCATTGTGTCATAATGGGGCAGAACACAGTGGTCACGTTGGGCTGCCGCACCACTGGAAAGACAATACTGTGCTGTACTGCAAGCAGAACAGAATAAAAATAATTTTTGTATTAAAACCTCTTCCCCTCATTTCCATTTTTCTTTGGGTCGGCGTCACAGAAGCGGGTGCGGGAGGGATGATTGGGAAAACGTGGAGCGAGTGATAAATCTGTCCACAAATCTCAATGAGGACATGTTGTGCAGAAGACAGTCTGTCCTTAGAAAAGTACAACGGTTTTATCACAGCGAGTGACACTGTAGTGGAGAGACTATAGATGAGGTGTTCTCATTCACACACACAGCTGCAGCCCATGGTTAGGGTCCACGTCCAGTTCAATTCTTTCACAGGTCAAGTTCATTTGTCCTATTGCACAGGAACACACTGTGTACACATTACAATTCAATTCTTACTTGCAGGTTCACCTCTCAACAATGCAACTAGAAAGGCGGTTCGTCGAAGCTCACGTCCAAAGTGTTGACTCAAATGTGTTTTTACCATGTACCAGCTCTGGACTAGGAACACTCACACACACATACCAATGTATACGTGAGCTCGTTAATGCCAATAACACATTTCATTGAGATGGAACCCCTCAGCAGGAGCATTTACAGTGCAGTGCATTGTTACGAGTTAGCTAGGGCCATCAATAAACACCTTAATGGATGTTGGTTGACAGCCATTTTGTGCCAGAGTGCCTATCTTCCATCACCCCTCACTGCGAGAAGGTCAGTTATCACCCACCCAGTTAAAGTGAAAAATGATTAGATGGATCTGTATAAGATATTGTAAGAGCAGGAATGGGATTTTGTTTTATAAGGGGTACTGGTATAAAATATATTTTAAAATTTAACATTATTTCCTCTGAATATCGAATATATTTATGTTTATATTGATTTATAATTTGTTGTTTTGGTGCTCCATTCCGTATCTAGGATCTACTGTATTCACATTTAGCCTTTTACAGTGCATTCGGAAAGTATTCAGACCCCTTTACCTTTTCCACATTTTGTTACGTTACAGCCTTATTCTAAAATATATATCTTTTTTTATCCTCGTCTATCAACACACAATACCCCTTAATGACAAAGCAAAAACAGTTTTTTAGACATTTTTGCAAATGTATTCAAAATAAATAACTTCATCACGACATAATTATTCAGACCCTTTACTCGGTACTTGGTTGAAGCACCTTTGGCAGCGATTACAGCCTTGAGTCTTCTTGGGTATGACGCTACAAGTTTGGCACACCTGTATTTGGGGAGTTTCTCCAATTCTTCCCTGCAGATCCTCTCAAGCTCTGTCAAGCTGGATGGGGAGCGTTGCTGCACAGCTATTTTCAGGTCTCTCCAGAGATGTTCAATCAGGTTCAACTCTGGGCTCTGTGTGGAAAATGTGGAAAAAGTCAAGCGGTCTGAATACTTTCCGAATGCACTGTAAGTGAAGTAATGGATGTGCATGTAGCCTATTTCTATTCCATTACTAAGGTCCTCACTTTCTGATGCAATCATCTGACAGACTTGGTATTCAGGCAGACAGTCTTGGTGTGAGAGCCACAATCCAAGGCGAGGCAGACGTGATGATCTGCCAAGAAGATAGGCAACAATGGCAACTCAAGGCGAGCGCATGTCTCAGTAAGTGCTTGTGTTGTGCCTTTCACCATAATCGCCCCTTAAAATTCTCAGAATTGTTTTTACACTGCAATTACACTATACAATACAATTGTCCTTTATTGCAATACAAAAATTATATCACCCCTTAATTTCACTAATATTGAGAGAGTCTACACTTAATTAATTCACAGCATGTTTATTGTGTAACATATGTATGTAATGAATGTTAATGTATTCTATTCTATGTATAGATGACAGAACACCTGTCATATTGTCTGAACAGCCTGTTCACTCTCCTGTTCCTACTAGACAAACTAGAACAGACACCAGGCGAAAGTAAACCCTGATTGTGCCCAGGAGTTAAGAGGCAGGAAAACAGAGAGAGACACGCACATTAAGAGGAGAGGGGAAAAGAGAGAGAGAGAGAGACACACACACGAAGAGGGGGAAATAGAGAGAGACACGGAGAGGACAGGGAAAAAGAGAGAGAGAGTCACACACACGAAGAGGAGAGGGGAAAAGAGAGAGAGTCACACACATGAAGAGGGGGGGAGAAGGCTAGAACCCAAGAAAGACATGGAGAGAAAGGGAGAGGGGGACTTTGACAGATAGAGAGAAGGGTTTAGAGTCATGGGGGAGAGAAGGGCTTAGAGACATGGGGGAGAGAAGGGGGGTGGAGAGGTGTAAAGAGCATCCTGTTGGGCTGTATCACTGCTGTATCATCTGGTACAGCAATTGCACCGTCCGCAACCGCAGGGCTCTCCAGAGGGTGGTGTGGTTAGCCCAACGCATCATCGGGGGCACACTGCCTGCCCTCCAGGACATCTACAGCACCCGGTTTCATAGGAAGGTCAAGAAGATCATCAAGGACCTCAGCCACCCGAGCCAAGGCCTGTTCACCCTGCTACCATCTAGAATGCAGAGAGCATACAGGTGCATCAAAGCTGGGACCGAGAGACAGCTTATATCTCCAGGTCATCAGACTGTTAGTCACCACTAGCCGGCCTCCACCCAGTACCCTGACCTGAACCTTAGCCACTGTTACTAGCCGGCTATCACCCGGTACTCTACCCTGCACCTTTGAGACTGCTGCCCTATGTACAGAGAGTCATTGAACACTGGTCACTTGAATAATGTTTGCATACTGTTTAACCCACTTCATATGTATACAGTGTATTCTAGTCATGGTTCATCCTATATAAGTACTAATGTACACACCTTTTGCTGTTCATATATTGTCCATGCTGTCTATACACACCATATACGGTGTATATTCCGGACTGACATTGCTCATTCTGATATTGCTTAATTTCTTAATATAACTTTTTGGATTGTGTGTGTATTGTTTTGTCTTGCTAGGCATTACTGCACTGTTGAAGATTTTTACTCCTCGTCTACCTAGACTTCATTTTACATTTACATTTAAGTCATTTAGCAGACGCTCTTATCCAGAGCGACTTACAAATTGGAAAGTTCATACATATTCATCCTGGTCCCCCCGTGGGGAATGAACCCACAACCCTGGCGTTGCAAGCGCCATGCTCTACCAACTGAGCCACACGGGACCACTTCACACCTGAAAATGTTATATTCTGTTGAATATACTCCTTTAACCTCTTTCTTTTCATATATACGAGGAGATAAAATTGGAACCAATTGAATAACATTTATAGTGTAATTAAAGAAACTAAATGAAATGAACATGTGATGGCCAGACGAGCCGGTGGTCATTGACTATGTATGAGTCATAATAGTGGTCTGCTGTTCTGCAGCACAGTCCTCCTCACTCCACCAGAGGGCAGCAGAACCACCAGAATGGGACCTGGGAATCCCCACTTACTGTACTGACCTAATGCTAATAAATCAAATTAGTGTTTCGATCACTAATTAGTAATTACTATCGTAGCCCTCTCTCCTTTTGAACTCTGATTTTACTAAGAGCGGCTTCGGCTGCCTTCACGACCCACAAGCACCAGCGCCTTCGGATACGTCGATGCTCTTGTGCTGTCCGAACACATTACATCTCATTTGGTGTTGGGAGTTTGCATGTATGAAAAACGCGGCGGAGGGTGCAGTACTCTGTTTCCGCCACCACGGAGCAGGGGGGTCCTCTTCTGCAGCAGAGCGTGGTGGTTGCCAGTGGAATGAATCACTCACCATACGCATATTCCTGGAGAACTGCCGGCGCACGACGGCGATGAGGCTAATTTCAGCCCCGTTCCCATGCCGCCTGGACGCCTTCGAAGGATCTGGCCAACGCCACCACTGAAATGCTGCCGCCTCAGGCCCAGGTCTATATCGATTTAGATACAGAAGTGATCATACATTTGGAGTTAGGTACATTTTCTCCTATGCAGGAGGAATGGGGGAAATGGGGAGGTAGAGTAGACTACAGCGTCAGATGGTAACAGTCACAGAACGATCCAGTGCTGTGCCCCCGGATAGGGTCTCACTGCGCCACACTGAGAATATGAGATGCGGAGGACCAATGAGGACGATGGTGGGGTGGGAAAATGTGACAATGAGAGATATGGAGAGTGCGTGCATGAGTGCACATTCTGGCAAGGAAGAGTGTGTTTATGCAGAACATGTGTGTGTGCATGTGGCAGAGGGATAAAGGGGGGATATTGTGTGCATGCACAAGTATGTGTGTGTCACAGGAGGTTGGTGGCACCTTAATTAGGGAGGACGAGCTTGTGCTAATGGCTGGAGCAGAATGGTGGAATTGTATCTATTGAACAAGTGGTTTCCATATGGTTGATACCATTTAATTTGCTCCATTCCAGCCATTATTATGAGCCGTCTGCCTATTATGAGCCTTCCATTATTATGAGCTGTGTGTGTGTGTGTGTGTGTGTGTGTGTGTGTGTGTGTGTGTGTGTGTGTGTGTGTGTGTGTGTGTGTGTGTGTGTGTGTGTGTGTGTGTGTGTGTGTGTGTGTGTGTGTGTGTGTGTGTGAGAGAGTGATGGTGATCATGGGTGTTATGATCTTTTGTGTGTGTGTGTGTCAGCAAGAATCAAGACGTATTACGAAGTGTGTGTGTGCGCGCGTGCACATGGCAAGGGGGGAAAAGAGTGTGTTTATGCAGAGGAGAGTGTGAATGTGACAGAGAGGCGAAGAGAGTCATTGTGGGCTTGTGTTCAAGCTAGAGAGAGTGTGTGCAGAGTGTGTCTGGCCATGAGCATGAGGCTGCTGGAGAGAGAGAGTGAGGTTGATTGATGATGAAAAGTAAATATGTGTGTGTTTTAACAGGCAGTGGTAGAGTGTGTACTCTGCAGTGTGTGTAAAGAAAGTGTGTGTGTGTGTGTGTGTGTGTGTGTGTGTGTGTGTGTGTGTGTGTGTGTGTGTGTGTGTGTGTGTGTGTGTGTGTGTGTGTGGATATATTTACATAACAGACAACGGAAACCGAGTGTATATGTTCTGTATGCAAAATACTCAGCATACATACTTATGTAGCAGATGTCTCCTAGCAGAATAAAAATAAAGGCCCTTCGCAATCAAAAACGCGATTTTCTGGTGTTTTATATACATTTCCACACTATGGGGTTGGAATAATACTGAAATAATACTGAAAATGATGATAATGCTGTTTTAGAGTAAGAGCTGTTTGAAAAGACCGCCTGAAATTTCAGCCTGTTTTGGTGAGATGGAATTTCGACCTGCCTGGTGACATCACCAGGGGTGGTAAATTAGTTAATAGACCAATAAGAAAGAGAGTTCCAACCCCCTCTGCCAATAACAGGTCGTTTTCAGATTTCCCCTTCCCCACTAAGACCACACCCAGACAGTCCTAGCAAAATTCTTGATTGAGAAATTGCTCTTTGCTAAGAAGCTGTTTAATTTTTTTTTTTTTTTTAACCATTTTAATTTAAAACAATCACAGGAAAGTATTTAATTGTTACCCAGAAATGATTTGATATTGAGATCAAAACGGCTGCATTGGGCCTTTAAAGTTAATGTCCCAGATCAGCAGTCCTGGGAAGGAACTCAAGCATTACACACATACTGTATGTACTGTCCTGTATACGACAGAGAAATTGAGAGTGTAGGAAGGATAGATAGCCACACACTGTCGAAAAACAAGGAGAAAACCAAAATAGAGGCTCAGATGCATAAATCAATCTTTTTTATTGAGGACGTGATGCCCTAACGAGTGGGAAAGGTGCAATTGCCAAATCATCGTCAGTGTCATAGCGAGGAGTGGACACACATGGCTCATTGTAAAAGGCTTGCCAACTACATGAAATGAAATGAGAGAAAATATATATACGAAAGCAGAGAACGGAAGACTGATCATCCCTTGCTGTCCGGTAATATGGGGACAGTAGTATGGGTAATATATGGGAACAGGTAGATAATGAGGGGTACCTTTTAACCGTTGGTCTCATAGGTGTTCCCCCCTTTAATGTTCAATGCTGGCACACTTCAGTGCTTTAATTAACCAAATTAATTTTCAAAAGGAGCCTGCGTCTCCTAACAAGGCCATTAACAGTCATGCGCTGGGGTGTTTAACAAGAACAGATTGCTCTTGCATTTTGACCTAAAGCGAGTTACATAATGTGTGTGTCGGATACGTGAGTGTAAAAGAGAGTGTGTGTATGCGTGTGTGTGTCGGCGAGATAGTTATCTAACGATTGATTACATCTCACATTTCTTCGAGCCACCTCTGTCATGACATACTCCAAAGGATGTTCATAATATATCTTCATGCTCACTGATGTGATGACATTGACACATCAATCTATTAATCAGACCTGAAATCTAAATGGTAAATACTTTTGTAACATGGCATATATGAGTATTTTACTACCTCAGCCCGGAGGCACAGTCCATAAGCAGTCCATAAGATGCCTCTGTACCTTAGGAGCAATGGTTTGAGTCCCTGTTGCAGCTCTCTCTCACTCTCACTAAATTCTTGTCAGTGGTGGGATCACTCCGGTGGTCTCAGGAGGCAGTGGAGAGGGTCTGGAGCTACTTTGGAGGGACCATTCACTTTTTCCACAAAGATTTCAACTAATTTAGTCAATAAATGTTTTATTTTATAGTTCCTTTTCAGTTGGTATTTGACTGGTGTGGTAGCAAGCACTACTTTTTGGCGTAACCTTAAAGAATTCAACACAATTGGAAACTGTCTCGTACCAAATATTTGAATGAACTGCAAAGTTGGAATAATTATTAGGTCATTTGAAATGCCACGTACACCACTGGAGCAGTAGCTAAATGAAAGACCTTCAGAAAGATCTACATGAAGACTTTCCTAAAAACTGGTAAGATCTAAACAGCCACAGACGGCAAAGTGAGGACATGGGTCATTTAGTCCTCAAAGACACACTGGATATCAAAGTAAAGACATGGGTCAGTGAGTCCTCAAAGACACACTGGATATCAAAGTAAAGACATGGGTCATTGAGTCCTCACAAGCACACTGTACCGAAGGCCTTCAGTAAACGTAAACACCTAAACAGCCACAGATGGCAGAGTGAGGACACGGGTCATTGAGTCCTCAAAGACACACTGTAAGGATGGCAAAAACGAGAACATGGAATCCCTATGTCTTCACGATCCCACACATGGCAAAGTGAGGACTCAAGCCTCTAAGTCCTCATAAACACATGTGGAGCTCCAAAAGGCTTCTGTCACAGATGTGCCTGAGCTGAGTAGCTAGCGGCTAAAAAAAACACAGCTTCCCAGAGTACCTCTCATCTGCACAGACAAGAGTCCCTAACTGGGTCATAGGCCAAAACCACTCTAACAGTCCCTTAATATTCCCCAATAGCTCTAATGTATGTTGCCATTGAATCCATATGAATCCAGGTGCATGGAAGTGCGTTAAGGCAAAACATCAGAATCAGATACATATGGATGGGTCTGGATATTATATACAGTGGGGAGAACAAGTATTTGATACACTGCCAATTTTGCAGGTTTTCCTACTTACAAAGCATGTAGAGGTCTGTAATTTTTATCATAGGTACACTTCAACTGTGAGAGACGGAATCTAAAACAAAAATCCTGAAAATCACATTGTATGATTTTTAAGTAATTAATTTGCATTTTATGGCATGACATAAGTATTTGATACATCAGAAAAGCAGAACTTAATATTTGGTACAGAAACATTTGTTTGCAATTAACAGAGATCATACGTTTCCTGTAGTTCTTGACCAGGTTTGCACACACTGCAGCAGGGATTTTGGCCCACTCCTCCATACAGACCTTCTCCAGATCCTTCAGGTTTCGGGGCTGTCGCTGTGCAATACGGACTTTCAGCTCCCTCCAAAGATGTTCTATTGGGTTCAGGTCTGGAGACTGGCTAGGCCACTCCAGGACCTTTAGATGCTTCTTACGGAGCCACTCCTTAGTTGCCCTGGCTGTGTGTTTCGGGTCATTGTCATGCTGGAAGACCCAGCCACGACCCATCTTCAATGCTCTTACTGAGGGAAGGAGGTTGTTGGCCAAGATCTCGCGATACATGGCCCCATCCATCCTCCCCTCAATACGGTGCAGTCGTCCTGTCCCCTTTGCAGAAAAGCATCCCCAAAGAATGATGTTTCCACCTCCATGCTTCACGGTTGGGATGGTGTTCTTGGGGTTGTACTCATCCTTCTTCTTCCTCCAAACACGGCGAGTGGAGTTTAGACCAAAAAGCTCTATTTTTGTCTCATCAGACCACATGACCTTCTCCCATTCCTCCTCTGGATCATCCAGATGGTAATTGGCAAACTTCAGACGGGCCTGGACATGCGCTGGCTTGAGCAGGGGGACCTTGCGTGCGCTGCAGGATTTTAATCTATGACGGCGTAGTGTGTTACTAATGGTTTTCTTTGAGACTGTGGTCCCAGCTCTCTTCAGGTCATTGACCAGGTCCTGCCGTGTAGTTCTGGGCTGATCCCTCACCTTCCTCATGATCATTGATGCCCCACGAGGTGAGATCTTGCATGGAGCCCCAGACCGAGGGTGATTGACCGTCATCTTGAACTTCTTCCATTTTCTAATAATTGCGCCAACAGTTGTTGCCTTCTCACCAAGCTGCTTGCCTATTGTCCTGTAGCCCATCCCAGCCTTGTGCAGGTCTACAATTTTATCCCTGATGTCCTTACACAGCTCTCTGGTCTTGGCCATTGTGGAGAGGTTGGAGTCTGTTTGATTGAGTGTGTGGACAGGTGTCTTTTATACAGGTAACGAGTTCAAACAGGTGCAGTTAATACAAGTAATGAGTGGAAAACAGGAGGGCTTCTTAAAGAAAAACTAACAGGTCTGTGAGAGCCGGAATTCTTACTGGTTGGTAGGTGATCAAATACTTATGTCATGCAATAAAATGCAAATTAATTACTTAAAAATCATTCAATGTGATTTTCTGGATTTTTGTTTTAGATTCCGTCTCTCACAGTTGAAGTGTACCTATGATAAAAATTACAGACATCTACATGCTTTGTAAGTAGGAGAACCTGCAAAATCAGCAGTGTATCAAATACTTGTTCTCCCCACTGTATAGAGAGAGATGGAGAGGAGTCAGTCACATTCACTGCCAATGCCCTGTAGGCTCCTGCACCTTCTGCCAAGAGAACATGACTTCTGGGGCTGCTGCCCAACGCGGGAGGAAGGAAGTTGCTGTGTGTTGAAGGCTGTTTTTGATGGAAATGTGTGGCGTGTGATCTGTGTGTTTGGTCATGTGTGTCCCCCATGTGGATGCATGCATATGCTTAGAAATATTTATGTCTTGTGTGTTCATTTCTGCTAGACAGTATGTACACTATCTGTCAAAAGTTTGGACACACCTACTCTTTCAAGGGTTTTTCTTGATTTTTACTATTTTCTACATTGTAGAATACTGTGTTAGTGAAGACATCACAACCAAGAAGTAACATGTATGGAATCATGTAGTAAGCAAAAAAGTTGAACAAATGAAAATATATTTGAGATTTGAGATTCTTCAAATAGCCACCCTTTGCCTTGATGGCAGCTTTGCACACTCCTGGCATTCTCTCAACCTATAAGGGCACAAGGAGAGACCCAGATGCAGACACGGGAGGCAGATGGTTTGAGTCTTTGATATTTATTAATAATCCAAAAGGGGTAGGCAAGAGAATGGTTGTGGACAGGCACAAGGGAAAAACCAGTTCAGAGTGCAGGAGGTACAGTGTGGCAGGCAAGCTCGAGGTCAGGGCAGGCAGAATGGTCAGGCAGACGGGTACGGAGTCCAGAAAACAGGCAAGGGTCAAAACCGGGAGGACTAGCAAAAGAGAATAGAAAAGGCAGGAGCACGGGAAAAACACGTTGGTTGACTTGGAACATACAAGACGAACTGGCACAGACAGACAGAAAACACAGGTATAAATACCCAGGGGATAAATGGGGAAGATGGATGACACCTGGAGGGGGTGGAGACAAGCACAAGGACACATGAAACAGATCAGGGCGTGACACAACCAGCTTCATTAGGTAGTCACCTGGAATACATTTAAATTAACAGGTATGCCTTCTTAAAAGTTTATTTGTGGAATTTCTTTCCTTCCTAATGCGTTTGAGCTAATCAGTTGTGTTGTGACAAGGTAGGGTATACAGAAGATAGCCCTATTTGGTAAAATACCAAGTCCATATTATGGCAAGAACACCTCAAATAAGCAAAGAGAAACGACAGTCCATCATTACTTTAAGACATGAAGGTCAGTCTATCCGGAAAATTTCAAGAACTTTGAACGTTTCTTCAAGTGCAGTCGCAAAAATCATCAAGTTCTATGATGAAACTGGCTCTCATGAGGACCGCCACAGGAAAGGAAGACCCAGAGTTACCTCTGCTGCATAGGATATGTTCATTAGAGTTACCAGCATCAGAAAATGCATCCCAGATAAATGCTTCACAGAGTTCAAGTAACAGACACATCTCAACATCAACTGTTCAGAGGAGACTGTGTGAATCAGGCCTTTATGGTCGAATTGCTGCAAAAAAACCACTACTAAAGGACACCAATAAGAAAACGAGACTTGCTTGGTCCAAGAAACACGAGCAATGGACATTAGGCCGGTGGAAATTTGTCCTTTGGTCTGACGAGTCCAAAATGGCGATTTTTGGTTCCAACCGCCGTGTCTTTGTGGGTGAACAGATCATCTCTGCATGTGTATTTCCCACCGTAAAGCATGGAGGAAGAGGTGTTATGGTGTATGGGTGCTTTGTTGGTGGCACTGTCTGTGATTTATTTAGAATTAAAGGCACACTTAACCAGCATGGCTACCACAGCATTCTGCAGCGATACGCCATCCCATCTGGGTTGGGCTTAGTGGGACTATCATTTGTTTTTCAACAGGACAATGACCCAACACAACTCCAGGCTGTGTAAGGGCTATTTTACCAAGAAGGAGAGGGATGGAGTGCTGCATTGATGTCTTCACTACTATTCTACAATGTAGAAAATAGTAAAAATAAAGAAAAACCCTTGAATGAGAAGGTGTTCTAAAACGTTTGACCGGTAGTGTACGTGCATGACTATGTCATGTATGACAGATTGCGTATATTCACTATGTACCTCCTTTTTTCTCTTTTTTTAACGCATATTCATTAGTGCGGCATCTCCAGTACTGAAGTATTATGAGATGTATGACCGCTAACTCACATTTTTCCAGATTGTATATGTGCCCCGTGTGTTTTTTCTCCTGTGAAGGGCATATTATCATTTATTTACTTATGTCATCCAAAGGCTTGGCAAAGTTTGTCTGTGCGACAAAGTAGCGATTATATACTGAACACAAATAGAAACACAACATGCAACAATTTCAAAGATTTGACTGAGTTCCAGTTCATATGAGGAAATCAGTCCATTGAAATACATTTATTTGGCCCTAATCTATGGATTTCCCATGACTGGGAATACAGATACGCATCTGTTGGTCACAGATATCTTTAAAAAAGGTAGGGGCGTGGATGAGAAAACCAGTCAGTATCTGGTGTGACCGCCATTTGCCTCATGCAGCGTAACACTATCTCCTTCGCATAGAGTTGATCAGGCTGTTGATTGTCGCCTGTGGAATGTTGTCCCACTCCTCTTCAATGGCTGTGCGAAGTTGCTGGATATTGGCGGGAATTGGAACACGCTGTCGTACAAGTCAATCCAGAGCACCCAAACATGCTCAATGGGTCAATGGAAGAACTGGGGACATTTTCAACTTCCAGGATTTGTGTACGGATCCTTGCAACATGGGGACGTGCATTATCATGCTGAAACATGAGGTGATTGCGGCATATGAATGGCACGACAATGGGCCTCAGGATCTCGTCACGGTAGCTCTGTGCACTCAAATTGCCATCGATAAAATGCAATTGTGTTCATTGTCCGTAACTTATGAATACCCATACCATAACCCCATCGCCACCATGGGGCACTCTGTTTACAACGTTGACATCAGCAAACCTCTCGCCCACACAACGCCATACTCATGGTCTGAGGTCATGAGGCCGGTTGGACATATTGCCAAACTCTCTAAAACGACGTTGATGTCACGCCCTGACCGTAGAGATCATTTTTATGTCTCTATTTTGGTTGGTCAGGGCGTGAGTTTGGGTGGGCATTCTATGTCTGGTGTTCTATGTTGTCCTTGTTTTGTATTTCTATGTTTGGCCTAGTATGGTTCCCAATAAGAGGCAGCTGTCTATCGTTGTCTCTGATTGAGAATCATACTTAGGTAGCCTGTTCCCACCTGTGTTTGTGGGTGGTTGTTCTCTGTTTTGTGTGTTCACCTTACAGGACTGTTCGTTTGTCGTTTTTGTTGTTTTGTTCAGTGTTCAGTTGTTTAATTAAAATAATGAACACTTACCACGCTGCACCTTGGTCCTCTTCTCCTTCTCCCGACGAAACGCGTGACAGAACCACCCACCACCAAAGGACCAAGCAGCGTGGGAAAATGGACTCCTGGACATGGGAGGAAATTTTGGACGGCAAGGGACCCTGGGCACAGCTGGGGGAATATCACCATCCGAAAGAGGAGCTGGAGGCAGCCACTACGAGGAATTGGCTCGAGGTAACGGGCACGAGAGGCAGCCCCAGAATTTTTTTGGGGGGGGGCACACGAGGAGATTGGCGGACTCAGGTAAGAGACCTGAGCCAACTCCCCGTGCTTACCGTGGCGAGAGAGTGACTGGGCAGGCACCGTGTTATGCGGGGAAGCGCACGGTGTTCCCAGTGCGCACGCATAGCCAGGTGCGCTACATCGCAGCTCCTCGAATCGGCCGGGCTAGAGTGGGCATCGAGCCAGGAGGGCTGATGCCGGCTCAGCACATCTGGTCTCCAGTGCGTCTCCTCGGCCCGGGGTATACTGCATCAGCCCTACACATGGTGTCCCCGGTTCGCCAGCACAGCCCAGTGCGGCCTGTTCCAACTCCCCGCACTTGCCGGGCTACAGGGGGATCCAGCCAGGACGAGTTGTGCTAGCTCTGTGCTCGAGACCGCCAGTGCGCCTCCACGGCCCAGTGCATCTGGTGCCTCGTCCAAGGACAAGGCACCACTTCTCCACTCCACTCCAGTGATGATCCATGGCACGAAGTCTCCAGTGATGATCCATGGCAAGAAGCCTCCAGTGATGATCCATGGCACGAAACCTCCAGTGATGATCCATGGCACGAAGCCTCCAGTGAGGATCCATGGCACGAAGCCTCCAGTGAGGATCCATGGCACGAAGCCTCCAGTGAGGATCAATGGCACGAAACCTCCAGTGAGGAGTTATGGCACGAGGCCCCCAACGAAGGACGTCAGTCCGGAGCCTCCAGCGACGCCCTCTAGTACGGAGCCTCCAGCGTCGCCCTCTAGTCCGGAGCCTCCAGCGTCGCCCTCTAGTCCGGAGCCTCCAGCGTCGCCCTCTAGTCCGGAGCCTCCGGAGTCTCCTTCCTGTCCGGAGCAGCCGGAGTCTCCTTCCTGTCCGGAGCAGCCGGAGTCGCCCTCCTGTCCGGAGCAGCCGGAGTCGCCCTCCTGTCCGGAGCAGCCGGAGTCGACCTCCTGTCCGGAGCAGCCGGAGTCGCCCTCCTGTCCGGAGCAGCCGGAGTCGCCCTCCTGTCCGGAGCAGCCGGAGTCGCCCTTGTCCAGGGCCCGCTACCAGGGTCCCCGGTCCGGGATCGGAGGAAAGGGTCCCCGAGGAAAGGGCCAAGACTAAGGTGGAGCGGGGTCCACGTCCCGCACCAGAACCGCCACCGCGTTGAAATGCCCACCCAGACCCTCCCCTATAGGTTCAGGTTTTGCGGCCGGAGTCCGCACCTTTGGGGGGGGGTACTGTCACGCCCTGACCGTAGAGATCCTTTTTATGTCTCTATTTTGGTTGGTCAGAGTGTGAGTTTGGGTGGGCATTCTATGTCTGGTGTTCTATGTTGTCCTTGTTTTTGTATTTCTATGTGTTTGGCCTAGTATGGTTCCCAATCAGAGGCAGTTGTTTTCTGTTTTGTGTGTTCACCTTACAGGACTGTTTGTTTGTCGTTTTTGTTGTTTTGTTCAGTGTTCAGTTGTTTAATTAAAATAATGAACACTTACAACGCTGCACCTTGGTCCTCTTCTCCTTCTCCAGACGAAAAGCGTGACAGTTGAAGGTGGCTTATGGTAGAGAAATTAACATTAAATTATCTGGCAACAGCTCTGGTGAACATTCCTCCAATCAGTATGACAATTGCACGCTCCCTCAAAACTTCACAAAATTTGAGAAAAATAAGCTTTTTGTGCATATGGAACATTTCTGGAATCTTTTATTTCAGCTCGTGAAACATGGGACCAACACTTGTTCATTATCTTATACAGTGGGACCAAATTAAGAGGATGAACACTGTTGTTGCTTTCGTGCTGCGATATTTGGTGGAATTTGCTTAATTTTATACAGTGTGTTATTGCTTTAAAAGCCTAAAGAAATGATTCAGGCACACTTCAACAGAGATGGCGCCAAGTCTTAATGCGTCTTTTGAATCCTTGACAAATTTCTCAACCCCCCCCAATGATTCCCTAATTCCCTCCTCCATTTTCCCAATCTTTCGTTTCTTCTCTCTTCCTAACCAGCCACTGTAACCTTTTTGTTCTCCTCATCATTCTGGTCTTCCTCTCATTCAACCCCTCATCCTCCCTTACCTCTTCCCATCTCTTATTCCAAGCTTCATTCCTTTACTGCATTCCTCCATCTCTCACTCCTCCAATTTGACCCGGTCTCCTCCCTATTTTCTCTCTTCCGCTCCCACTCTTTCTCTATCGCACCTCCTCTGTCCTCCCCTCTTCCTCAGTCTGCAGTCATAAGATGCTGACCACTCCGTTTAGTAATGGTTGAAACAGCAAAACCTGTCTTTTTTCAGTAACCCAATCCTTCCTCCTCGTCCCTCCCTCCCTCCCTCCCCACCACTTTCTTCCTTCTCCCTGTCCTTCTAAATTTCGATCTAAAAGTCAGAATGAAACTGCTCTACCTCTCTCCCTCACCTCTCTCGCTCCCTCCCACCAAGCCCCCCCCCTCTCTATCTCTCTCCCTCTCTGTGTGTACATACAGGTAGCTGCGGTGTAGACATTACTGTTGATGTATATCTCTCTCTGCTTGTTAATTTCAGTGTTTGTATCCCATCCACATTTCCCACCACTTTGTTTGGACACGCTCATCCCCCTCCCCCTTTCTCTCCGTAGACCGCACCTCAACTGCTTCCCTCTCCTCTCCACCTCCCTCCCCATCACAAACTCACAGCTCACTGTCAAACCCCCTCCGCTATTTTTTTTGCTGAACACATTTTTCTCTCTCCTTCTCTCCCTCTCCCACCCCACCTTTTTCTTCTGACAGGAATTTCTTTGAAGTCATGGTTGTCACAGCAACAAGATAATGGAAATATTCAAGACAATCTTTATAAGGAGAGTGGGAATTTCCAACAGGACGCACCCCCCCAAACCAAACACACGGAAAACACGTCTTCATATACATAGACGTAGGCAGAATTACATTGTAACACTCCTGTTATAGCTCTGTTTTCTTTATCATGCCATACTGGACATATTCATTGACATAGGTTCAAGTATCAACATTGACCTGAAATTCTAAGCAGGTTTCTATGTTTCCTACATGTTTATTTGGTAACACCTTACTTGACACCCAGCGGTCATAACCATGTCATAATATGTCATAACAGCTGACATAACTTGTCATAATATGGTCATAACACTGTCATGACACACATTTTTAGACCTGTTGTGACATGACATATATTGTGTTATTTATGGATAGTTATGACACCTACATAAGAGTGTCAAAACCTACCATGGTAGTTATCCTATGGCTGGTTATGACACCTACATAAGAGTGCCAAAACCTACCATGGTAGTTATTCTATGGCTGGTTATGACACCTACATAAGAGAGTCAAAACCTACCATGGTAGTTATCCTATGGCTGGTTATGACACCTACATAAGAGTGTCAAAACCTACCATGGTAGTTATTCTATGGCTGGTTATGACACCTACATAAGAGTGTCAAAACCTACCATGGTAGTTATCCTATGGCTGGTTATGACACCTACATAAGAGTGTCAAAACCTACCATGGTAGTTATCCTATGGCTGGTTATGACACCTACATAAGAGTGTCAAAACCTACCATGGTAGTTATCCTATGGCTGGTTATGACACCTACATAAGAGTGTCAAAACCTACCATGGTAGTTATCCTATGGCTGGTTATGACACCTACATAAGAGTGTCAAAACCTACCATGGTAGTTATCCTATGGCTGGTTATGACACCTACATAAGAGTGTCAAAACCTACCATGGTAGGTATCCTATGGCTGGTTATGACACCTACATAAGAGTGTCAAAACCTACCATGGTAGTTACCCTATGGCTGGTTATGACACCTACATAAGAGTGTCAAAACCTACCACACAAGGCAAAACGTTCCATTACACCATAGCCTACTTGTCACCAGTACGTTTATGTTATTGTAGCATTTTCTGAACATGACCATATTAAATGATCAGACATGCACCCACCCCAATGACTGGGATGAAAACAGGAGCATATTTTAGGAGCAGGACAAGACACCCTCTTTGTGACTGATGACTGACATAAAGGCATGTACGTGATAGGCCTATCTGGCTTATATGATTATGAGAGTCATAATGCTACTTGAACGTGTCATAAAGCGTTTTATCTTAGTCCAAGTAAAGTGACACAGGATGGTCATAATGTTTTATGACAGTGTCATAAAGTGTATTTTCTACAAGTTATTTAAAATCGGATTTAAAAAAACATGACTGTAAAGAATTCATTACAACAAAAGCAAAGGGCTTAAGAAACAAACTTTCAAACTAATGGAAACTTCTTGGCAGGGAAAAAACACATTTAATGAATGTGGGTTTTGACACTCTTATGAATGTGTTATAACCAGCCATAAAAGAACACAACATATGTCACAACAGGTGTAAACATATGGGTCATGACAGTGTTATGACCATATTATGACAGGTTATGACAAGTTATATCAGTTGCTATGACATATGATAACATGGTTATGACCGTGTTACCTTTTATTTCATGTGTGGCGGTCAATGTACAGCATGCTATTTATATCACTATTCATGTATTGGATTTCCCTAGCATGCATCTAAAAATAGACTGAAAAAAATAGAGAAAGGAGGAGGGGGGAGACGGGGGGAGACCAAAAATAAATACAATGGGGAAGAAAGAGGGAGGGATGATGAGTGATTAAAAGAATATGCCTGTCCTCTTAGTGTTGTTGGTGTTCCATGAGCTGGCTTGGGGTGTTTGGGTCAATATAGCCCACATGCACCTCTCTTAAGGGGAGTCTATTCAAATGAAGGCTTCTTTTTAACATGTCTATTTCAGAAACATATAGAGTTGTTCTCTGGTTTTTGAATCCTATTTTGTCATCTCAGATTTTCTGCTTTTTTCCCCCAGTGCTTGATGATTCTACTAGCCTGGTCCAAGATCTGTTTGTGCTGTTTTGCCAAATCCTTTGGTCATTGTCACCTTAGGAGTTGAGATGAGAGCACAAACAGTTCTGTGACCAGGCTAGTTCTGCAGTTCCCAATCCCCTTGTTCTAATACATAGCAGTAAACAGTTAAACTCAAGAACAGCAAACAGGGAGTTACCCATTATTATAAACTGGGTGGTTCGAGCCCTGAATGCTGATTGGCTGAAAGCTGTGGTATATGAGACCATATACCACAGGTATGACAAAACATGTATTTTTACTGTTCTAATTGCGTTTGTAACCAGTTTATAATAACAATAAGGCACCCCAGAGGTTTGTGGTATATGGCCAATAAGAACAGCCCTTAACCGTGGTACATTGGCCATATACCACCTGGCCTCATTGCTTAAATATAAGCCACAGAGAACCTGGAAATAGCTAAGGGCTAATTTCTCATGCAACTCAATGGAAACTTTACTAAATGTCAAATAGCATCAGATCGGACCATGATTGACAGCTATGGTGATAGCATCCATAGGGTTGAAAGGTCTGCTTTCCCCCATCAATAAAATAATCTCTGTTCTACTTTGTGACCTTTCAGTCTATTATGCAGGACAGGCGGTACAGTCGGTCCTGTGTGTGGTTGTGTGTGGTTTGGAAAGGGATAGAGTCCAATGCTGAGCACACACCTCTGTGACTCACAGCCATTCCTATCAGTCTGTTAAGGTTATTGTGGTTACTCGGGCATGAATGGGCGCATGCAAGCATGAACACACACACACACACACACACCATGGCGATTTATACATCTGGATGACCACGAAGTCAGGTATACCCAGTGTGTGTGTGTGGGCGTGCGTGTGTGCGGCTGTGCAGTTGGCTGTAGGCATAGAAGCAGAGCGGTGTACGTCATGCGGTGGAGCAGCAGCCTGAACTGAGCTCCGACTGCCAATCCCTCCTCCCCTTCCCTTATACAACTTCAGCTCACACTGCAAGCTAGCGCGGCTCACTCACTTGCCATTTTAAGTATGCATCAAATATACACTGAAGACAAATATAAAGGCAACATGTAAAGTGTTGGTTCCATGTTTCACGAGCTGAAATAAAAGAGCCCAGAAACGTTCCATGCACACAACAAGCTGATTTCTCTCAAATTTTGTGCACGAATTTGTTTGCATCCCTGTTATGTTTGCATTTCTCCTTCGCCAAGATCATCCATCCACCTGACAGGTGCTGTACAGAAACCCAGCCTAAAACCCCAAACAGCAAGCAATGCAGGTGTAGAAGCACCTGCATGGCATGATCATTACACAGGTGCACCTTGTGCTGGGGACAATAAAAGGCCAATCTAAAATGTGCAGTTTTGTCACACAACACAATGCCACAGATGACTCAAGTTTTGAGGGAGTGTGCAATTGGCATGCTGACTGCAGGAATGTCCACCAGAGCTGTTGCCTGAGAATGCATTTCTCTACCATAAGCCGCCTCCAATGTCGTTTTAGAGAATTTTGCAGTACTTCCAACCGGCCTCACAACCAAAGACCACGTGTAACCACGCATGCCCAGGACCTCCACATGTGGCTTCTTCACCTGCGGGGTCATCTGAAAAGCGGGAGGGGCGGTCCTGAGGAGTATTTCTGTCTGTAAAAAAGCCCATTTGTGGGGAAAAACTCATTCTGATTGGCTGGGCCTGGCTCCCCAGTGGGTGGGCCTGGCTCCCAAGTGGCTGGGCCTTTACCCTCACAGGCCCACCCATGGCTGCACCCCTGCCCAGTCATGTGAAATCCATAGATTAGGGCCTAATGAATTTATTTCAATTGACCGATTTCCTTATATGAACTGTAACTCAGTAAAATCATTGAAATTGTTACATGCTGCGTTTCTATATTTTTTTCAGTATATTTGTGAGCATGAAATAGTATTGATATACGATTCAAAACCATACATATATTGTCTCTGATCACTACTCTGCGTAAAAAAAAAAAAATGTATTGAACATCCTAATTTGACTCTAACTCAGGAGCAGTTTCTATATGCTTCCCTGTTCTTTCTCTGTTTCAAATCAAATGTTACATTAATTGGATGAACCAATGCAATGTTTCAAATTAGCACTGTGTTGTTGCGCGAGCCTGGTAGAACAATCATTGTCCTCATTACCCTCTCCATACCACGTTGAATGCAATGTGTGTCTACGTGTTGCTTGTTGCATGCGGGCTCGTGCTTGCGTGAGTGCGATAGCCAACCCAACTGCGTGTCCCTGCCTGCTTCTGTGTCGTAGGATTTTGTCTGTCTCCTTGCAAAAGTAGCACGTCTTCGCTCGCAACTCTCCGCGGTCTTTCTGTCCCTCGATCTGTGTGGCGCTTTCCCCCGCGCTTCAACGCATCTTCTGCGCGTTCCTCGGTATAGCCCATTCAACCTATTCTCCGCAGTGCTGAAATAGAGAGTGAGTGAAAGGAGGGTGGCAAAGGAGAGAGAGAGAGGAGCAAGGGGCGATACGGGGAAACACACGAGAGAGAGGTAGAGAGAGAGAGAGAGAGAGAGAGAGAGAGAGAGTCAGAGAGAGAGAGAGAGAGAGAGAGAGAGAGAGAGAGAGAGAGAGAGAGAGAGAGAGATACGGGGAAACACAAGAGAGAGAGTGAGAGAAGGAGGGAGAGAGAGAGAGAGAGGGGGGGGTGCAAAAGGAAAATTGCACAATCCGTCAAGGCTCCCTAGCGCGCGGATCTTTCGACGGCTGCACCATTAATTTGGACGGTCGGAAAGAGTGAGTAGTGCCTGTTGCTTATATGTCATCATTACGCTATACAAATGACCATTCGTTTCATAAACCGTCTTGAAAAATGTCTCATCGTACATCATCATAGTTTTCATTTTGGGTTATAGCAGTTCACACGTTTCATGATGATGTCCGTCTGTCAGTGTGTTGTGGGCTACAGTCAGTCTGTCTGTAACATTTGCTGCATCTATTTAGTCTGGCTGAATACACACAAGAAATGCATGCGACTGACATTTGGGTTTGAAATTCTGAAAAAGCAGTCTGTCATTCTATAATATACTGCCTTGGGTCTCCCTCTCTCTCTCTCGCTCCCCGCAAGATGTGCGTGTGGCGGGCTCTGAGAATGTTACCTTCATGAATATTTCCTTCCCATGACATGTCTTGACGATTAGAATAATTTCCGTGTCGCTTTTGCCACTGGTGAGCGTTGTTCATTGCCGTGCAACAGCGCACTGTAGTGTGTGGTAAAGCTCTGTGTGGATGTGTGAAGAGAATGGGAATCACGACAATTTTGGTATGTAGTTGGTATGGGAGACTAAAAGTAACGCCTGTTACTTGGGGAAACCTGAGGGGAATGTGATGGTATATGATGTGTGCTGCAGTAGCCTAGTTGTTCTGTATCTGGGTCCATGTGCATGTTTAAAATTGTGTGTGTGTGTGTCGAGTTTTTGATTGGGGTGGGTGGGTGGGGGGGGAAAGTGTGGCTCTGGGTGTCCAGTTTAAATGCTCGGATGGGTTATCCCTGTCTCTATCAGTCAGTTTTAATAGCTTTCAATGCCTCTGCATATAACGCTAAAGAAAACAGACATGGCCGTTTATAGATCCTGGATGTATTTGTGAATGGTGGTTGGTGCCCGTCACTGTAAGAATAGTGGGCTTTGTACAGGCATGTGTAGGTTCAGTCAGAGCTCTTGGATGCTCCTACATTTTCTGGGGCCAAGGTCTTTCCCTAGACATGTCCCCACCCAGACATGTCTCCTCCCCGCCCCCCTCTCCATCACTCTCTCCCTACAGTTGATCTTCTTCCCCCATTGAGCACATTTGATGTTCGTTATCTCTGTATCATTCATGGATTCCAATGTACTACACTCTGTACATTCATACAATGTACTGCACTCTGTACGTTACTGCGCTTTTCATGTACTTTCTCCTGTGCATGGTTTTTCTCATTCAAGAAGCTGATGTCAGACCTACTTTCCCGTCCCTGCTTTAAATACTGCGTTCTTCATGCCAGTTGGCCGAGCCTGCTGACAGTGGAACATATTGCCGCCTCAACAGAAAACGACACCCTTCCTGAGCCTTCATTGGCCACTTAGCTGGGAATATCAACTGTGGGGCTGGTCCCGGTGCCTTGGGAGTTGTAGTTTCTGTACCACTCAGCAGTTGTCTTTGTCCACTTGACCCATGATCGGTCCAGATTGCCTTATCCATCCATCCCTTCTTCTTTCCATCACACTGTCCCAGGATGTTTAATTCAACGCTGTTCTAGGGAGACAATGCACAATGAAGCGCCGTGACTCTCCGTAGTGTTCCAAGTATTTCTTCGTATTGGATTCCATAAACGGCTGTGTGTCCTTGAAAGTCGCTGGATCTGCTACATTTCGTTGAGAGAAGCCTAGTCCCATTGGACTGTACCTACATGTATGTCATAACACGCTCATTAGAATTACGAGTTACATTGAATTACATTGTCATGACACGTGGGGACATTTTCGACACCAATGTTTTCATGCAGGCTGACATTGGATCCGCTGCTAATGTCCCATCATGACATGTTAAGATAATGGATAATGCTACTCTTGTGACAGCCCTATATGATGCATGATGCAGGGCACAATAGCTCAAGTAAAGTGCCTATTCCCAGACTCCATTCCTCACTGGTGGAAGGTCTCAATTATTCAAAAATATTAATATTATTACATACTTATCACCTGTATGCTAATGACCCAACATTACTACCTTAATGAATAAACCTATCTAATTAATTAAGTGTGACGTTTGTTATTTAAGCTACAAAAAAGAGCTGACCCATTACAGTAGTGTGCTTGGACCCATGCATGAGACTATAGGCTAATAGTGTCCTTGGTTTTACGCTATCTAGTTTTCTGGTATTTCAGCACCTCACTCATGGACAGCTCCACACTCTAACCATGACCTCAAACATATTCCCCCTTAGCCAGCCTCTCTCTCTCTCTCTCTCTCTCTCTCTCTCTCTATCTCTCTCTCTCTCTCTCTCTCTCTCTCTCTCTCTCTCTCTCTCTCTCTCTCTCTCTCTCTCTCTCTCTCTCTCTCTCTCTCTCTCTCTCTCTCTCTCTCTCTCTCTCTCTCTCTCTCTCATAGTTTTAAGCTTTCTATTATTCTGTTATTTCAGCACCATACTAGTGGACAGATCCACACTCTCACTGACCTCAAACATTTTTCCTTTGAAGCTTCTCTCTATTTCTCTCTCTCTCTCCAAACTCTCCCTCTACTGATCCCTTCTTTTATTTATCCCTTCATGGATTCCCTCCCCCCTTCATGCTATAACATAAACCACCATTCACTATTCATCCCCCCCATTCAAGTGGCATTCCGTACATTTCCTCCCAGAAACCTAAGCTCTCCCAGTCCCAACACAAAGTGGTGGAGCCTAGAGCTGGGACGATAGACTAAAAATAATCGACACCGACCATACCGATCACTTATCGCATGCTTTTTGCTGATCAATACGATAAGTAGCCTATACAAGAGACATTTTAACATGAAATACGTTTGCTAATATTGGTCATTTTTAATGGGACAATTGATTTGACCAACCATCAAACTAGTAGCAGTAGTTTAAAGGATAATAAAAAAACTGTGGTGCAAATTCATGTTATAAACTTATCATTCTATTTGTCATTATCACATCAATTCAGGCAATTCATTGCAATATAAATGAATGTCCAAATTGCCCAGCCGTAATGGAGCCTAGCTGAGGGTGCAGCATGGGAATTGTGGTTTATTCTGTAGGCTTTAACTACAAAGGGAATCTCATCCACCCCAATGCCCCATCTTAGAGAAACATAGGTCTCTTCATGTTACTGAAGCCCAGAGTGTTTCAAGGGAATGAAGAATCAAGGGAATTGTTCTTTCTCATCTCTTTCCCCGCTTCAAAATGTGAGAGCCCATAATGAATGATCCATGAGGGATTGACCCGGTCCACGATCCATGCCTCTTACTCTTACTTTTGTCCATCCGTAAGGCCAGATGGTATCTATTACCCTTTCCACACATCGTGCCGAACCCAACCAAACTGTGCAGGCTTGGATATTTAATTTTTTACATTGCCCTTTTCAGAACGGTTCCAACAACTGTGTATACAGTGCATTCCATAAGTATTCAGACCCTTGTCTTTTTCCACATATTGTTACGTTATAGCCATATTCTAAAATATCTTAAATGAATGTTTTTCCTCATAAATCTACACACAATACCCCATTATGACAAAGTGAAAACCAGTTCTTAGATTATTTTGCAAATTTATTGAAAATAGATTTTTGCTATGAGACTCGAAATTGAGCTCAGGTGCATCCTGTTTCCATTGATCATCCTTGAGATGTTTCTACAACTTGATTGGAGTCCACCTGTGGTAAATTCAATTGATTAGACATGATTTGGAAAGGCACACACCTGTCTATATAAGTCCCACAGTTGACAATGCATGTCAGAGCAAAAATCAAGCCTTGAGGTCGAAGGAATTGTCCGTAGAGTTCCGAGGCAGGATTGTGTCGAGGCACTGATCTGGGGAAGGGTACCAAAACATTTCTGCAGCATTGAAGGTCCCCAAGAACGCAGTGGCCTCCATCGTTCTTAAATGGAAGAAGTTTGGAATCCCCAAGACTCGTCCTAGAGCTGTCTGCCCGGCCAAACTGAGCAATTCATGGAGAAGGGCCTTGGTCACCAAGAAGGTGACCAAGAACCCGATGGTTACTCTGACAGAGCTCTAGAGTTCCTCTGTGGAGATGGGAGAACCTTGCGGCACTCCACCAATCAGACCTTTATGGTAGTGTGGCGGAAGCCACTCCTCAGTAAAAGGCACATGACAGCCCGCTAGGAGTTTGCCAAAAGCCACCTAAAGGACTCTCAGACCATGAGAGACAAGATTCTCTGCTATGATGAAACCAAGATTGAACTCTTTGGCCTGAATGTCAAGCGTCACATCTGGAGGAAACCTGGCACCATCCCTAAGGTGAAGCATGCTGGTAGCAGCATCATGCTGTGGGGATTTTTTTCAGCGGCAGGGACTGGGAGACTAGTCAGGATCAAGGGAAAGATTAACAGAGCAAAGTACAGAGAGATCCTTGATGAAACCCTGCTCCAGAGCACTCAGGACCTCAGATTGGGGTGAATGTTCACCTTCCAACAGTAACAATGACCCTAAGCACACAGCCAAGACAACGCAGGAGTGTTCAGAAAACAAGTCTCTGAATGTCCTTGAGTGGCCCAGCCAGAGCACAGACTTGAACCTGATCGAACATCTCTGGAGAGACCTGAAAATAGCTGTGCAGCGACGCTCCCCATCCAACCTGGCAGAGCTTGAGAGGATCTGCAGAGAAGAATGGAAGAAACTCCCCAAATACAGGTGTGCCAAGCTTGTAGTGTCATACCCAGGAAGACTCGAGGCTGTATTCGCTGCCAAAGGTGCTTCAACAAAGTACTGAGTAAAAGGTCTGAATACTTATGTAAATGTGATATTTCAGTTTTGAAAATGTATAAAAACCTGTTTTTGTTCTGTCATTATGCAGTATTTTTATCCATTAGGATAAGGCTGTAATGTAACAACATTTGGAAAAGGTCAAGGCGTCTCAATACTTTCCGAATGCACTGTAGGTTGGTTTTGGCTTAGTTCGGTTGCTCAGTAGTGTGAAGGAGATTTTACTACAAATTGTCATAGTATCTGTTTGAGACTGGTGTTTTCCCTCTCTCTGGCTGCCATGTCTAGCACTCACAGTCAACACTGTTTATAAAGAAGCCTCTTCTCAGCTCCCATTCAAATTCGACGGCGTGCCTCGTCTTCACATTCTGTTTGACCTTGCAGACTCAAGTACACAACTACCGAGCACAACAGATGCTAACTGTTTCACCTCCTTGCCACCTCCTCCTCTATCCAATCATCGGTGGTTGCCTTGAGGGAATCTTGTGAGGGAATCTTGACACGTACACAGTCCTCCCTTTACCCTCGGTCACTGTCTTCTTGAGTTGACAATGTTTATTCAAGGGATTTCTGAAGGTCTGGGTAGACTATGTTCACGCGAGGGAGATAGAACGGGTGCTGCTTCTTACCATATCAAATATTTGTAACTGGTGAGTCATCATGAGTGAGAAAAATCCATTGTGACATTCGTGAATGTGCAGTGCTGCATCTCAGATCAGTGATGAGGTCATTGGTTTCGGCACCACAGTCGCTCTCCTCCTCTCCTGCTCTCCTGCTCTCCTCCTCTTTCCCTCGTGCAGGTTTTTCTTTTTTCTTCCTCCTCACCGGTGAAATGGTTGAGTGGAGGAGGAGGAGAGCTGTCGTCAGTGGAGGAGCCTCACCTGTAATTTGCAGCACGCTGCTCTGTGGTGGTGAGGTCGTTCCATTCACTGGCATAGCGGGCTGTGGAGTCATGTGTTGCATTTTTAGCACTGCTTATGTATTCACCGCTTATGCTACCTATAGCCTACCCGCTGCACGCAGACGTCAATTCGACGTCTATTCCATGTTGGTTCAACGTAATTCCGTCCAAATGGTGTGGAAACAACGTTGATTCAACCAGTGTGTGCCCAGGGGGTAGTTAAACCAGACTGACTGCAACATTCAGCATGGTTTAACCAGGTTAGTATGTGCAGCATATGTACCAGTAGTCACCGTTATGTATCCAAAGACACTGGCAGATAATCCTACACTTTCCTCTGTCTTTGCTCTTTGAAGATGAGTTGAAGACAGAAAACTGTTCTTTGGTTAATTATCTTCACTGAAACGTGAAGCATTGTGATAAAAGGGATCATTCAGTCATGTGGAGAAGCTTTCTCTTCCTCTAAAACTAACCAAGTGATAAAACTAACCAAGTGGTTCCTCTACTGTAAAATCGTCTCTGTTGAGTTATTCTGATGAGAAAACCCACCAGGGGAGAGGCCAACTCCATTTCAACCAGGCTTTCCATTCATCTGCCGAATTAGCTGAACTGAAATAGACTCGACCCCAAACCTCACCTGTCCGCTCACCTCCTCTCTCTTCTTTCTTATCCTCTCTCCTCTCTTCCTCAGATGAGCATGTTCAGCACGCGGGCACTCACACTCCTGTCCTCGGTGTTTGGGGCGTGCGGCCTGCTCCTGGTGGGAGTGGCTGTGTCCACAGACTACTGGCTGCTGATGGAGGAGGGCGTCATTCTGCAGCAGAACCAGAGCATGGAGGTCAGGATGGCCCTGCACTCCGGCATGTGGAGGGTCTGCTTCGTGGCAGGTATACTGGAATAGACACATTTAGTGTATATGTACAGAAGCACGCATGAACGTATAGTACACATAATGCTTTGTGGCAGGTTTCACGTGAGGAAAGCAACACGTATAAACAGTAGTTCATATGTACAGAGGCACACACATCTACACGTACCTTACTGTAATGCTTTGTGGCAGGTACTGGAATAAACATAGGCTATATTTCACATTTCGTTCTGTCACACACACACACACACACAAACAAAACATATGCACGTGTTTTATTGTTACCCCTTTGTCTTGCGTCAGATCGCATCACTCATACACGGCGCTCATCCCTCAATGGTTGTCACTAGTTACCAAAGCCACAAAGTCAAAATTGGCTATATCGTAAAAATTTATAAAAAACAAAAATGTGCTTTTTGGTCTTAATTTAAGGTTAGGGTTAAGCATAATGTTAGCAGTGTGGTTAATATACACTGCTAAACATTTATACCACACCATATACAATCGTTCTAGCTATAGCTATAGATATAGGCTGAGCGTACAAAACATTAGGAACACCTGCTCTTTCCATGACATAGACTGATCAGGTGAATCCAGGTGAAAGCTATGATCCCTTATTGATGTCACTTGTTAAATCCACTTCAATCAGTGTAGATGAAGGGGAGGAGACGGGTTAAATAATGATTTTTAAGCTTCATCACTCATCACAAGCAGGCTGTCATGTGCCTTTTACTGAGGAGTGGCTTCCGTCTGGCCACTCTACCGTAAAGGCCTGATTGGTGGAGTGCTTCAGAGATGATTGTCCTTCTGGAAGGTTCTCCCATCTCCACAGAGGAACTCTGGAGCTCTATTAGAGTGACCATCGGGTTCTTGGTCACCTCCCTGACCAAGGCCCTTCTACCCCAATTTCTCAGTTTGGAAGAGTCTTGGTGGTTCCAAACTTCTTCCATGTAAGAATGATGGAGGCCACTGTGTTCTTGGGGACCTTCAATGCTGCAGACATTTTTTTGATACCCTTCCCCAGATCTGTGCCTCGACACAATCCTGTCTCAGAGCTCTACGGGCAATTCCTTTGGCATCATGACTTGTTTTTTGCTCTGACATGCACTGTCAATTGTGGGACCTTATATAGACAGGTGTGTGCCTTTCCAAATCATGTCCAATCAATTGAAATTACCACAGGTGGACTCCAATCAAATTGTAGACATATCAAGGATGATCAATGGAAACAGGATGTACCTGAGCTCAATTTCGAGTCTCATAGCAAAGGGTCTGAATACTTGTACAAATAAGGTATTTCAGTTTTTTATTTAATACATTTGCTAAAATTTCTTAACCTGTTTTTGCTTTGTCATTATGCGATATTGTGTGTAGATTGATGAGGAAAACATTGATTTAATACATTTTAGAATAAGGCTGTAACGTAACAAAATGTGGAAAAAGTCAAGGGGTCTGAATCCTTTCCGAATGCACTGTATACTTATATTGTGTATTTAAAGAGTAATACACTGAGTATACAAAGCATTAAGAAACCTGCTCTTTGGAACGCTTTTAACACATTGAGTCAATGTCCCAACCAATTGAGGCTGTTCTGAGGGCAAAAGGATGTGTAACTCAATATTAGGAAGGCATTCCTAATGTTTTGTATACTCAGTGTATAATTAAGTGGTAAGTCCCGAGAAGCCACTGTTTTGGAGGATATATTGGCACGGGCGCTGTTAGACCCGAGACGAAGAATAGTAACTTAGGGCACCCAAACAAAACTCTAATTAAAAACTCTTCAATCAATTGCTATAGTATTGTAATGAGGTTTTCTCTAATGCAGATCATGGTCACACAGGGATTGAAAAACGTTGTAAAAAGTGGGCAAAATTTGTAAGAATGAGGCGGGCGGATTTGAGCGTGCTTTATCACCCGAGCATTATCACAGGCTTCAGTGAGCATGGAAGTGAACCGGGTAAGTGAAAGAGCTACTATACCTCTATGCTAACGTTATCTAGCTATAGAGCTACTGCATTTAGCTCACGACTTCCATCTAAATAACACTGATAAAACGAACCAAATGCTAACATGTCTGCCAGCTGTTGGTAGCTAACTGCTGGTGCTATCATACTATGCATAAACTCAGCAAAAAAAGAAACATCCCTTTTTCAGGACCCTGTCTTTCAAAGATAATTAGTAAAAATCCAAATAACTTCACAGATCTTCATTGTAAAGGGTTTAAACACTGTTTCCCATGCTTGTTCAATGAACTATAAACAATTAATGAACATGCACCTGTGGAACGGTTGTTCAGACACTAACAGCTTACAGACGGTAGGCAATTAAGGTCACAGTTATGAAAACTTAGGACACTAAAGAGGCCTTTCTACTGACTCTGAAAAACACCAAAAAAAGATGCCCAGGATCCCTGCTCATCTGTGTGAATGTGCCTTAGGCATGCTGCAAGGAGGCATGAGGACTTTTCACAGCAAGAACTGTCAAATCTGGTGCAGTCCATGAGGAGGAGATGCACTGCAGTACTTATTAATGCAGCTGGTGGCCACACCAGATACTAACTGTTACTTTTGATTCCCCCCCCCCCCCCCCTTTGTTCAGGGACACATTGTTCCATTTCTGTTAGTCACATGTCTGTGGAACGTGTTCAGTTTATGTCTCAGTTGATGAATCTTGTTGTGTTCATACAAATATTTACACATGTTAAGTTTGCTGAAAATAAACACAGTTGACAGTAAGAGAACGTTTCTTTTTTTGCTGAGTTTAGTACAAGCCTTTGGGAAAGAGTAGTTTTGGCTACGCCAGAGGTCACTGTTAGTGTGTAGAGCCCTATGGCTGGTGCCAGAACTATGTGCGTGGATGACTTGTCGGATGGATCTGTCTGCGCGTGTTGATGCGACACCTCCAGTAGAATTCTATTCTACATGGACTAGGGCAGTGGTCTCCAAGGCTTTCTTCTCTAACACTTCTGTAAAAAGCCCAACGATACCCTTGCTTTCCTATTTTTTATTCGTTTTGTGTTGTTTGCGGTAGCAGCACGTGATTCAGGTGCCATGGATTTTTAACCATGTTATTGCGTCTGAAAGTACAAACTGCACCAACCCGGCAGACACTGAGACCAAATGAAGTGCACAGATTGGCCTACCGCTGGTCAATCAGATAGCTCAGATCCCAGTGTCTGCAGAAAATACGGAATGTCATTGGTCTGCAGCTTTCACGAGCCCACAGCGAAGTCGATAGTCAACTCTACTGTGTGAGATCTCAAATCTTTAAAAAACATCACTAGAGAGAAAGACTGACAAATACAGCAAAGAGCTGCTGTTTTTATGAGTGAGTTCATGTTTAAGATTTTATTCAGCACTGTCAACACTTTATTCAACACATTGCTTACTTATTATATATATATATATATTGCAGATGGATTGTGGCTTCCATCAGCTTAATTGTCTGCATAATTTCCAATCCCCCACATCATTGTTTGTAAATATATATATACCTTTTTCGTAATACATTTTCCTATATTATTTTCCCCTAACCCTAGTGTCAAATCAAATCAAATCAAATATTTTTGGTCACATTCACATGGTTAGCAGATGTTAATGTGAGTGTAGCGAAATGCTTGTGCTTCTCGTTCCGACCGTACAATAATATCTAACAAGTAATCTAACAATTTCACAACTACTTTATACACACAAGTGTAAAGGAATGAATAAGAATATGTACATATAAATATATGGACGATCAATGGCCATGCAGCATAGGCAAGATGCAGTAGATGGTATAGAGTACAGTATATACATATGAGATAAGTAATGTAGGGTATGTAAACATTATATAAAGTGGCATTGTTTAAAGTGACTAGTGATACATTTATTACATCCAATTTTTAATTAGAAAAGTGGCTAGAGATTTGAGTCAGTATGTTGGCAGCAGCCACTCAATGTTGATGATGGCTGTTTAACAGTCTGATGGCCTTGAGATAGAAGCTGTTTTTCAGTCTCTCGGTCCCAGCTTTGATGCACCTGTACTGACTCCGCCTTCTGGATGATAGCGGGTTGAACAGGCAGTGGCTCGGGTGGTTGTTGTCCTTGATGATCTTGTTGGCCTTCCTGTGACATCAGGTGGTGTAGGTGTCCTGGAGGGCAGGTAGTTTACCCCCGGTGATGCGTTGTGCAGACCTCACTACCCTCTGGAGTGCCTTACAGTTGTGGGCGGAGCAGTTGCCGTACCAGGCGGTGATACAGCACGACAGGATGCTCTCGGTTGTGCATCTGTAAAAGTTTGTGAGGGTTTTCAGTGACAAACCAAATTTCTTCAGCCTCCTGAGGTTGAAGAGGCGCTGTTGCGCCTTCTTCACCACGCTGTCTGTGTGGGTGGACCATTTCAGTTGGTCTGTGATGTGTACGCCGAGGAACTTAAAACTTTACACCTTCTCCACTACTGTCCCGTCGATGTGGATAGGGGGGTGCTCCCTCTGCTGTTTCCTGAAGCCCACAATCATCTCCTTAGGTTATTTTCCTGACACCACACTCCGAGGGCCCTCACCTCCTCCCTGTAGGACGTCTCGTCATTGTTGGTAATCAAGCCTACCACTGTAGTGTCGTCTGAAAACTTGATGATTGAGTTGGAGGCGTGCATGGCCACGCAGTCCTGGGTGAAGAGGGAGTACAGGAGAGGGCTGAGAACGCACCCTTGTGGGGCCAGTGTTGAGGATCAGTGGGGTGGAGATGTTGTTTCCTACCCTCACCACCTGGGGGCAGCCCATCAGAAAGTCCAGGACCCAGTTGCACAGGGCGGGGTCGAGACCCAGGGTCTTGAGCTTAATGACGAGTTTGGAGGGTACTATGGTGTTAAATGCTTAGCTGTAATCGATGAACAGCATTCTTACATAGGTATTCCTCTTGTCCAGATGGGTTAGGGCAGTGTGCAGTGTGATTGCGATTGCGTCGTCTGTGGACCTATTGGGGGATAAGCAAATTGGAGAGGGTCTAGGGTGTCAGGTAGGGTGGAGGTGATATGATCCTTGACTAGTCTCTCAAAGCACTTCATGATGACGGAAGTGAGTGCTACTGGGCGATAGTCATTTAGCTCAGTTACCTTAGCTTTCTTGGGAAGAGGACCAATGGTGGCCCTCTTTAAGCATGTGGGAACAGCAGACTGGGATAGTGATTGATTGAATATGTCCGTAAACACACCAGCCAGCTGGTCTGCGCATGCTCTGAGGACGCGGCTAGGGATGCCGTCTGGGCCGGCAGGCTTGCGAGGGTTAACACGTTTAAATGTTTTACTCACGTTGGCTGTGGTGAAGGAGAGCCCACAGGTTTTGGTAGCGGGCCATGTCAGTGGCACTGTATTGTCCTCAAAGTGAACAAAGACAGGGCTGGTTTTATTTTTGTAATCCGTGATTGACTGTAGACCCTGTCACATATGTCTCGTGTCTGAGCCATTGAATTGTGACTCTACTTTGTCTCTATACTGACGCTTAGCTTGATTGATTGCCTTGCGGAGGGAATAGCTACACTGTTTGTATTCGGTCATGTTTCCGGTTGCCTTGCCATGAAACAGTGGTTCGCGCTTTCAGTTTTGCGCGAATGCTGCCATCAATCCACGGTTTCTGGTTGGGGAAGGTTTCAATAGTCACTGTGGGTACAACATCACCGATGCACTTGCTAATAAACTTGCTCACCGAATCAGCGTATACATCGATGTTGTTGTCTGAGGCTATCCGGAACATATCCCATTCCACGTGATTGAAGCAATCTTGAAGCGTGGAATCAGATTGGTCGGACCAGTGTTGAACAGACCTGAGCACGGGCGTTTCCTGTTTTAGTTTCTGTCTATAGGCTGGGAGCAACAAAATGGAGTTGTGGTCAGATTTGCCGAAAGGAGGGCGAGGGTGGGCTTTGTATGCGTCGTGGAAGTTAGAGGAGCAATGATCCAGAATGCTGCCAGCCCGGGTCGCGCATTCGATATGCTGATAAAATTTAGGGAGCCTTGTTTTCAGATTAGCTTTGTTAAAATCCCCAGCTACAATAAATGCAGCCTCAGGATATGTGGTTTCCAGTTTACATAGAGTCCAATGAAGTTCTTTCAGGGCCGTCGAGGTGTCTGCTTGTGGGGGATTAACAGTTGTGATTATAATCGAAGAGAATTCTCTTGGTAGATAATGTGGTTGGCATTTGATTGTAAGCAATTCTAGGTCAGGTGAACAAAAGGACTTGAGTTCCTGTATGTTGTTATGATTACACCATGAGTCATTAATCATGAGGCATACACCCCCACCCTTCTTTTTACCAGAGAGATGTTTGTTTCTGTCAGCGCGATGCGTGAAGAAACCGGGTGGCTCTACCGACTCTGATAATTTGTCTACCTTGTTGTCAAGAGACTGGACATTGGCGAGTAGTATACTCGGGAGCGGTGTGCGATGTGCCAGTCTACGGAGCCTGACCAGAAGACCGCTCCGTCTGCCACTTCTGCGGTGCCAGTGTTTTGGGTCGCCTACTGGGATCCAATCCATTTCCCTGGGTGGTGGTCCAAACAGAGGATCCGCTTCAGGAAAGTCGTATTCCTGGTTGTAATGTTGGTAAATTGACGTAGTTCTTCCCGGCTGTATGTAATAAGACTTAAGATTTCTTGTGGTAACAGTGTGTAACGGTTCTCCTCTTCCTCTTCATCCGAAGAGGAGGAGCATGGATTGAACCAAGACGCAGCGTGATACTTAGACATGATATTTATTTAGACACGACAAAACAACGAAGACAAAAAACGAACTATACTTGAATTAACTAACAAAATAACAAAACGAATGTAGACAAACCTGGACGTAAGAACTTACATGTAACACGAAGAACGCACGAACAGGGAAATGACTACATAAAAACCGAACTAACAAAATGAACAAACAAACCGAAACAGTCCCGTATGGTGCAACATAGACAGACACTAACACAGGAGACAACCACCCACAAACAAACAATGTGACCCTAATATGATTCTCAATCAGAGGAGATGAAAACCACCTGCCTCTAATTGAGAACCATATTAGGTACCCATTAACCAACATAGAAACAGAAAACATAGACTGCCCACCCAAACTCACGTCCTGACCAGCTAACACATACAAAAACTAACAGAAAACAGGTCAGGAACGTGACACAGTGTAAGAAATAATACATAAAAAAACGAAATACTGCATAGTTTCCTAAGAACGCGAAGTGAGGCGACCATCTCTGTCGGCGCCATAATTAGTTCTCCCCTAACTGGCGTAAACTAATGCACAACTACTCTTAGGCTTCAACTTCCAGCTTATACACACTATATACATTTTACAGACACAGTGTAGTTTACAATAGTTTTATTTTGTTTGTTTTAATCCCACCCTTCAGCTACCATCAACCCCTCCTGTCTATCTTTGAACACCAACCAGTTTTGATTCCTATTTGCCATATATTTTTCAACTGTGCTGTGGTGTTTCACAACATTTCTGAACCTTTCTATTCTCATAGATTCTACATATTGTAAATTAAAGATAACCATTTTTGCTAAGAGTATTATTATATTATTAACCGATTGACTATTACTTTTTAAATCACCTAGCAGTACTATTTGCAGAGTTAACTCCAGGTAAATGTTGCAATTCTTCAGCCATTCCTGAATCTGCAACGAAAAACAAGCTACGTATGGACAGTACTAAAACAAAGGCACAGCTGTCAATTTTTGGTCCTTAAATGAAACTGGAATACTTTTTTATTTATCAAAAATTTCTTAAGACAATTTTGGTCTTTAATGCATGGCCGAGAGACAAGTTCCTTACTTTCTCCCCCTTCCACTTGCCTCTTCCATTTTTGCAGTAATGTTGCAATTGGTTGTAATTTTGAGACGAGCAGACATTTCCATATATTTTTGTTAGCTGCGTGTGTGACATAACTCCACCAGTCCTATTTATGATATAATTTACAAAGATTAGACCAATTTTATCAATTAGTATATTTCAGTTTAACCATAATATTTGTTGGAATATTTGTTATGTCGTTTCTGGTGGATTAAAATAAAGTGGTGATCCTAACTGACCTAAAACAGGGCTTTTTGCAAGGATTAAATGCCAGGAATTGTGAAAAACTGAGTTTAAATGTATTTGGCTAAGGTGTATGTAAACTTCCGACTTCAACTGTATGTATTTAGTTGGTGAGGTATATGAACTAATATACATGGGTTCCAGCTTGAAAAAGTATTTGTTAGTATAGAATTGTACAATTTATGCTCCTGCATATAAAACCACGAAGACCGCTGGAAAGCTCCGAACGAAACAAGATCACAATTTCTGACTCACGCGGTGGAGGAACATATTGATTGTAGCCTACTGTACATGGTAAACTGGTGTGCACTTTTTTTAATGGAAAACAGCTGAGAGGATTGTTCTACAATATTCACAACATATTTATTACTATCTTTGTAGAATAAACATTTAATTTCATCAATTACATGTGGAAAAACGTATCTGAGTGAACATTAGCAAGCCAGCAGCAGATGAAACAGAAAGTGAATTCTCTCCTCCCTCTCTCTCTCTGGTTTTAACTTGCGGCTATCTGTCTAGCTGGCTAGGTTTAGGATATTTACTAGCCAATACCCATACGCTTCAACAAGAAGCAACTGTGACAACATTGATTCTAAGATCAAGAAATGAACTTTCCCATTGAGCAAAATCCACAATCCACCCCTCCAAAGAAATCCTGTCTCCGGAGCTTCTTAGAAATGTCACCAGATCCACGATCGGATCCAATGCGAAGCGTCACATTTCAGTTCAGCCCGCACTCGGAAAATCCCCCCAGAGCCACAGAATGGCCGACTTAACGCAGTGTGCAGCCCCCACAACGGGCAGCCCCAACATATTCAATTTTCCGTTCCTAAAATCTGCCATCAATCCAGTGTAGGGAATATCTTCGTGATGCCCTAGCCCTGTGGTCACCAACCTTTTCTGACGTAAGCATTGGCAATATTAACCTATTAAAAATTAAAAAGTTATGTAACAATGAGGTTTGTGCAGTAGGCTATTCTTCTCAGACCATTTTAAAATGATATTTCAAAACGTGCGGTATATCACACTGGTAAAATATCAATTGTTTCTTTACTGGACTGATGGTGCCTGCATCTGTTGGTTAGTCTCAGAGAGAGAGAGAAAAAGAGAGAGAGAGAGAGAAACAGCAGCAGAGAACTCCACTGAGTGCTGCTGATTGACCAAAAATGGGACACCGTCTTCGAGCTGATGGCAAAACTCGAGTCGCACTTCATTATTTCTGACTCATGCACCAATTCATGTTGTTACTCGTCTGACAGGAGAACGTGAAATATTCCTCGATATTAAATAGACACAAGCCGCGAACAATAACAACGCAAGTCAATCGATACACGTTGTATCGTGAGTGGATAGGGAGAGGGCGTTTTATGGCTTATAAAATAATTCAATTAGTGCTTAATTTGAGCCGGATCCTGGCACCTCTCCGTTTTGGACTGTTTTGTTCAAGATCCGGCAACTCTTGTGGCATGAAAAATAATTGTTCATTCAAGTTGTCTCTTCATTAATTCTCCTGCCCCCACAAAAAAACGTAATGTTCAAAAGTAGATTTTCTGCACAGGCATTGTATCCTACTGTAGGCCTATGTGTGAGACCAGCGCGTGGCTGTATCTCTTACATAACTAAAATGAGATTCACTTTCTATGATCTCTCCCTCTGCCCTGATAGACATGAACCTGTAACTCTCATCCTCCAGCGTTGACATCATCATTTATTTCCTTATAGAATCATAGAATCAAGGAACTGCAGCACCCCTAATAAATTGAAATACATTTGCCAAAGTTATAGAATAACTGCTGTCTGTTCAGAAAGTAACGGAATCATTCAGAATAGCCTACTACACCACGAGAAGGACTATAATTTAGCCACAGAGGATAAATAGCTTCTTTTAAAAATAGCCTAGCTGTGGATTGTAGCCCAATAACAAGGAATAGCTTACAGTCAGGAACGTGCGGGAAATCTGTCAGTGACACAAACAGCATGCAGACAAAACAGGTTTTTCGCAATATTTAAAATACAATCAAGGGAAAACACAGGTTGGAAAGCAAAAGGCTACTGCTGAAAAGACTCTATGCTGTAGGCTACCAAACTATTTGATCAACTTCCAAATATTGTTATACAAAGTAAACCAAGGAGTGAGGCTTTTGGCATGCGCGCATCGGCCATCAACAGCGAGTGAGCTGCGCATCATTGGGTAAATCAGTGAAACTGGCATTTTTAGGACTAAAATGTCCTCCTCATATTGTAGCCTACAATATGTCTCCACACACCTAGGCCTAGGCTATTGATGGATTAAAGACAAGGTCGTTTTTTATTGATCTCAGTTTGTCAGTGTCAAAGTAGCCTTCCATTTCGATCATTTGTGCGGTATTAAAAAATATTCCGCCAAAGATTCTGCCATATGATGTAGAATAGCATGAAATGCATTTATAAAAAGCCAAGTTTTTCCCAGTGTGCAACTTCTGAAAATGCCTATACTCTGCTGCTCTATGGCACTATGCAAATGAAATCATATGCACGTAATGCTTCTGGTACCTCAGAACTCCCCCATCCCCCCTCTCGAGCTCACTTTTAGTTCCGGCACCTCTCGATTAGCAAATTATGCTCTGTTGTACGGATAAAAATGGTAGATTATCAGATACTCAACAAGAAAGTCTGATTTCATTATTACTGAAACAGGACCCAAGTGGTAAATATAAAGATCCAGTCCATTAAAAAAATTGGAGGACCCTTACACTTCAGTGTTGTGATGCAAAGTTCATAGCGCTTAGAATTAAAAGGGTATTGTAGGATATTATTCATCCTAATCAGTCAGGTTTTTATACGGATGATACATTGTAGATAAAATCAGACAAGTACTGGTAACAATAGAACGCTATGAAAAATCTGTCAAACAAGGTATGGTATTCGTAGCTGACTTTGAAATGGCTTTGATAAAGTATGTCTGGAATTTATATTAAATGCCCGGAATATTTCAAGTTTGGAGAATCTCTTATACAATGGGTTAACATTATATATAGTAACCTTAGGTGTAAAATAGTAAATAATGGCTACTTCTCAGTCATTTTTAAACTGTCAAGAGGAGTAAAACAATGTTGTCCACTATCGGCATACCTATCTACTATGGCCATCGAAATGTTACCTATTAAAATCAGATCCAACAATAACATCAAGGGCCTAGAAATCCAGGAATTAGAAACAAAGGTGTCATTGTACGCTGATGATTCATGTTTTCTTTTAAATCCACCATTTGCATCCTCCCACAGGCTCATAGATGATCTAGATACTTTTTCTAACCTCTCTGGATTACAACCAAATGATGATAAGTGTACTTACTATATTATGTATTGGATCACAAAAAAAAGACAACCTTTACATTACCGTGTACTTTACCAATAAAACGGTCTGACGGTAAAGTGGACATACTCGGTTTTCATATACCGAAAAAAAGAAATGATCTCATTACAATATGTTTTAATAGAAAGTTAGCAAAAATAGATTAAATATTGAAGCATTAGACCTCTCACTGAAGGCTTCCATCATTCAAAAGTTATACTTAAATCCGAACAGGTTCTATAGCAGATTAGTAAGAATGTCTCACCCCATGTTCAAGAATGGCCTTTTTCCACTTATTCAGATTACAACCTCTCACTTTTGGTTATTTGAAAAAAATCAAAAAAATCTCGCTATTTTTAAACAAACCATAGAAAGTTGGTTGCAATTTCAGTTTAAAACTTCTTAAGGCTAGAGGGCAGTATTCGGAAGTTCGGATGACTGACCATAGTAAACTGCCTGTTACTCAGGCCCAGAAGCTAGGATATGCATATCATTGCTAATATTAGATAGAAAACACTCTGAAATTTCTAAAACTGTTAAAATAATGTCTGCGAGTATAACAGAACTGATATGGCAGGCGAAAACCCAAGGAGAATCCATCCAGAATTTTTATTTTTTGAGGTCAGCACCCATTGAAATGCTTGTCTATGGGAAATTCAAAGGAAATCCTCCCAGATTGCAGTTCCTATGGCTTCCACTAGATGTCAACAGTCTTTAGAAAGGTTTTCAGGCTTGATTTTTGAAAAATGAATTAGTAGTTGTAGTTTTTCAAGGTGGCTCTCATTAGCTAGATACATGTGATAATATCATCGTAAAGTATGTTTTTTCAATATAGTTTTATCAGATTATTGAAAGTTTATCGTGAGTTTTGGCGGTTTCCGTTCTCTGCGTTTGGTGAAGATGGACAGCTTCGTGCCACTTGGCTAGCTTTGGTTGCTAATTCGACAGGAGAAAAGGACATTCTAAAACCAAACAACGATTGTTCTGGACAAAGGACCCCTTGTACAAGATTCTGATGGAAGCTCAGCAAAAGTAGGAACCATTTATGATGTTATTTCGTATTTCTGTGGAAAATGTTTAGTACTATTTTCCGCCCTCATTGCAGGCGCTGTCTCGCTATAACGTAAGCTGTATGTCGTACTAAAGTTATTTTTAGAATTCTAACACGGCGATTGCATTAAGAACTAGTGTATCTTTCATTTGCTGTACAACATGTATTTTTTAGTAAAGTTTATGATGAGTTATTTGGTCAGATTAGGTGAGTGTCAGAAATATATCCGGAGATTCTGGGAAAAAGTTGCTACGTTTTCACAATGTATAACCACGGATTTCAGCTCTAAATATGCACATTTCCGAACAAAGCATAAGTGTATTGTATAACCTGATGTTATAGGACTGTCATCTGATGAAGGTTGTCAAGGTTAGTGAAAAATTATATATCTTTTGCTGTTTTTTTGTGATCGCTAACTTTTGCTGCTGATAAATGGGTTGTGTTTTTGGCTATTGTGGTAAGCTAATATAATGCTATATTGTGTTTTCGCTGTAAAACACTTAAAAAATCTGAAATATTGGCTGGATTCACAAGATGTTTGTCTTTCATTTGCTGTACACCATGTATTTTTCATAAATGTTTTATGATGATTATTTAGGTATTTCACGTTGGTCTCTGTAATTGTTCTAGCTGCTTCGGTGCTATTTGTGATTGTAGCTGCAATGTAAAACTATGATTTATACCTGAAATATGCATATTTTTCGAACAAAACATAGATTTATTGTATAACATGTTATAAGACTGTCATCTGATGAAGTTGTTTCTTGGTTAGTGACTAATTCTATCTCTATTTGGTCGGTCTTGTGCAAGCTACCTGTGCTGTGAAAGAAATGTCTGTGCTTTTTTGTATTTGGTGGTGAGCTAACATAAATATACGTGATGTTTTCGCTGTAAAACATTTGAAAGATCGGACATGTTGGCTGGATTCACAAGATGTTTATCTTTCATTTGCTGTATTGGACTTGTTAATGTGTGAAAGTTAAATATTTCAAAAAAATATTTTTGGAATTTCGCACGCTGCCTTTTCAGTGGAATGTGGGGGGGGGTTCCGCCAGGGGCTAGACAGGTTAATCAGATTTTGAAAATATGCTTTACAGCGAAAGCAATCCAATCGTTTGTGAGTTTATCAATCACTAGACAAGAAAGTAAGAACAGCTAGCCCCAAATTAACATGGTCACAAAAGTCAGAAAAGCAATAAAATTAATCGCTTACCTTTGATAATCTTCGGATGTTTGCGCTCACGAGACTCCCAGTTACACAATAAATGTTCTTTTTGTTCGATAAATATTAGTTTTATAACAAAAAAACACCATTTGGGTTGCGCGTTATGTTCAGAAAACCACAGCCTCGTTCCGTTCCTGAAAGGCAGACGAAAATTCCAAAAAGTATCCGTAATGTTCGTAGAAACATGTCAAATGTTTTTTATAATCAATCCTCAGGTTGTTTTTAACATACATAATCGATAATATTTCAACCGGACGGTAACCTATTCAATAAAAGAGAGAAAGAAAATGTCGAGCTACCCCTCTCACGCACAGGAACTAATCAAAGGACACCTGACTCGTTTTGAAAAATCTCGCTCATTTTTCTAAATAAAAGCCTGAAACGATGTCTAAAGCCTGGTCACAGCCTGAGGAAGCCATTGGAAAATGAATCTGGTTGATACCCCTTTAAATGGAAGAGGGGCAGCCAATGAAACAAGGATAAAAAAATACAAAAAGCACTTCCGGGGTTAGATTTCCTCAGGTTTTCGCCTGCAAAATCAGTTTTGTTATACTCACAGACAATATTTTGACAGTTTTGGAAACTTTGGAGTGTTTTCTATCCTAATCTGTAAATTATACGCATATTCTACAATCTGGGCCTGAGAAATAGTCCGTTTACCTTGGGAACGTTATTTAAAATAAATAATAATAATCTGGTCCCTAGCGTCAAGAAGTTAAAGACACAGTCAATTTAGTGTATGTAAACTTCTGACACACTAGAATTGTGATAGATTATTTCACTTATAATTCACTCTGTCTGTAAACAATTGTTGGAAAAATTACTTATGTCATGCACAAAGTAGATGTCCTAACCGACTTGCCAAAACTATAGTTTGTTAAAATTTGTGGAGTGGTTGAAAAATAAGTTTTAATGACTCCAACCGAAGTGTATGTAAACTTCTGACTTCAACTGTATCTGATAGGGCTACCTGGACTTAAATAAGATCAATTATAGAAATAGGCGGGTTTAGCCATAATTATGTGGCTGTGGCAAATAGCGAAGACCTCCGTCAACCGATCTGTCTTGTAGGACGTGGAACTCATCTTAAAATTGTAGTACTCCTGAGCATCTGCTTTTTTATGTCACTGCGCTCTATGAAATAGGCAGAATAGCTAGCTAAATTATATCACACGTAGTGACGGGATTTAATACTTTGCAATTCAATTTGCGAGAAAATTAAAACAAAGTGGTGGCAACCACATCGGTGGCCATGACATGATGAGCTGTTTACCCAACTTGTTGCAATTGTAGCTAGCTTACTAAGATAATGGTAAGCTAGCTAGCTCTCTCTACCTTTACTGACTTTTAAACAGCTTGCCTAGTTTGCCCTGGAGTTGTAGACATGCTGCCCCAAAATTAAGAGGGTGTGTTATCAGAAATCAGTCCGTAGATCAGCATGTTTCTTGGTGATCATTAAGTTGAGGTCAGCGAGTGCAGCAGCAGAAGAGCTGACGGGGAGGCTACGGTCTCACGGCAAATCAGGCAGTGCTAGCTGCTTCTTCAAAATTCATTCATTGTGATAAAATAATGTTGCTAAAGTAGCTTGCTAGCTAGCTAATGGAGAAAGCATTTGATGTTACACATTGAATGTGTGGACTAGGTTAGCTTCCTATTATTTTCATACGAAGTGACTGGCTTCGAGCAACGTTAGCAAGCTAATGTCATGGACAAATTTAAGTTAGTTGTTGTGCACACATTGTCAAACTCCAGAAATACTGTTCTGTCAAGCAGCAAACATCTTAGCTAGATGTCCAAATTAGCTATTAAGACTTCCTCAGAAAAAAAACTGAATTACACAACAATTTTTTTCAGCTTATAATAATTTGGCCTATTTTAGGGTGAAATAGGATTCACTAGTCAATGTCACCTAGGTAATATCAGAGAGGGAGGCGAAGCGAGAGCCCTCTATCTGGCCAAAATATGTCCATGTTAAGCAGATCCTTAATTATTGTATGAGGGGCAATGAGAGTGTCGAATTTAGTCAAGATTGACATGAATTGCTATTTTGACATGTGAGGCTTGTTTGAACTAATATACGTTTTGTAATGCTTAGGTTGTTACGAGTGTAATGATATAAGTGTGATGCACGTGACATCCCGGCAAACCCTTAATATCAGAGTTGTCCCTGTTGAAATTCAAGAAGGTCTATGCATATTCATGAGATTAGCATCTCACTCTCCGTTGAATACAGGCAGTTGACGTCAACACCCCTCATCGACTATTCGCAAAATAATTAAAGTAACGAGGTGTATCCACCAATCCAAATTTAATAGGCGAGAGCTTGACAGCCTGCCGTTCTGCTTTGTGGACAACAAACCCCATTATTAGAGAGGAGATAAAAGCATCTCGTCATTATGTCCATATCACTGCTTATACTTTATAATTTTATGGCAGCCCATTGTAGCCAGATTACCCTTTGCGAGATACGAGACTGATCGAGGATGATCTATCTGCTGACCGCAGACTGGGGGGGGGGGGGGGGGGGGGGGCATGTGGGGCATGGCGTGTAGTGACGATTGATTACACACCACACCTACCAAGTAGTGCCATGCGAGAGTTGGGTTCAATAGGGTCTGGCTCCAACAGATATGTGTACAAGCTAGCTAGTGTGTACTAGCTAGCTAGCTAGTGTGCATGTAGTGACGTAATAAGTGGAGAATCCTCAGAGGAGGAAGGGGAGGACCATCTTCCAAAATGAAGAAGAAGCAAGAGAGAGAGAGAGAGATTTAATTTATAAAAAATCGCTTTCAGTTTCACTTACTTAGTTAGCAAATGCAGCTAGCTAGTTTAGCCTACTCAAACACCCTGCTCAAACAGAGAGATGCTATGTTAGCTAGCTGGCTATGACTATCCAACACAACACTGGAACTTTTCAAAATCAAGGTAAGCTTTTGGTTTTACTAATTTAATGCCACCTTGGCCTGCCGGCGTAAGTGCTAAACTGCTTACTGACTGTACACTGTACACTGTAACTGTAACGTTAGTGCATGATTGTAACGCGTTAGTTCTATTAGCTATGTTGACAAGGACGTTCCTTTAGCTAATATGGTAAAAACGATGTAGGCTGTGAGTAGCGGTTATGATATGGTTTGGCTTGGAAATATTTTTTTTGCCTGGTCACGTACAGCTGATGTGTTGTGCATTGAATCCCACAAGCGAAGAGAAAAGTTGAGAGGAGTAGAGCGCATAGATGCGAGAAGTAATACAACGTGGCTGCTATGAAAGTGAACTGTGTTACGTGTGATCATGGGCGATTCTGTTGAAAAACGTTTCTTAAACGCAAACTCTTGTTTGCAACTGTTAAACTAATAATTACACCCTAAATTAGCTAGATGCAGGCTAGAGTGGCAGTATTGAATGTGTCACTGTAGACCTGTCCATGTGTCAATGCCTGTCACCTCACATTTTTCTCTCGACTTGTGTGCACCTACATTGTAAACTTTCATTCATAGGCTAGGTTGTAGAAACCTCATGATGGGTAGAGGGGAAATTTGAGTATCATGTAGTAGTAGCCTTAACCTATCCATGTTACATTGAACTGAGTGAATGGAATATCAATGACAGTCATCCAATATGCTGTAATAGAAATAAGGCCATGCTCATGAAAAACAAAAATTGTCCTCCCACATCTTAAACGGCACCGACCACCACTGGACATAACGTATGTAGTGACATAATGCTAATGGACGTCGTACTGTTACAAGTACGCTCAATGGCAATGGGCGCGGGGTGTATTGGGTGCAGCGTGTAGTTACTGCAGTCCGACGATACATTTTATTGGACAGATCAGTGCAGGCGGATACGACGCGCTATCTGACGGAAGACAATGATTGTTACCCGTGACTCAGAGGCATTGAAAGGAACGCTTAAGGTTGAAAGGAACGCTTAAGGAAGAATGCACACATACACACACACACACACACACACACACACACACACACACACACACACACACACACACACACACACACACACACACACACACACACACACACACACACACACACACACACACACACACACACACACGCGCTCCTTTAGCCAGAGTTATACTGGTGGCCCTCCAGCAGAATGGCGTTGTTTGCGCTGGTGCCTGGTACATAAGGTGGAAGGTGGAAGATGCTGCTGTCGTGTGGAATGTGTCTTTGCTCGCTGACTGTTCACCTCTGTGCCACTCTGATTAGGTGTCCCGCTCTCTGTCCAAATTCCAGGTTAACGACTCTATTCCACCCCAAGTGTCTCTTCTGCTCATCTGTCTCTGTCTCTCTCTCAGGACCTGAAAAGGGGAGATGTGTAGCATCGGAATACTTCACCACTGAAGCTGAGATCGACATCGTGACCGAAAACACTGCAAATATACTAAGTAAGTGACAACAGCGAGAAACGTGCAGGAAAATAACCCCTGCATGTCATTGTGTCATTGCTTTATGCACCTTATGGCTCTATCCAGGAAACATGGTGAGGCAAAATAGTTTCCAGCCTCTTTTATTTAAAACCTGTGTTGAACACTGCTGAAGTTCCCTTTTCTTTATTTAAGAACTATTTAAATTATTCAAGATATGAAAACTTGGAAAACCTTGTAAAGCGTAGAACATTGTGGCCCAAAAGTGGACTATATAGACTACAATGGGACCTGACACGCTACGACAAAGGACATTACCTTTACTACAGTATATTGTTTTGTACAGCTGGCTGCAGGCATAACAACCTGTAGGGAATGATAAACTGATACAGGAAATGTGTTCTTGGGAATGAATGTTACTTAATCCTTATTTTGTATGATTTCCTTTCTTCGTGATTGACAAGTAAAATAATTGAATTTAGAATGGTGGGGGCTAGTATTACATAAAGCATTTATTTCTGTACAGAATTGCTCCCAACCTCAATTCAAGTCAACCTCTGTAACTACTTCATAAAGACTTTATAGTCATGTAAGAAAGGTAATTTTTTTCTGTATAATTCAAGTGTTCACTCATGACACTTTTCATTTTTCTTTAACCTTATGTTCCAAGGCAGGTCAATTAAAAGCAAATGATTATTTACAATGACGGCCTGGCAGACACTTGGCAACAGCACAGATACATCAGCAGACAGACAGTGGAAATAAAGCAGGAGAGATACGACCATACTATACGAGGAGAGTTCCTATGGCAACAACTCAACATGGCACAAACACTGTTAAGCGCAGACAACAACAGCACGAGGCACAAAATAGGCAGAGACAAAGCACATCACGACAATAGAGACATCGCAACACTACATGATAGGAGATCTATGGCAACAGTGCAAAACATTGTAGGAACAGGCAATAGCACGGGAAACAAAGTAGGCAGCACGGATAGCAAAGTATAACAGGAAAACCCAGTTAGAAGAAAAAGTGTCAGACTACAATACAAGTAACATAGCACTACTGAATAGACAAATAGACAAGGTAACAAATAATTGCAGCGCAAGCAGACAGATGTAAAAAAAGACACGTAGCCTTAGTTATTGGTTTGCGTAACAGCTAAAACCTAACAGTTACAAATCGTTCATACACTTATATAACAATTTAGACCATTCATGTTTTTTTCTCCATGTGTTATGTACTGTGCATTCATTTACAGTACCAGTCAAAGGTTTAGACACACCTACTCATTCAAGGGTCTTTCTTTATTTTTACTATTTTCTACATTGTAGAATAATAGTGAAGAAATCAAAACTATGAAATAACACGTATGGAATCATATAGTAAACAAGAAAAGTGTTAAACAAATCCAAATATATTTTATATTTGAGAATCTCACCCAAGTGAGATGGTTTGGGATGAGTTGGGCTGCAGAGTGAAGGAAAATCAGCCAAGAAGTGCTCAGCATATGTGGGAACTCCTTCAAAACTGTTGGAAAAGCATTCCAGGTGAAGCTGGTTGAGAGAATGCCAAGAGTGTGCAAAGCTGTCATCAAGGCAAAGGGTGGCTACTCTGAAGATTCTCAAATATAAAATATATTTAGAATTGTTTAACCCTTTTTTGGTTACTACATTATTCCATATATGTTATTTCATAGTGTTGATGTCTTCACTATTATTCTACAATGTAGAAAATAGTAAATATAAAGAAAAACCATTGAATGAGTAGGTGTGCACAAACTTTTGACTGGTATTGTATTTATTAACTTAATTATTCATAAATAGAGGACATGTGTAACATAAAGCTTTTTTCACTGAACGCGGCTTAATTATCCCAGTGGGACACTGAAACTTGGATTAAAACGATGTAAGAAATGTTGAATATTTTTTATATGTTGAATATGTTTATAATTCTTTTTTTTTTTAGTGTTGAACTTAACTTTCCCTCCTTATCTCAATATATCTTTCCCTCTTCTTCTGTTTTTCTCATGACCTGTTTCCCTCATCAGAGATGGTACGTACGGCCACACCGTTCCCCATGGTTTCGCTGCTTTTCGTCTTCACCGCCTTCGTCATCAGTAACATCGGACACATCCGGCCCCAGCGCACCATCCTGGCCTTCATCTCTGGAATCTTCTTCATCCTCTCAGGTAAGGTGCCACATAAAAGTTTCCCATTGGCTGTTGTTTTAATGATATTCAGTATTCAAGATAATTATTGGTTGATGAAAGCTGCCAATGGTATGTAAAATAGGTTCTGTGTGATCTGTGTCTGGAACCCTCCTGATTGGTTTTTGATTTAGTGGCTTGGCTAACAGTTTATCCTGATCCTCAGTTGTCTATAAGATTACATCAGTTTCTATTTGGGGGGTATTGCATGTCTTGCTCACAGATGCTAGCCTAGCATGAGATGCTGCTGACAGAGCAGTTATGTGCCTATCTTGTCCTTATTACATGTCACTGACCTGCAGCAGTGAACGATTGCACCGTTTCAGGCGCAAATTGAGTATGCTGTGCTTTTCTAGTAGTTAACTCGATGAAAGGTATTTTCTGTTTATTATGTTCTACTGAGCCATTTACTTTATGTTCGTATTCTTGTCTTTTATTATTTCTTGTTGTTGTTACATTGTCGAGAAGGAACCTGCAAGTAAGCCTTTCGTTGGACGGTGTAGACCATGTGTATCCTGTACATACGACTTATACAACTTGAAACGGGAAACTTTCTGGGCTGTGGGTTTAGAATTTTTTTTTATAAATAAAACTTTAAATATTGTAAAACCACGACAGCTTCAGGTAATGGGTCTTGAGAAATCAACGACTTGAGAAATCAACTGGACTTGAGAAAATATTCTGTTATTCTGAAGCCATTTCAACAAACTGACAGCTCTCTAGTTTCTCTGCATGACATTGTTCTCAATGTCTGTTCTATAAAAATGTGGTTGCCATAGAATAAAATTTCATCATCATTTCACAACACAAATGACTAAAAATGTCCTCGCAAACAAAACGTTTTCACATCCTGATTCAGGATCAGCTCTCCATACACATTCTCCTAACCCAAACCATTCTGAAGAAACAGAATGGACGACGCTTCAAACTGGCTCCGGTGCAGCCTGCCTTTCTTCAGAGAGGGACAGTGTTTTCTAGCACGCCCACGCAGAACGGCTGACTGCTGCTGAGAGGGAAGCAGGCGAGAGGGAAGCAGGCGAGGAGCTAGCAGCAGCTAGCCACACAGCTCCCCCTGCTGACCCAGTAAGGGGAAGCCAGGTCACTGGTTCCCAAGAGCTTTGGCCGCTGCTGCAGCTGTTACTGCTGCCTGCTCGAGCCTGCTGCCTGAATCTCCTCCTGCTGTTGTTGTTGTTGTGGTGCTGGTCAGGGTTGATTATGCAGTGGGGCTGTTGTGCTGGTTAATGGTGGAGGAGGATTTTAGGGTCAGAGACAGCAGCAGCCGAGGCTGGCCGGCTGGGGAAAAGCACAGACACATCCTTTAATTAGGTTTTCTTTCTCTTCCACCACTGCTCTTGTCTGTTGTCCTTGTTTATCGCAGATTCACAGGCAGTGGTTGGGATTTGGTTTCCATTTAGTATAATGAGGCTAATTTATTCCAAATAATGAATCGTTAAAAAGTGGTTCAAGAGGACGTTTTGAGGACCTTATTCAGTTGTTTTATTGTTGTTTTTTAATGCGTCAGGGGAAATGTGCTCAAATGTTTGGCCATACGAGCTCTTTTCCGTGTGAAGGCAGAAACACGTAGCAAAAATGGTGGCTTTTGGAAGTTTAACTGAGAAAACATTTGAGAAACTATGATTTGTTTTTGCAGTGGTGACACTAATTTAGCTAGTCTAGTGTAATACAGCCGTGGTAGTAGTAGTAGTAGTAGCAATGGTTGGTCATTTGCACTGTATCGTAATCACATTTTACCATCTATAATTTAGGATTCTTGTTTTCATAAAATAATGATCTCATAAAAGAACAAGAACAGTGGGGTTTTCCTCAAAGCTCCTGTCTGTATCCTATGCCCTTTGAGTAGACTACTGACTTTGGCTCGAAATATGGTGTTTTTGATCCCATTCCAGCGGTGTGACTATAGGCCACATACTGTCCCACTTTCCAGCTGCCTCACCCTTTATGTCATATGTCAAGAGGATCTATTTGGATGCCAAGGCAACAAGCAGTCAGAGATGTACTCATATAAACATTCCACCTCTCTTTTCATCTCCAACTCTCTCCCTCCATCTTGCCCACTGTGTATCCTCCTGTCTCCAAATCTCTCTCTCCCTCTCCCTACCACCCACCCTCCCCTTCATGTTCACACTCTCTGACCCGCTCCCCCATCCACTCTTGCCCCTGGCGTTTGTCCCTTCCCTCCTCCCTTCCTCTCTCTTTCCTCTACCCTTTTCTCCCTCTCTCATTCTAATTTACGATACCCTTTCTCTCTCGCTCACTGTTTCATATAATCTTCCCAATCCTGTACACTCCTTCTCTCCATTCTCTCTCTCCTTTTCCTCTCTCACCCTCCACTGGCTCGCCTCTTCTTCCCTCCTCCTTTCTCTCCCCTCCTCTCTCTCACTCTCCATTCCATCTCTCTCTCTTTCATCTACTCCTTCCCATGTCTTTCTCTGCTTCTATGCCTCTCCATTGCCTCTCTCTCCCCCCTTTCCCTCCCTCTTTTTTTCTCTCCATCACCCTCCTCTCCCCCTTCTCAGGGCTGAGCCTGGTGGTGGGCCTGGTCCTCTACATCAGCAGCATCAACGACGAGGTGATGAACCGGCCACGTGAGCCCGAGCACTTCTTCCACTACCACTACGGCTGGTCCTTCGCCTTCGCTGCCAGCTCCTTCCTCCTCAAAGAGGTCAGCACACCCGTCCGCCTGCCAGCGTAGCGCCCGACCACTAACTACTAACCTCTGCTAACTGCTAACCAACATCTAGCGCAGTACTTCACTGTTAGGATCTCCCCCCCCCCCCCCCCATCTCGCGTCAATATTCATAAATGTTAATAGCGCACACTTTAGGCTCTGTCACAGCGGCAGCTTGAAACGCTGCTGTCGTCACATGAATATACAGTTCGCTAGAGGGCTTTTCTTTTTCTCCAGCCCCTCTGAGGCGGCAGGAGGAAGAGGAGAGGGAATAGCGCATAGCGCCAGCGCCGTTGTGCTCAAGTTTCAAGGATGTTGTATCAAGATGTCAGCGATGAATAGTGGATGAGGTGTAAATGTTTGGCGCAACATGAATGCATTTTTGATAATGAGTTATTACACGGAGGAGCGGTTTGGTTGAGTCTGAGCATTATTGTCTCTTCGGTGCATTGCAGGGTAGGTTGCTAAGGCACTAAGAGGTTTGTGCATCATATAATATATTCCACAGTTGAAAATAACGTATGCATGTAATATTATTAAAATGTTTCATATTTTATATTGATTCAAAAAAAAAATTATAGATCTTTCAGGATGCTATATTACATCCTGTTGTATTGAGGGCTATTGTGCTTTATTAAAGGCCCAGTGCAGTCAAAAATTAGATTTCCCTATGTTATATGTATATTTCCACACTGTGAGGTTGGAATAATACTGTTAAATTGTGAAAATGATTACAATGCCCTTTTACTGTATGGACTGTATGAAAAGACCGCATGCAATTTCAGCCTGTTTGGGTGGGATGGAGTTTTGGCCTGCCTGGTGACATCACTAGGTGATACATTTGTTGATATACCAATCTGAAAGAAAGTTGTTCTCAGTAATCCCCTCCCCACTCAGACCACTCCCAGACAGTCCTAGCAAAATTGTTGCTTGAGAAATGGCTCTTTGCTTAGAAGCAATTGTTCATTTTTTGTTTTACCATTTTAATTGAAAACAATCACAGTAAGGTACTTAATTGTTACCCACAAACAATTTGATATTGAGATAAAAATGGCTGCATTGGACCTTTAAATGTTCCAGTATTTATTGTATTTCATGGCCCAGTACTTTATGTGATTTTTATATAATATGATTTATTTTTAGTCAGCCTTCTTTTTGCTGTGGTTCAGAGTGTCCCTGATGTATGTATGATGGCCCAATGTGTCACTTATGACTTCTTTATGATGGTGTTTCAGTTTCATGTCATGCATTAATATGAGTCATAGTATTTCATAGTGTACTTGCGCTGCTCTCTCCCAGGGGGCCGGGGTGATGTCAGTGTACCTCTTCATGAAGCGCTACGCCGAGGAGGAGATGTACCGGCCCCACCCGTCCCTCTACCGCCCCCGCCTGTCCGAGTGCAGCGACTACAGCGGCCAATACCTTCACCCCGAGTCGTGGCCTCCTCCAAAGAGGGGCCGCAGCGCGTCTGAAGTCTCCAGCGACATCTCCATCCAGCTGAACCAGACGCCCCCGCCGCCCAAGGGCAGCTCCATGCAGCAGCAGCAGCAGGCCCCATCCTCTGGCCCCTCCTCGGGCGCCAGCTACCAGCAGTCCTCCTCCTCCTCCTACCCCCACCACTCCATGTCCTCCCACCCCCTCCACTCCAGCCACCACACCATGTCCTCCCACCCCAGCGGGCCCCCTCCCCAGTCCATGCCCATGGCCATGCCCCCCTCTGCCCAGCCCCCTCCCCGATACCACCAACACATGCACATGAGTGCCTCGCCATGCTAGAAGGGGGGAGTGAGGGATGAGGGAGGGAGGGGAGGGGGGGATAGACAGAGCAGGGATTGGCTCTGTCATACGTCCAACACACAGAGACAGATGCAAACACACACACACACGTGCACACACACGTGCACACACAGACGTGTGGGAGGAGAGATGGAAGAGGGGAGGAAGGAAGGATATTTAGGAGATCAAGAGAAAGAAGGGAATGAACGAAGGAAAGAAAACGAGATGGGTGGAGGATGATTCACAATTGATGCTGTGCTTAAAATGAAGACAGATATTTTAAACGAGGGAGAGAGAGAGGGAAGGATATGATCATAATTTACACAATAAGAAAAAGAGGGAGGAGGAGAGGTGAGGGGGTCTATAAGAAAGGGTGATGCTGTTTCAGAAGAAAAAGAATACGATGCATTTCAAGCACTAATACACACACAAGAATCAAGAACAAATTGTATATGCATAGAGATTTATACTTAAACTGTATAGACATTTTTCTTTCTCTAAGTCCTGGAAAAACAAATGTTGAAATCTTAACCATGTTTGTCTTTCATGAGATGTGTATTCCTGTATGATTAGTTCTATCATTTTATTCATCGTTTGTATTTGAGAGGCAAGAATTGTGAGTACGAAGACAGAAATCTGAGACATCTGAAGATCATTCAAGAGGGTTCTGTGACTTAACTGTACATACTGTAACATCTCAGATTCCCCTCTGCAGTAGCATTCTTGTAATACCCTTACACTCTTGGAAAAAAGGGTTCCAAAATGGGTCTTCGGCTGTCCCCATAGGACAACCCATTTTGGTTCCAGGTAGAACCCTTTTTGGTTCCATAGAACCCTAGAATCCTCTGTGATTCTAAAAGGGGTCTAGCTGGAACCAAAAGGGTTCTACCTGGAACGAAAAAGGGTTCTTCTCCAATGGGGACAGCCGAAAAACCCTTTAGGTTCTAGATAGCATCTTTTTTTTGTGTGTATAAATGTCCAGGTCATAGGCTTCAGCATCCATAAAAAAAACACTTGAATTGTTGTTTTATGTTTTTGACTAAAATGTCATGGTAACAAAGAAAATCCATAACTTCCCATCATTTACAAATATTTACGACTGAGAATATTAAAAAAAACACCCATTTTACTACGAAGAATGAGAGCCTATTTGCAGATTCCATGAGACGTATGATCCTCCTTTGATTGCTAATTAGCTTGAGTGTTCATATTCTGTAGCACATGGCTGCTTGCCGGTAGAGTAACTTCCTTCTATTCATAGTTACCAAAAGAGCTTTCCATACAGCGATGGAGTAGATTGATGAAGTAAAGACTGTGTTTATTTTGAAATGTTTACTTTTCTCCTTCTGACTGTGACTGGGTGTATATAATAGATGCTGCCTATGTAGCCTACCTACTGCACTACATGTTTACATTCTATTCTGATGTTTATTGGTATCCTTATACTAAATGCAACACACACACACACACACAAACCAGCTGCCACAGTCCTGCTATAACTACAATTACTACTACTACTACTATTTCTACTACTAATATCAAAAGAAAGATTGTGACCATTATCATTATCTATGTTTAGAAACATCTGTATTATAATAATGTAAGTAAATGCAACTATATATGAACATATAATAAAACCATAGAGGATGTGAGAGAAAGAAAGTGAGAGGTTGATAAGAGTTTAACAATGTCTAATATAAAGCACAGAAATAAACACTGAGTGTACCAAACATTAGAAACCTCTCCTCCCTCCTCAATTCGTCGGGGCATGGACTCTACAAGGTGTCGAAAGCATTCCACAGGGATGCTGACCCATGTTGACTCCAACGCTTCCCACAGTTGGGTCTAGTTGGCTGGATGTCCTTTGGGTGGTGGACCATTCTTGATACACACAGGAAACTGTCGAGCGTGGGATAAACCTACTCCCATACCCCGTTCAAAGGCACATGCAGTACATCTTTTGTCTTGCCCGTTCAACCTCTGAATGGCACACATACACAATCCGTGTCTAAATTATCTCAAGGCTTAAAAATCCTCCTTTAACCTGTCTCCGCCCTTTCATCTACACTGATTGAGGTGGATTTAACAAGTGAAAGAGATTTGCGTCTGTTCATATCTGGCATCAGGACAAAATGTGATTCAGAGTCCCCGAATATATTTTAGTGTATTTTTAATTAAACTCAAACTTATAAATGGTAAATGCAATTTTCGTATATACGGGTTCACTGTTTCACCGCGCAGGATGAACAGAGAACTATGGAATGTACTCACATAGTAGTTTTTTATACTATGACAATTTTATTCTCAACGTGTCCAGTTGGCCTATCACAGTAGAGGCTGGGCCTGGTTTAGACTTTGCCCCCCTTCTGCTGGCCCTTTGTCCAAGCTCCTTGGCGCGTTCCTTTGTCCACATCTGGTTGTTGGGTAGAGCAGCTCCGTCCTGTGTCCCCCATGATTCTTTACTCAAACAATTCCTAATATGGTACTGAACTGTCTCTTCACCATCCTGGTTGGCCCAGAGTGATGCACCCCTCCCCTCTCCAGTCTGTCCACAGCTTTTCTGGTCTGTGGTGGTCAGTTCTTGCACACCTACACACACATCCCCCCTCTGTCTCGTGTGTGTGCGTAACAAAACAACATTCATTTTCAACCTATATGCTACCCGGCTATAGTGCATAAACATAAATCCTAACACAAGTGATAATCAACAAAGGATCATCGCTTTCACCTGGATTCACCTGGTCAGTCTATGTCATGGAAAGAGCAGGTGTTCTTAATGTTTTGTACACTCAGTGAATTTCACAATAGCGTCCGTTAGTGAATTAAGGTCTGAACGAGAGCAAAACATGACCAATGGGTCTCTGTAGCACCACCTAGTGCTTTTGCAGTGAGTCTGATTGCTCTACATCGAGGTTGAACTTTGCCTTTTGTGTCATGACATGCTCATTTTTTCTAGCGAAACGCTAGCAATTCCGGACTTGGGGGATAGAAGAACGACTTATAACAAAGTCTTGCAATGTCTGCCTACAAATAGTGAACTAATTCCCGATCAATGTGCATGCATTTCAATTTGAGACATTGAATTGCATTCCAATTGTTTTCCTAATATGATGTGGTTGTTTTTCTGAATTCCATATCTTCTCATGCAATCAGAAAACGTGATCAAATGTTTTTTTAATATCTATATTGTTTTTTATGTAGCAGATGCACATACACGTGTGATGAGTGGTAGCATTCGTTTGTTTGGGACCCGGGACAGCGATGTACAGCCTATAATATAGTATAGAGTAAAATATATGAATGCATTATCAAACAGGACTGGCTCCTGCTGGAGGGAAAATTATAACAAAATAATATTTGTAGCTTGTTCTGTAATCATAATAGGTAGAATAGTGTAGTGGTGTAGTTGTATTAACTCTATAGTGTAAAATATAGTAGGCCTATTATGATTTGGTGTGAGAGGTTGATTAAGAGAGAGAGGGAGAGCGAGAGAGAGGTGAAACGGGTAGCTATAAGAATTGTATAACATTTATGTTGTCAATGAAATATTATCCTCTGTTGTTTTTCCTCGTTATAATACTCTGCTAAATTGAGGTTTCCTTTCAGAGAGCCATGTCTTGACTAGACCGTGAATGTTATTGAAGTTGAGGACGATTGTGGTTTTCTGTAGCTAAAGTGAGATTCATTGATTTCCTCAAGCTCCTTTTATTGCCTTCACTTGTTTCTCCTCTTGCTTCTCATCCCCGGTATCCCACCTTTTGAACTTTATTGATCATTTGTCTTGGTTTGTCTCTCAAATCCCCATTAATGTAATGTGGGGCAGACTTGTTCTACCTGTCTCTTCTCTTTGCAGGCCTCGTTTTTCACTCATTCTCGATGACTTTCTTCTTTTGTTAAGGCGCTCTCTTAGAACCTGTCTTTGAGATTTTTAAAATGAACTGTGCCTAACAACAGTAGCAGAGATCCAAGCTATTAATTATTATTAAGATTATTATATAATTCTTATTGTTGTAACTATTATTATTAGTGTAAATATATTACCCATATTTACCACCAAATCAACGATTTAATGGTAATAATGACAATAAGGACATTTTCTTTTTGCTAAGCAATGCACTAATGAATCTGAAGAGATTGTTCATACCTGAGATACTATTTGTTATTGGATCGATGCCTGTGGGTAGCTGACTAACGTCATTGTTCTACAACTAATGAATAAATCCTAGAGGTAAATCTGTGTGTGCTTAATGTTTGTGGTCAGATGTTTGGCACACACAATCACACACACACAGACACACACAAAATCACACACACACACCTACCGCTGATGTCAGGAACTTTTAGAGCTGAAAAGATCAACATGGCTAAACTATATTGAGATGAAATCCTGTTTGCACACTGGTGTAGAGAACGAATAGCAGGACTGGAGACTGACATGCTCAGTATCTTGGTAATGCCCCCTGCTATTGTGTTTAATCCAAAGCTCTGCTTATTTAAAGCCATAAGAAATGTAGCAGTACCAAGTGTGTGTGTGTGTGTGTGTGTGTAATGGTGTTAATGGGTGTTACAATGTTTTGCGTGTGTGTGTGTGTGTGTGTACTGTGTGGACCAGAAGTCTCCACAAGAATAGTACCAAACAAAAATTTGACCAACTGGGGAGATCAAATGCTATTTCTAAGGGGTTTAGGGTTAAGGTTAGAATTAGTTTTAGGGTTTTAGGGTTACAATTACGTTTAGGGTTAGGAGCTAGTGTTAGGTTTAGGGTTAAGGTTAGGATTTTGGGTTAAGGTTAGGGTTAGGATTAGGGTAGGAGTACGGTTTAGGGTTAGGAAGAACAGGATTTTGAATGGGACTGAATTGTGGGTCCCCACAAGGTTAGCTGTACAAGACTGTGTGTGTGTGTGTGTGTCTGTACAGCGGTGGGTGGAGTTCGTGATTTGGAGGCCCCAGGCAGAGGCCAGTCTGAGGCCCCCATGGGTTTTTATAGTAAAGACGTAATTTAACTGTAAGAACGTATTACCTTTTAACGTTCCATGAACACAACCAGTCGTGACGTTTTCATCTGATTGTCAAATCACTTCGAAGAGTAGGTTACCTTTGCACGTTCATCCAAAATAATTGGATGATCTCACGGGGAAAGCATCCGAGCGAGTGAAGGCCATACTCTTCTTGGCCAGACAGCATCAGGTACGTGGGCTACATATAGTAAGACACAGGGGTGCTGTTTCACTTGCTCAGATGCTTTCTCCGTGAGATTGTTTCAGCCATGCGAATTAAAGGAAGGTTGGTGGGTGCACAGTGCACTGTTCGGATGCTGGAATATTAAAAAAAAAAAATGATGACCAGCTCACAAGTCCGCTTGTGTGTGTGTGTGTGATGGGAGAGTACAGATGACACATTACCTATACAGAATCACCTTTGGATATACTGGAAATACAAAGGAAAGTCATTCAAGTTTGCAGTGAACAGCTATTTCAGGCTCGTAATATGTTTGATGCCCATAGAAATATAATTCAAATTCTATGAGTAGGCTTACAAAGACCGTAGGGTGAATTCAATGCATTGTCACAGTTAAGTGTTACACGACTTATGCCGGGCTGAATAGCAATTTTTCTCTCAATTGACTTCATTAATTGACCCACCATAGGCTATAAATCACTTCAGATTGCGCAGTCAAACTTCTTTCAAACGTTGTACAAACTGAAGCCAATACCACGAACTGTTGATGATAGCCTATATCTGCGAATGGATACAGCCCATGTCTTCTGTATCACAGAGATCCTATCCACCTCATTTTGGAACTCTTTTAAAACACGGAAGTCAAATGCTGAAACTATGGATACAACCTCCTCCGTGCTCGCTCATGATCATAATTAATATCCACGCAACTAGAAATCCCTGCATTAGCATGTTTCTGTTAGCTGATACATTGTGACAAAATACACCATATTACCAAGGATTGTGATATTAAACCTTTTCTCAATATAGGGGGTGCTGTTTCAACATTAGCATTTATCGTCTCCAAATTAAACTGCCTCATACTCAATTCTTGCTCGTACAATATGCATATTATAGTTATTATTGGATAGAAAACACTCTCTAGTTTCTATAGCCGTTGGAATTATGTCTCTGAGTGGAACAGAACTCATTCTACAGCACTTTTCCTGATATGGAGTGAGATTTCAGACATTTTGGCCTCTGGTCCCAGGTCAGTTTTAAAGTCCCTGTAAATCCTATGAGGATACAAACACTGCCCATGCCTTCCTCTAGATGTCAGTAAGAGGTGACAATTTGAATGGAGTCGATTGCGCAATCAGGGCCAGTATAAAACAGAAAAGACCGGATGTACCGTTCTTTTCCTGCTGCGCCTCACGCAAGATGGACGTCGGACTCTCTCTCTTTCCAAGCGTTGGTTTAGCCACTTATATATCGCCGGTCATGTTTTTACTCGTTATAGGTGTTACAAACATCATAAGGTAGTTAATTTAAACCGTTTTATAGCAATTTATATCCGTTTAGTGCGATTTTGAGGCATTGCTTTGTGATGCACATTGAAGCACCGGGCACGTTTCGGGGTCCCGGTCGAACGTTAGTGGGCATTTCGACGGACAAGAGGACAGCTTTCGACCAAAAGAAGATTAGACCCAAGAAAGGATACATTGCCCAAGATACTGATGGAAGAACAGCTCACAGTAAGAACTATTTATGATGATAAATCGTTGTTCTGTCGAAAAATGTTATACGCATATTCCGCCATTTTTTTTGGTATAGCTTCGCTTGGCGAACCCTGTATTGCACAGTAAGGATATTTTTAGAAATGTAATTCAGCGATTGCATTAAGAACTAATTTGTCTTTCGATTGCTGTCCACCCTATATTTTTTAGTCAAGTTTACGATTAGTTATTCATTACGCCAGATCACTGTCCAAAATGGAGCCCGACATTTTCAGGCTAGTTTTGCTAGTATTGTCATGTTATTAACAGTGGTGACCTGTTTAGCAAAAAAAGAGTGTGCAAAGCTGTCATCAAGGCAAAGGGTGGCTACTTTGAAGAATCTCAAATATAAAATATATTTTGATTTGTTTAGCACTATTTTGGTTACTACATGAGTTGAATGAGTAGGTGTGTCCAAACTTTTGACCGGTACTGTATATATGTTTTTTGTTGTTGCCTGTTTTGCCTGTTATTTTGGCATTAATACGTGTCACATATCAGTTTCCAAACAGGGCAAAAAAATCATAATTGAGTTAATAAAGCCGCATACAAACATGGTCTCTTTTTTGTTTTCTTGAGTAAGGCAGCTCCAAAATGCAGGTGTTTCAGCCTAGCTCAGTTTTTTCTGTGGTGGTGGAGAAGCCAGCAAGAAATATGGAGCGTATGGGTTGGTAATGCTCTCTATTTGCGCCGTGATTAGCTTAGTGTTCTGTCACTCATGGGGACACTACATCACCGCAAGATCTACGGGTAGAGCTAAAAAAATTCAAGCCCCTCGGGTGCGGCCATAGAGTTACATTAGAAGTGCCCATCCAAGAAAGCTCAAGGTCATTGGCCACAGATAAAATTAAGTCAAATCATGTTATATCTACCATAGCTTTGATTGGACTGATCATGTCAACATCACACTTTCTAAATCTTAGCTAGCAAACTAGACAAGCAGTTGTCATCATGCATCACGTCGACAATCTACTGGCAAATCCTTTTCAATCCATATGAAGAGAAATTATAAAGAAAACCTATTGGTGCTCATCGGCCATTGGACATAAACATTACACAGGAAGTTGGAAATCACAAATCCAACAATGAGTGGTTTGGAAGGAATCAGTGGCTAAATGCAAGCGTTGCAAAGCAATCACTGGAATGGGTGTGTGGTCCAGGTCTGGGTTTAAAGGTTTCTTTTCCAAGCTTAAAAATATAAACTTTCAACACCATGGGCCAGAAAAAGTTGAATACATTGGCCATGCTGTCAATCCAGCATGATTTATGCCTCGTTCAAAACAACTGGAAACTCAGAACTGGGAAATCTCAGACTTCAGTGAGTTCTGAAAAAAAATGAACTCTGAAAATAATGAGCTTTGACTGGGAAAATTTGCTTTGAACGGTCATCCAATTCGGAATTACAACTTGGAATACCGGCCTCTTTCTAGAGCTCCGACCTGAAGATCACTGACGTCGTGATTTGACCTTGTTTTTTTCCGAGTTCCCAGTTGTCCTGAAAGCATCATAAATCCAGAGAATGCCAGACTTTGATGACAAAGTTTGATGACAAACATGGCCCACAAGAACAGCCGATCCACCTTCTAGTTCAAGTGAGCGCAGCACAACAAGGTGCGTCCAAAAATGTATTGTATGCTGCTGCATAAATGATGTAACATACCAGGGAGATATGTATACTGTAGCTAAGAACGTAATACCAAGTGTACATGTTAGTAGTTAGTAGTAGCCCATGTGCCTCACAGTAATAATTTGGTCCCTTTCACCCTTATAACTTCACCTACTGTTGGGAAATTATTTTGTAGTACTATTAAAACTTTATATGAATGGGAACAGTTCCATTAAATTGAAGCATGGCACTTCTCCTAGATTTGATTTGAAAAGAGGAATTAGGCAAGGTTGCCCAAGTTCGCCTTACCTCTTCCTGCTTGCAACCCAACTTCTTACAAGTTTTGTTAAATCCAGCGATATAAAAGGGATCTCTATCGCTGACAGATATTATCATAAATCAGCTTGCAGATGACACAACCCTCTTTTTGAAAGATGCTGACCAGATTTCTAGAGCAGTCGATGTGATAAATATTTTCTTGTCTTTGCCTAAACTTTAATAAGTGTGAATTGTTTGCTGTTAAAGACTGTGTGATACCTTCTATATGCAATATTCCAGTCAATGAATAAGTAACATACCTTGGGTTTACCATTTCTAAGGATCAACAGGAAAAATGCTCATTCAATTTCATACCTATTATTGAAAAAAAAGAAAAGAAGTTGAATCATTGGTTGGTTGCAGAGGGATTTATCCTTGAAAGGTAGAGTAGTATTGCTTTCTAAAGCTGAAGGTATCTCCAGACTTACTTATGTAGCCCAGTCCCTGCATTTTGACAACAAAATAGGTAAAGCGGTTGACCAGATGCTTTTCAACTTCATCTGGAAAAGTCATACACATTATATTAGAAAATCTGTCGTTATGAACACATATGGTGGTCACAATTTTTTTGATTTTCCAACTTTGAATAATACTTTTAAGATGAATTGGGCTAAACACTTCTTAAAGAATCCAACTTCAATTTGGAATTTCATCTCTCATTATATCTTCTCCCGTTTTGGTGGCTTCATTTTTATGTTATTTTTAACTATAACATTGATAAGATTCCTACAAAATGACCTGCTTTTCATAGAAAAATATTCTTAGCGTGGTCGTTAATATATAAACATATTTTTTCCCCCTGCATAGGTATTTCATTTGGAACAATAAGGATATTTTGTATAGAAATAAAGTATTTATTTTTAAGAAATGGTTTAATAATTATAGCCTGCTTGTGAGTCAACTTTTTAATGCAGAAGGATTGTTACTCTGTAATGAGAAGGAGAAGGAGAGGAGGACCAAAGTGCAGCGTGGTACGTATCCATAATACTTTTAATTAAGATGAATACGCGAACAAAAACAACAAAACGACCAACGAACAGTTCTGAAAGGTGCAACAAACACGAAACAGAAAATAACCACCCACAAACACAGGTGGGAACAGGCTACCTAAGTATGGTTCTCAATCAGAGACAACAATAGACAGCTGCCTCTGATTGGGAACCATACCAGGCCAAACACATAGAAATACAAAACAAGGACAACATAGAACACCAGACATAGAATGCCCACCCAAACGCACGCCCTGACCAACCAAAATAGAGACATAAAAAGGATCTCTACGGTCAGGGCGTGACATACTCAATTATGAGGAATTTTTATCTCTTTACAATATCCCTGTTACACCTAGAGTTCACCATAGTCTTTGATGCTATTCCATCTGGAACTCTCATGTTGTTTAGAGGTGTAACCAGACCTCACCTTCTTGACCTACCCTCGCTTAGTCCAGTTGACACTCCAATAGGAAAAATGTGTTTCTTCTTGCTCCCTCAGAACAACAGATCTATACATACTTTATTTCAAAGGGACATTGTTTCCATTCCTTATGTCACAACTTACTGGAATACATTCATCAATGATATTTGTTGGGAAAAAGTCTGGTTATATTACCACACAAATACCTGCTTGTTAACAAGGTCAAAGAGGTCTCTTTCAGAATGATCCATACGTATTACCCTGCGAATCATTACCTGAAGAAACTAAAAAAATACATGAATATTAACTGTACTTTTTGTGTTGAGCGTCCAGAAACAGTTTTGCATTTATTTTGTCATTGTCTACCCGTATAGAAATTATGGAAAGATATTCATAGTTTTATAATTGTTAATATTATTGATGACTTAATTTTTTTATGGGAGAATGTGCTGCTTAGTTTCCTTAACTATAACAAGGATAAAGAAAAAACATTATTATTTTTATCCCCTAATTTCAAGGTATCCAATTGGTACTAGTTACAGTCTTGTCTCATCGCTGCAACTGAAAGTGAAAGTCACACAGTAAAATACTACTTGAGTAAAGTCTAAAAGTATTTGGTTCTAAATATACTTAAGTATTAAAAGTATAAATCATTTCAAATTCCTTAAATGAAGCAAAGCAGAAGGCACAATTTTCTTCTTTTGAAAATGTATGGATAGCCAGGGGCACACTCCAAAACTATGCATTTGTGTTTAGTTAGTTGCCAGATCAGAGGCTGTAGGGATGACCATTTGTTCTGTTGATAAGTGCGCGAATTAGACCAATTTCCTGTCCTGCTAAGAATTCAAAATGTAATGAGTACTTTTGGGTGTCAAGGGAAATGTATGGAGTAAAATGTACATTATTTTCTTTAGGAATGTAGTGAAATGAAAGTAAAAGTTGTCAAAAATATAAATAGTAAAGTGAAGTACAGATACCCCCAAAAAACGACTTAAATTAGTACTTTAAAGTATTTTTACTTGAGTACTGTACTCCACTGCTGATGCAAATGGTTGCCCAATCAGGCAGGCTAGATGCAGTTAATTCGATATGAACATGCATTCAAAACGCCAGGCTTTTGAGCAGTTATTCAAACAACATAGGCACTGCAGTTTACAGCCTAGAGTTTTGTACTCACATGAACTACCTATGATCAACTTAACTTCTTTCTCTTTGTAAATTGACTGGATATATTCACTGCGGTATGAAGCCTAACATTGAGTTTATGAATAATGGGCTAATATGCATACGCTTCTAACATAGGCTATATGTTACATCTCCAGCCTGTCTGTCTTCATTGTTCTGTAGTGCAATTATGCACCTGGCCTCCCCGCTGCCATGGTTATCCCTTTTAAATTGTGTGGAGTTCCAGGAAAAGGCACACTACAAAAGCTTGTTGGACACTTATTTCGATTTCTTTAGCCTACTAGCCTATAGGAGAGATGCAAGCTTGTTCTTGCTTGCTGAATGTAAAATAGGCTACAGCATTAACGGGCTGAGAGTTGGAAAGGAGAAACCTATATGTTCCTATAGTAGGCCTATCTTAACAACGGGTTACATCCTGACAAAATAGACCTTCACCATGAGTGGCCTGCTAATGTACCTTCCTGGACCTTCTAAACTAACAAGAATAGACCCAAACTGATCCAAATAGTTGCATAAAGAGGCCTAGACTGTTGGCCTATGCACTTTTTCATCAATGAAACAAAACAGGATATGTGCGTGGTTATTAAAAGTACCCAATACATCACTGCAGTTTACAGCCTATGAACAGTAATTGTGTATTCACTTGATAATAATTGTCTAAAAACATAGGCCTTATCAATAGTGGAGCTTTGCGTGCCACATAGTGCAGCCTGGGGGAATTTCATTTCATAATCTGTTAATTTATTTTTCTTGCACTTTGCCAGGTAAATATTTAGCCTATAGTCCTAATATTTAACTAATGAATAGCCTAATATATAGCTAATATTTCGCTTTTTACTTCGGGGTCACATCATTAGCCTCTCTCTTCCAGCTACTACCGTGCGCAACAGGCTATAGACTACGCAAGCCTCTCCACAATAGGCAATTCCTCTTCTCGTGAAATCCCAGGAAAAGCTATCGGCTACAAACGATATAGGACATTTATTAAAATATGTTTTAATAAATAGCTAATAGCCTATTCGGGGAAAGAAGCAGGCTTGCTCTTGCTAATTGCTGAATTTATAACAGGCCTACAGCATAGAAAATGCATGTCGGAAATGACTTGCAAACCACTTGAGCAACGAGGCAAATACATGCTGTAAAAGATGCGCTGGCTAATGGGCGTTTGTTGTTGAATTGCGACATTTAAATACGAGTTACCATATTTTCATTAGGCCTACATGTACATTTAACTATTATTTGCAGTTGTCACTATGACAATGAATACACCCTGAAAGCACTGAACGGTCTGAACCAGTATCTCAGTATCTGTGTGTTAGAGAAGCTGTGCGTTTGATCAGTTGATTGACATATGTAGGACTGTAGCTACATGAGAAACTTTCCTCCAGTGTGGATGCTCACCAACGTTTTATAGTTATGTAGCCTATAGGTTATCATTAGAGTTATCGTTGTAGTTATTGACTTGGTGGATGGCTCAGGCCTTAACTCTGACACAACAGAACTAACGTTATTATCACAACAGAACTAGCCTACTAGTAAGTCTAGCTGACGTTAGCGAACTTGAACGAAATACATAGAAAATTACACCTGTACACTCACATTTATAATTGTTTACTTGACTTGTATACTCTATAAATGGACTTTTTCAAATGATTTACTCTGACAAGTTTGCCACCAGCGCTACAGTAGGGAAGTAAAGCAGAAGTCGATCCGTCACTTCCGTTGTTTGGCTTTGCCCATAGCAATGTTCGAAAATGAGGTGGATGAGGTGGATACATTTTCATATAATTATAGATACAGTTAATACAGGTTTTTACCAATTTTCTGTATAAATAGCCTGTAACATATATGCAAACAGACCATAAATGTCTCAATTTATATTTTCTTGTAAAACTGTGAGTGCTATTATATGATACAATATAATACTTGTTGCAGTTACAACTTATCATCCTATCATCAACTCATTTCATCCAGTGTATGGCTGTGGATTGACTGCATTGTTTTATTGTAATGTTGGCATATTGGCAGTTAATTAGAAAAAGTTATGTCTCTAAAACTGTCAGGCTAGCTAACAAACATAGGCATACAGTGCAGATAAATTCTTCAAATTCATTATTTTAGACAGTATCTTATCACAGCATTGCAAGGCATGGTGTAACAGCTCCAGGACCAAAATGGCTGACATTTATACCGTCATAAGATGGTTCATGTAGGCCTAATAAAGCCACTTGAGACTGGCATTACATTCATAGGCTATAACCCCCTCCCTAATAAACCTTGATAAATTATCCAATAATAATTTAAAAAATCAGAGCCTATTCATTTATGCAATAATGTTTATTATAATGGATGACATACTTAAGGAATTAAACGTCTGATTTGACCTTTTATTCAAAAACACCCTATTCTCTCACTGCACCCCCCCCCCCCCCCTCACACCCCCCTCCAACTCCCACCACATCCCTCGACGTTCATCCTAGCAATATTTACCATTCATTCTCACGTCTTGCACATGCCTCGCATACGGAGTCCGTCCACCGTAACCACTGCAGAAGTTCAAGAATTACAGGTAAGACATTAAGCAGAATAAAGATTGTATGCAATATGTATATGATATGCTTCCGGAAAAGTTATTTTATATATGCATGATGAAAAGAGGGATGTGCGTTTTAAGTCTGCAGAGCAGGTCCAGGTACATAATTAGCCTAGTATTCATTTTCGCAATATTAGCCTACATATCGAAATGCACATACTGTAATTATCCTACATGTTTTTTTAAAAACAATATTGCATTGAAATAAGAGTTATTTATTTCATGTTTACACAGAAATGTAGGCTACTCGGTACAATGCCAGCTATGCTGTTAATAACTCAACATCTTATTTTAAATCAGATTTTTTTAAATCAGATTTTGTCAGGTTTCTTAACCTGGCATCTCTCTCTCTCTCGCTGCTGGTCTCACAAGTGGTAGATGTTAATAAATAGATGGAATTGATCTCAGC